>NC_074711.1:5440000-5760733 GCF_947242115.1 Biomphalaria glabrata | reverse complement strand
ATTAATGGCAGGCGACTCACTAGCTTTATCATAACAAAATAATACTGCTATAACTTAGCAATTAACCTCAACGAAAGTGATATAAAACAGAACGTTTAATAATCAATTATAAACTACAACTAGAGCCAAACTTAGAATCACAGCTCAGGCCTTCTTGTTTACATCGCTAATCATCGGCCATCTTCCTTCCTCTGTTCTCTATCGTGTCCTCTGGTACACAATGTCGCGCCGAATGACAGTGCGCAATGTAGAGTCATAACAATACTATAGAAGCTAGACTCTGTGGCTTCATTATGCAATTCAACAATCGTTGCAGGTTTATATTCAAAGATCTATGAAGATTTAGTTTAAAGATTTAAATAGATTCTCTTCTGTAGTTCTTTAAAGGTCTAGGAAGAATATCAATGTAGGTCTATATTCAAATATCTCTTAAGGTTTAGATTAAATGCATATCTAGTTTTAGATTCTAAGATACCTATTTGAGTTGGCTAGACCCAATCCAGGTCTTCGTACTTTTCAAGTGGTTGGAAGGTATGACGTCATTTACCTGATATGACCCTCGGCTGTTTGGGGCCTATGTAATGGTATTTTAATTTGTATAACTTGTGCTTGCGAAATTAAATTTCTGTTGATCATAAACAAGCAGCACTTCTAAAGTCATTCTAATGTCTCTTCTGATTTAGAAGCATTCAGCTAACACTGACAGACAGACATGTCCCACAATGCCCGACGATGGCTGCCTATAAACGCGGCGATGAATCTCCTTAACGTCGCTAATTGACAGAAATAGAAGTCGTCAATCGATCGCTTGTCTGTCTGCATGTCTGTCTGCTGGCCCTGGCTGGTCATCTTGCCAGCGCGGTCGCCGTGGAGACTGTGTCTTGCACGCGCTATGTGTCAGTGTCACAAGACCCCCCCCCCCCCCCCAACCGAAGTGAGCGTGGCGCGTGCTGACAGTGCCATTTTGTCACAGCGTCCTCTCGCGGAGATGTGTGCTATCGTTTCTTGGTCGTTGGTTTAAATATAGAAAATATGAAGGTCAAGGTTGAAAGATATTTTTATGACATGACTTCATGATCTGTTAAGGTGTAGATTTGAAATATTCGAATTCAAAGTTAGATTTTAAAATCCTTTTTGTTTTAAATTCAAAGACAATTTTTAGATTTCAATATTTTGGAAGTTTTTGTATTCAAAGATCTATGTAGGCTTAGATTCAAAGATCTATGTAGGCTTATATTCAAAGCTTTTTGTAGGCTTAGGTTCAAAGATGTATGTAGGCTTAGATTCAAAGATCTTTGTAGGCTTAGATCCAAAGATCTATGTAGGCTTAGATTCAAAGATCAATATAGGCTTAGATTTAAAACTCTTTGTAGGCTTAGGTTCAAAGATCTATGTAGGCTTATATTCAAAGCTCTTTGTGGGCTTAGGTTCAAAGATGTATGTAGGCTTAGATTCAAAGATCTTTGTAGGCTTAGGTTCAAAAATGTATGTAGGCTTAGATTCAAAGATCTTTGTAGGCTTAGATCCAAAGATCTATGTAAGCTTAGATTCAAAGATCAATATAGGCTTAGATTTAAAACTCTTTGTAGGCTTAGGTTCAAAGATCTATGTAGGCTTATATTCAAAGATCTTTGTAGGCTTAGGTTCAAAGATGTATGTAGGCTTAGATTCAAAGATCTTTGTAGGCTTAGATCCAAAGATCTATGTAGGCTTAGATTCAAAGATCAATATAGGCTTAGATTTAAAACTCTTTGTAGGCTTAGGTTCAAAGATCTATGTAGGCTTATATTCAAAGCTCTTTGTGGGCTTAGGTTCAAAGATGTATGTAGGCTTAGATTCAAAACTCTTTGTAGGCTTAGGTTCAAAGATCTTTGTAGGCTTAGATTCAAAGATCTTTGTAGGCTTAGGTTCAAAGATCTATGTAGGCTTAGATTCAAAGATTCTATGTAGGCTTAGATTTAAAGATCTATGTATGCTTCGGTTCAAAGATCTATGTAGGCTTAGATTCAAAGATCTATTTAGGCTTAGATTTAAAGATCTATGTAGGCTTAGATTCAAAGATCTATTTAGGCTTAGATTTAAAGACAAAAAAATAATAAATGTAATTTGCGACTCTATGAAATCTTTGCCCCCTGATAAGTACACATTGGCTAGATCCAGGTCAGGCTTTCATCATTTTCAAAGCTACATGCATCCAATTATTGTCTATTTGATATGCTATAAAAGAAAAAGCCTTAACACACTGAGATGTCAGTGTTACAGGCTATAAAAATACACTTGTGTAAAGAAATGGCCATTAACACCTTGAATTTTGTGTTCGCGTGTGTGTGGAGTGAGTGTATGCTTCATTGCCCTCGTGCGCGTGCAGTGTTGGTCGGGATAAAATGGGGGGGGGGGGGAAGGGGGGGGGGTTGAGAGTCCCCATATAATCAAGTCTGGTCGATAATGCTAGCCGCAGCGGTTCTCAACCTTTTAGGCTCGGCGACCCCTTTGTTACCCTCCCCCGCTCTGCCGCGACCCCCACCCCACACAGCAATAGAAGAATAGACAAAATCAATCCTTATTTTCGATGGTCTTAGGCGACCCCTGGCAAATCGTCAATCGACCCCTAAAGGGGTCGCGATCCACAGGTTGAGAACCCCTGTGCTAGAGCAAGTAACTGGGCGGCAGACGACCAGGGTGTTATTAAAATAGTCTTTCACTTCCACTCTAAGCGCGCTAATAGAATTAATTGCTGAGTGTGGCAAGACGACCTAAGGAAAGATTAACTGTCCAGTGAGACATCACGTTAACTTGTGCCAGATGACCCAGTGATTGCCACGTGCAACCACGACCTGTCGACTGATGAAATTAGGAAAGTGTAGTGACGTGGAAATGGGAAGGGGCGGGGGGCGGGGGGGGGGGTGTTGCGACTTAGTTGGCTATTAAGCGTATTCAAATTTAGGGTTTATTTTAAGTTTCTCCCCCCCCCCCCTCACCTAGGTAGTGAGCCGATATTGTGTTCATGTTGTCTGTCCGTCTGTCAGGTTTAAAACTACGCGTGATAATAAAAATTATCAAGTCTTTATTCAATTGAACAATACATTATTAACGGCAAATATCAATTCTCCGACTTCCTATGCCTGGCCTGTCTCATTCATGAGTATTAAAGTCAGGTTAGTAAATATCCTCTTTCACACCTTCAACGAGGCCAATACGTTAAGGGCATCTGTTTCTGTGGCCAAATGTCAGCGATGGTGTTATGTGGCCAGCACAACGACCAATCGCCTTTACTCTTCCCCAACTAATTAGATCTGGGTGGACTCAGAGGGGCCCTAAAGATCCGGAAATTAAAAATCCAAGTCTTCACCAGCATTCAAACTTCTGACCTCTCGGTTTGGAAGTCTATCGCCTTACTACTCAGCCACCACGCCTCCTTCATCACTATTACTCCCTCTCAACTACTTTCTTTTATTCCATCATCAGTCTTTTCTTTTTATTTCCTCATTAACATAAAATATGCTCTTAACCTTTTTCCGCGGAATTTTCTGGTTGGCTCTTCCCTTCAGAAACTCCAATGATGCGAGCCACGCGCCTTTCTCATTGAATGAATTTCTTTTACCATCTCCAGGATGCCAGCGTCTTTCTCTTCCCCGTGACGTCACTTCCGCTTGTCAATCTTCATTAAAAACCTTTAATGCATGCGCCGGAATGTGTGTTTTCTTTCTCAACTTTTTTTTTTTATTTCAGCAAATGTACCTTTCCCTTTTCCTGGCTTTCCATTAGCAAATGGAACAAGAATTTCATTATGGCTCAATATTGATTTTATACTTTCAATTTTTCTATTTTTCTTAAGGAAATATTTAACTTAAGATTCTATAAAATACTCGCTAATAAGAAATAATTGAAATACAAGGCACATGCGAAAACACACAAAACAAGGTTACAATGAGCAGGACTTCAAAGAACAAAAAAAAAATCAAAGAACTTCTGTTTCTGCAGCAGATCAAACTCTGACGTCACTTCCTTGGCTTAATTTTGACGTTTTGCAGGAGCTATCGATTACTTGTGGAGAGTTAGAGGGTAGGGGCAGGAATGTGTTGTGGGGATTTCAAAATAGAGGGAGGAGAGAGAGGGGGGGACTGGGAGGTATTGTTTCAGCTTTCATTTTTTTCTTGTCAGTCAAAGACACTATATGAGACAAAAGTGAAAGAAGAAAGAAGGAGAGAGAGAGAGAGAGAGAGAGAGAGAGAAAAGAGAGAGAAAAACAAGTGAGAGAGAAAAACAAGTGAGAGAAAAAGAAACCAGAAAAAGAGAGAGAAACGAGAGAATGTGAGAGAAAATCGAGAGAAAGAGAGAGAGAAACAAGAGAGAGAGAGGGATAGATATATAAAAAGAGACAGAGAGAAACTAAAGAGAGAGAATTGAGGCATAGAGGGAAATAAAAAAAAGCTTGAAGAAAACAATAAAGAAAGTAGAGGGAGAGAGAAAGACATACATGAAGAAGAGAAAGCGATAGAGAGCTGTGTGCATGATTGTGTTTATATATATATATATATATATCAAAGCCTAATGCAAGTATTAATAGGTGTGAATGTATGGCACTAGCAGTCGATTACCAGGCTTGAAGACAGCACCTAATTATTAGTATTAAAAATATGTAGACATAACTATTGACTCAATAAAGAGCACAGATAAGTGACATGCACTAGTAATAAAGGAAATGTATTTTTATTTCAAACTTTAAATCTGAAGTCTTTAAGCTCGCACGCCCTCTTTATTCTGGGGGTCAATAGGTCAATAATAATTAATATGCAATGATTCAGAAACCAGAGAATGTGCGTGTGTGTGTTTTTGCGTCTTAATTAGCAGACGCTGTCATTTTGTGGCCTCCTACAGACTCAACAGCTAATAGCGATGTTCTTCACTGATTCATAATTCATGGCGCCCTAATACGCCCAGCACCTGCTGATCAGACCAATTGTTTGTGTCTGTTATTTGTTTCCACATCTCTGAGTGAGGTCAGTGTGTCAGAGAGTGGATTGGTTTGGTCCATAGAGAGAGTCTTTCTTATCCCCGCACACATGCGGGAAGTCGTTTTCTTTCTATTAGGATTTCACTTATTAGTTTGCAAATTTTTTAGGAGTTCAAAGAGCAAAAAAAAAACATTAAGTAAAAAACAAAGCTTATCTCAAGGGAAAGAATTCCGTCCTTTAAACTACCAATAATGCACAAGTGATTTCCCTTATTCGATATCAGACTAAATAGTAAATTAACAAAAATTAATTGCCTAATTGAGTATTTTTGTTTATTGATTCATGTTTTGTTAGGTACAATAAATAATTGTTGAAAGTATCAACTTGATCGAAAACTACGAGTGATCGTGCGGTTTCCGATCTGGAATGTCGTTCAGACTTCTCGTTGGTCCCGGGTTCAAATCCTGCCCGCTTCCATCCCCCATCGTCCTAGTCAGGGTTTTTAATGTTCAGTGGCTACCACCACAATGCAGCAACGGTAGCAGTGGCTTGTGTGTATTTCGGTAATCGTGTATCCCTTTCATAAGTACAGAAATTAAACGTATAACTTTTTATTATAGGAATGTGTGTTAATTATAAGGTAAGATAAGATGGGAATATTTCGTTGTACTACCTAGGTCTTGAGCAATAAAAAATGTTTTCTAGAGAGCGCTGGAGAACCTAGCCATGCCGGTTTGAACTAATACCCGGATGCTGATGTTATCGCCTGCCAGGTTCTTGACCGGAAGTACTTACAATAGAATGAGGCGTGTTGCCAGTGCCCTGCGTGTGATGCAAGGATTTAAAAATAAACTGTCTTTGATATATCACACCTGTAGGTGTTTAGACAAGTGGTAAACACCATGGGTTTTCTA
The DNA here is from genome assembly GCF_947242115.1 of Biomphalaria glabrata. Classification (NCBI taxonomy): domain Eukaryota; kingdom Metazoa; phylum Mollusca; class Gastropoda; family Planorbidae; genus Biomphalaria; species Biomphalaria glabrata. The sequence goes on along the minus strand of NC_074711.1, from coordinate 5,754,864 downwards.
GTCAGCAACCTGACTTGTATTGTTTTGTCATGTCGTGATATTACGTTAGCATTTGGCGTCTCTGGAGACTCTCTTTTCACTTTGCAACTTTTTTTCATGTGACTAAAGAGGCTAAGCGGCCAATTCATTAATAAGCAGCTGCGGTCACTGGTTGGTCATCTGTAGTCACCAGACCCTGTAGCACTTTCACCTTTCTATCTACTTCTGAGTGAGTGCTGTCGTGTGGGCAGCCCAGCACTTGCTGCTTGTAGTATAAAATCTATGTGTCATCTAAGAGTTTAAATCATACATTAATATAGTGATGTATGTATGTATGTATGATGTTATTTATGTATTTATAATATATAAATATATCTGTTACACAACTGAGGGAGTTTAGTTTGTTGTTGAATTTATAACTTAGAGCAGTGATGCCCAAAGTACGGCCCGCGGGTCAGATCCGGCCCGCCGAAATGTCGGCACAAAGTGTTGAAAAGTCTCCCTTTTTCCAAAAAAAAATTTAAAAAAAAAATTTATCTTTACTTACGTTAGGGGCTTAGGGCGCTCAAAATATTTGTTTTATAAAGAAAGTGTGGCTGTTTTAAAAAAATAACAACATATAAACGACAATATGAAACAAATATGACGGCCTTCTTGGTTTGAGCCGCGAATAAAAGATTTTTAAAATAAGCCTAGAAATAGTAGGATTGATGGGTATATTTACCAAAAAAATTACTCCGTTGTAAAGCTAGCTACAATGTAGGGGATGTAGCTGGTATTTTAAGTAGAGAAATGAAGCCATCTTCTGACTCGGGGAAAAAAAAAAGATAAATTTCAAATATCCCATTAATTAATGATGCACAGGATCTAGGGTTTCAGGTCAATATCGTTTTTGTTGGCCTACTTTTTGTTCATGTGGCCCGCGACACGAGTGTCGGAAATAAAAATGGCTTGCTGGTCGAATTAGGTTGGGCATCACTGACTTAGAGAATCTTCTTCCTTAGATTTATCAAAGGGTTTTGCGAAATTATGCCACCTCTTTCATTGCTTTACTCTCCCATCTTACTTCTTCTCTGTTACTTCTTTTTGCCATACTTCCTCTGCCTAACTTTCGCTGCCCTACTTCTCTTAACATATTTTCTCTGCCTTAATTCCCTTGTCTTACTTCCTCTGACCTATACCCCTGCATTACTTCCCTTACTGGAACTTCTATTGCCTTACTTTCCCTAAAGCTTAAACTTGTTAACAAACTCTACATTTAAATGGTTTCGAATTGTAATAAAATACGCAACAATATAAAAGATTAAACATAAACTAGATACCGTAATGTCCTTGAGTGACAATAAACATTAAATTGAGACTGACAGCGACACGTCTAAGACAAACCATGAGTATTAGTGACATTGTTCTGACTTCAACAAGTGACCAGTCTGTTTATATTTGCTTTCCTACTTCTATCGATTATTTTAAATATTTAAAATAAAAAGGAAAAAAAATTAAAGTGACAATGAAACATTTCCAAAGTGATACTGTGACAAACGACATTTGAGTGCGTGATATTTCTCACTGGCCATAATGTGACTGGCATTCAGTAACGAGGCTGAGCTCATTATGTTTTGTCAACTGTAAAACACTTCAAAGTGAACTCATGGGCCAGATTTACGAGAAGGTACACATTGGAGGTAAGTCTAATACACAAGACCGTTCGTCTTCTGAATGTCGATATTTACTTTTTCTTTCTTGCTTAAAATTTATCTTATCATTGGACCTCATTCACCAATCGTAAACAAACAACATTTAGTCACGTGATAATATTGATAAAACGAGAAAAAAAAACTGTCACGTGATAGCCATTGTGTATTACAAATTAGATTGTAATTTGTATACAAGAGATAGAGAATCACGTGGCTAAATGTTGTTTGTTTAAGATTGGTAAATGAGGTCCATTGAGGTATTCAAATTTTACATATATTGCAGATTATTTCATAATAAAAATAGAGTTTCCTTTCCCATAATCTACAAACTATAATCTCATGGGCTCTTATTTTATTATACGGAATTTATTCTTCAAGGGGAATAATTCATGTTTCGCTACAAAAACATAGATTAAGAATGGTTACTTCCCTTGCACTTATCCTTTCAGTTCTTTACAATGTTTAAAATTTGTATTCCATGTTCGCCATGTTTTTGTAGAGTATATAACAATCAGCTAACGTTTCATAAACGTTAACATAAGGGATCTCCCAGGGGAATATTACAATAATCACTTTAAGGAATCAGTGTATGTGTACGGATGCTGCTTCCTGTACTTGACGCCCTTGGATCAATCAGATGCCGCTTCTTTTTTCCATGACAGTTTATTTTACAGGCAGCCGTTCCTAGCGAGCTGACACGTGCCACGTGTTACTTACGTGTGACGCTCCAGTGAACTACTTAACGCTTTTTTTTTTAAACGCCTCGCCACATAGACAACGCAATGCGGCGCCCTACGCAAAGCATCACCCAGCACCTTCTCATTATGTCAAACCACTAGGGCAATTGTCTACTAGCGGAAACAGCCCGGCTTTGCTGAGGAGACATAAAGACTAAACAATGGTGTAGACCTCATTCGTAAAAAAAAAAATGAATTACCACATTGATGTTGATGCGCATGTTGTTAATATTGTTTTCGTTGCATTGTTGTTGTTGTTTTGTTATTCATGTCATCGTTGTTGTTTATATTGATTGTGTCGGTATGTCGTTGCTGCTATTACTATTGTTCGCGTTATTATTAACATTGGTGTAGTTAATGATGAAAGTATCCAGAGTTGGATTTACCTGTGCGCTACTTAAGCGTTACTTTAGGATCTCACTTGTTTGGGGCCTTCCCCTCCTCCCCCCCCCCAAAAAAAAAAACGGTTCATGGATATTTTAAATCGTCACGAAGAAAGAGCAAAGGATAGATGGCCTTATGTTGATTACAAGAGGCTCTATATCTTAAAAAGCTTAGGGCCTTAGAAAGTGTAAATCCGGCCCTGAAAACATTGATGTAAATGTTATTTTAAAGTTTAAATTATTACTTCCGTTTGCTGTTGAACAAGTTTGTTTCATTTTTTTTTTCCAATAGATTTTTCTGAATAGAGTCTCTAGCTATTGTTGTATCTCTCTCTCTCTCTCTCACTTTCTTGTTCTCTCCACCTCTCTCACTCTATCATTTGTTTTGTCTTTCGTTCACTCTTTATCTGGCCGTCTCTCTCTTTCCTATTTCTCTTTGTATCTATCTCTTTATCTTCCTATATCTCTTTGTGTCTTTCTATTTTCATATGTCTCTTTCTCTCTCTCACCACCTCTCTCTTTCTAACATACACACCCACCCTCTATCCACTTGTTTTTTTATATTCGTTTATTTTTCTTTTGTCTCTTTTTATTTCATTCCATCTGTCATTTTCTTTCCCTGGTACTCCTCTTTTTTTTTCTGATTGCGTAGAAATTCGAACATAGTAGCACCCCCCCCCCCTGCTTCCAATCTCGAGGAGACAACAGTGCACAATGCAAACACACATACACTCAGGCACTCACACACACTTGTGACGCAAACGGTACTTTTCTTTGAGTACGTCACGAAGGCGCCCAGGAAACATGTCCTTATCGATCAGCAGACAGGACAGTCTATTAGATCTGCGTGCAGGGACTGCCTTAGTGGAGGCCAGCGCCCAAAGTTGTGTCCACAACAGTTAGCAATATTCCTTTAACACCCGCCACAATCGCGGCCCGATAAACCAACAATTAAAAAAAGTATAGAGAACGGCTATTCGCACGCCGGATTCTGGTCACTGCGTCTATTCTGAAACAAAGGCATGCTTGCACAGCCATTAGAAAGTGCAGTTCCAATGATAGGGTAAATGTGAAAGCTAGAAGACGCTAGTGCAGGGGATTCTCAACCTGTGGGTCGCGACCCCTTTGGGGGGTCGATTGACGATTTGCCAGGGGTCGCCTAAGACCATCGAAAATATGGATTGTTATTGTCTACTCTTCTATTGCTCTGTGTGTGTAAAGGGGGGGGGGGGGGTCGCGGCAAAGTGAGGAATTGTAAAAAGGGGTCGCCGAGCTTAAAAGGCTGAGAACCGCTGCGTAAGTGTTAAGGTTCTTTTCTTCTGAATATGTGTATGTGTATTTCAATGCTGACTGCCAAATGTCGCCAAGTCATGAACATAATCGTGAAGACAAATAAACTACGGAATGAAGATTTGGAATGCCGATTCACGGACATATAACTAGTTTATTAAAAACATACATAAAATACAGGCACAGTTCTGGCCAATGAAGTTTCCAGTTTCAATTAATATATAGAATAATAATAGCTCAATATCCAATAGAGTGACTAGACTGAATAATAGCTACACAAAATACTTAGAGTTTATACTTCAACTCTATAACTTAAATCCAACTGTCCTGGACTAGGAACAAAAACCCCACAATGTTTTACTATGAGTTACATTCTACTGAAAAAAACATCTCACAAAGTAAAACAATCCAAAACAAAAATAACTTGAAGTCAACAACCTAAATTGCCCCCTTTCTCTAAAGTTAACAGGAGACCCAGGCTGACCAGAACTCTTCTTCTTCTTCTTCTAGCCAGCTTTATTGCTGCTGAGCTGTCAGCTCTTTTGCAGACTGTGCCAAGGAAAAAAAGTGTGCTGTTCTCTTCAGTTGCCCAGCACCGCCATACAGGGCGCTGGTCACGTTGGGCCGCAGTGGAAGCAGGGTCTGCCCAAGGTGGGTTAGGGAGGGGCATTCAAAGAGGATTCTGATGTGATAACCGATATTACTAGAATGTTTTCTGTGTCAATTTAGTATTGGCTGCGTTAACTTTTTTTTTTATCGGTATAGTGAAGTGGTACATATTTATACATTTGTGCTCCATCTATAATTTGTGGGTTTCATTTATTACCTTTTTTTTATCACACACTAAAACATGATTTTCAAGATACATTTTGCGCTAAAAGATATCCAAAGGAAATTCTCTGTCCATCATCAGCTCCGTCCGTCGCTGGATCATTCTTCAATGCAGTCCAACAAGTCTTAGACTTAGTTCATGGTCTGAGCTGTTGGAAACCTTTCTTCCTCGCCATTTCTTTGTGGTTAAAACAGGGGTGGGGTGGTGGGGGGTAATCGGGTGTATCCTGGGAAACTATTAGCCAAACTAGGTCATTAAATATTTAACGTTCTGGACACTAATCTGTCGCCACGTGGTCACAGCGTTCTGATGACGTCACTCATTAGACTTTCTCTCCTACATTCTCGTCTGCTGTGTAGGGGCGCCCACCTTCCAGGAAGTAATTGGAAATCCAGTGGCTGCTTTCACAACTTGTTGATCTTTTGTTTCCTTTTTTTTTTTGTTTTTAAACAAAACTTATATCAACTCTGTCTGTCTGTCTGTCTGTCTGTCTGGTACAAACCATGCACACGTTATTGCTCCCATTTAACATTCTCGAATTCACTAGAAATTTACACAATTATTTCTTGTCCATATTATTGTCACATAATCAATCAAAAAATTAACCAATTATTTCATTAACAAGTGGTAATTAATAAAGTAAGTTATTAATAGACAAGGGTGATAAATCTGACAGGTTAAAGAAATAATTGTGTAAAAATTTCAGCTTAATCCGAGATTGGGTGTGGGAGAAACCACGTGTACAAAATTGTTAACAGACAGACAGATTTTTTAATATAAGTTTTGTAAAACAAATAGGATCTTCAGTGGACTGGGCATGGGGCTTTCTTCTCTCACTACAGTCTAAAGAAAAAACGTCGAGGACGGGGGGAGGGGGGGGGGCACGTACGAAAAGGGGGGGGGGGAGGTTGAACACCTGGATGGCTGCCTGGTCGTGCGGTTTGCGCGCTGGACTGTCGTTCGGATTAATCGACGGTCGAGGATTCAAACCCTGCCCGCTCCCATCCCCCGTCGTCATGCAGGGAGGTTTGGACTAGCAAGTAAACTATCTTCAACTTCTGAAGGAACATCCGAAACATTGTAAAACATTTTACTAACAAAACACCTGGACAATGTGCTCTGTCTGAGACATGAAACTAAATAGTGAGTCTAGTAGTTTTACATTCTACTGTTGGCTGATATATTTCATCAAATAAATTGTAATCTTATATTCTTAAATTATTATTTTTTCATTGTTGTAAGGTTTAAACCTTTATCTGTCCTCCCTTCAAAGTCTTGGTTTCTTGCAACCTTACATTAAGTGTATCTTTATGTAGTCATATACGTTAAGGCTTAAATTCTATCTAGTCGTTGGTGTTCATGGCTGACTTAGGCAACTCGTTCCACGTTGTAGTGACATGAAGAAAGAAAAATACTTGTATACATTTTTCTTAGCTCACGGAATAAGAAATGTGGCTTCATCTTTGTGTTTTTCTGATTTGATCCACTAATTCTCATATATCATTACCTTATCTACAATTTTGTGCCGTAAAATTCTTGGCGACCTAATCAGGAGAACGCCAGCTTGAATCTCATATCAAGAAAATAAAGGACTTATAATTTTAGGATTTAATTTGTGATCATTGAGAGGTCACAACCTAACTCTTCTCTCTACGCCCCTCATTTTGTTTTCTCCACACGAGCCAGGGGTACTGGGCATGCGCAGACAGCACGGACAAATGCTGTTTAAAAAAAAATAATATCTTAAAATTGAAAGAATTGCATTGTGGATTACAATATTGAACGGGTTGCTTGAGTCAGCCAGTAACACTAATGACTAGATAGAATTTAACTCAGTAATTAATTGAATGGCTGCCTGGTCGTGCGGTACGCGGTGGACTGTCTTTCGGACGTCTCAATGGTCCCGGGCTCCTACCTTGCCCGCTGCCATCCCCCGTCGTCCTGCGGGAGGTTTGGACTAGGAAGTAATTATTTTCAACTCTGAATGAACATCCGAAACATATACAGCATTTTACAAGTTGTCTTCTTTGTATGCATGTTAATTAATAATGAAATGGCTGTTAGGTTTTTGGACGCTGTTCCTGTCGCCTCAAGGTCAACACTAGCCAACCTTACCTCCCTCTCATCTTCCTCCACCCACCCCCACCCCCCCGCCTCTCTCCTCTCTCCTCAACCCTAACCTCATTTCACAGCTCACTTCCAGGACGTATGTTTCACCACCTAAGAGCGTAAGTTACCAAATCGATGACGTTCAACCTGCTACAGAGCTGCCTCCGTTGGTTACACAAGATCGATTTGTCAGCTTTCTTTACCACCCTGTCCTCCCCCTGTCCTCCCCCAACCCTCTCACCCCTACCCCAAGTCATTCCCACAATTCCCCCCAGGGCGACTATTCACATCAGGCATCGAACATCAAGTGCGCATTTTTTTTTTCGGAAGCTTCGTAAAAAAGAAAAATTTAAAAAAATAAGAAATCGGAAAACGGGCTCGACAAACAAAGGGAAGCAATCAATATTTAAACCTGAGATGAATTGGACCTTTCACCTTGTCACCCCCTTGTTTTTGTTTTTTTTTTTTCTTTTTAGGGGCTCTGATATTTTCTTTGATGGCCTCTTATCATGGCCTACATCACAGCTGGCCATTGGATAAGATGTGTTTAAATATTTTTTTAACAATTGTGATAACTATTATATTGACCTTACTCCGTAGAAAGCTTCAATCAGAGTGAATGAGATAATCTATATATATAATTCTCTTCTTCACTAAAATGCGTCGCGATGTGTCACTACGGTAGGAAAGATCACTCTTTTATTTCTGCTTATAGAGTCATACAGTATATCATAAAAAATTCTATTTCCTACATAGATCACGCTTAAGAGCAAGATTTGCCAAATGCTTCAATCTATCTACGAGAATTGTTGAACTAAAGTAACTCTTCATTAGCCTGAGGCGCGAGAAGATTCTTTCACCAGACTTCAAAATTACGGGATAATGCCGTGTTTTTTTTATCGCACGTAAGATTGGCATTTTCCTTATGGAATGACACCCAAAATGACAGTCTCTGTCTATATATTTCAGGAGATTCGTACGAGTTTTTTTTTTATTTTAATAATTTCCGGATGTTTCCAGGACCCTTTCGTATACTTTGCAATTTCAGGAGATTTTCAGGAGCTCCCGGTAAATTGACAGGAGGCCGCGGGAAATCTGTTATAAGTTATACAATGGTTTAATTTAATAATGTATACACCTAGAATTAGCACTGGTCCTATGAAAGTGCGGGGCCCACTGCGGTCACCTAAGGACGGCCCTGCAAAAGAGGGGCGCTTGCTACGCAGAATGTCGACAAGTATGATATGATTCTATAAAATATTTTTTTTTAGGATACCTCAGCTTTTGACTTCAGTTGTCGAGCTGTTTACATCCTAGGAATCCTTGGGCCTTTGCCTCTTTTCTTTGCCTCTTTTTTGGGCATTGCCTCTTTTGGGCTATTGGCCTCTTTATTGGGCTTTTTTTTTTTTTTTTTTTTTTTTTTTTTTTTTAATATTAACAAAAAGATGCATATTTTATTAGTAAGCGTACAAATCATGTAGTTACATTTTAAAGTACAATGATTGCAAAACATAGCAATGCATATAGTTACACTTAGGTTGTCATAATATTTTAACGTTTCAAATTGCTTTGTATATGGCGTTTTTTTTTTCCAATAGCATATAATGAATATTTTTGAAATTTAAGGTTCTTAAAATATATGTGGTGAGAATGTCAACAATAGGTAATTAAATAGAAACAATCAAAGAGTGAAAGTAGAAACTTAAATGATATTAAAACATTTTAAACATCGTAGTCACATTTTTTTTCCACTTTGTCTACATTGCTTATGGTTGTTTCCTTTGTGCTTTGCTACATTACCCCAGTTCTTTATATTAACTTCTATCGAACATGCATACACATCTATGTGTGTACACACTTATGCGAACATAGGCATTTAAACATTTGTATTGTTTCTTTTGTTGTCTCCCTTTTTATGACAATTTTTGATTTCCTCCCTTGAGATTTGGAAAACTACTTCCTCATCATCAAGGTGGAAATCCTGTCTGCTAGAGTCAGTATATCGCGCTTTTTCGTTCTTTAAAATATTTTATAAAAATTAAAATTACAGGGTCAGTGCAACAGCGATAATAGCTTATCGTAAAATAAATACTAAAACTTTATTTCTATCAAGCTAAACGAGTGATACTGAATAGGCTTGTTAACCAATAATGTTTAGATATTTAAATAAACAAAATATTTTATTAAATGCAAAATGATCATATTTACTCAACAAAAAAAAAAGTTTTTAAAATCATTTTTGTATTTTAAATAACATTTAAAGTGCAAACAAGATTTTTTTCTGAATTTATTTTTTTTTCCCTATTATCTCCCCTGTTCTGTTTTTAATCTACACCAAATGCGATCATGGTACAAGAAACCATTCTGCCACTAAATAAAATGATTTTAAAAAATCTTCATGACTATTTCTTGATTGCTTTCTCTTTATGGCATTTAAGAAAGAATAAAACGATGGATACGTGTCTTCAGTAATATCGCAAGTCATTGACATTTATTCTGAATGTCACACAACCCAACACTCTCCTTGGTATTGACACGACGGCCGCGCTGTCCGAGCTGTGGGCAATGTCTGTCTCAGAAATTACACACAGCTTGACAACAGACGTCTTACTGTGACGTCTCAGCGGTCACTTGACACTTGACCAAAACCAAATTGGTACCGGAATCGGTGTCACTTTTTGGCACCTTTCATGATTCTAGGTCCTAGGCTAATGTGCGACGCCATAAATATATGTATTATAGATAGATAGATAGATAGATAGATAGATAGATAGATAGATAGATAGATAGATAGATAGATTAGATAGATTAGAGTTAGAGATAGATAGATAGATAGATAGATAGTCACGAAGATTAGAGATTATATATGTTTTGGTGATAGCTATTTTTGTGTATATCAGTGATAATTTTGGGATTCTCGTATATGGTGCATTATTATAAATACATTGAATCTGGTGTATCTGGGTAACAGAGTTTAAGATATGTTGGTTCACCTTCACCTACCCCTTAGTCTGTTGTACCGATGGGACACCACACATGATCCGTTTACGACTTTCTCCATTCCTCTCTTTTGCCTTGGATAGAATTTCTTTCAATGACAGGCCCGTCCATTCTTTCATGTTGTCTTCCCATCGCTTTTTTCTGTCTGCCTCTTCTATTTTCGTTGTACTGTTCCATGTAGGAAGGTTTTTGCGAGTCCTGAGAACCTTGTGATATGGCCAGATTTTTAGTTTTCCATCGCTAATCCTGTCTCTAATCTCTTCGTTTGTGATACCTAGGATCTTTCTGTAGCATCTCAATCCATTGCTAGGATCCTCCTCTCTAGTTCTGCAATCGGTGTCCAAGATTCGCAATCATACAAGAATGTGAAAAATGACCAGTCACGAAGTGTGGTTAAACATGTAATTGAATGATGGCTGCCAGGTTGAACGGCTTGCGTGCTGGACTGTTGTTCGGACATATCGATGGTTCCGGGTTCAAACCCTGCCCACCCCCATCCCCCGTTGTCCTGCGGGAGATTTGGGCTACGAAGTAGGCTATCTTCAACTCTGAAGGAACATCCGAAACATGTAAAACGTTTTTACAAAATGCCTGTTTTTATAAGCATAGATACACATATGTTTTTCGCTGTGGGATTAAAAAAATTTTTTTTTAGAAACTTACAAATTTTACAGCAATTTTTTTGGTAGAAAGCTCTAGTAATATTTTCTGTATATTTTACTTTTTTTTTTAGCTCCATCTTAGCGTTTTATTTTCGAAAATTTTGCAAATCAACTCTTTTCAATTTTCGGTCACCTTGTTACACTGTTCAAGATAATAATCAGGATTTGTGAAGGACTTCGAAGCGGGGCCACCTCGAGATCATGCGACAACTCAACTCAAACCAATAACAATTTGTCTGTGACCTGACACGCTATCTATAAGACTGGGTGCGTTGTTGTTTGTCTTTTTATAGACTCATCCGTTTATATTCGCGCAGACATGAACTCTAGATCTTTATTAAAAAACGACCCGACCCGCGGCGTAGCATACGCCACCTCCCCTTTTTTTATTTCTGAGCCTCGCTCTCTGTCACCGCCAAAGTTGCGTGGGATAACTCTAGTCCGACTTGCAGAAATAAAAGAGTTATCTTTCCATGACTTTTTCATCGTAGTGTCCTGCTTGGTTGGGCCACGAAGAGAGTTATATATATAGATAGATATAAGCCTGATGTTGCTTTTTTTGTATGTATACGGGATGGAGTCTAATAGAAGCACTGTATATGGAGGTTAACTGTTACATTATTTCGAAAAATGCGTTAGATTACTATAACAATGTAAATTCTGTAAAAGATTTTATTTGAAATTACGATGCTCAAAGGGCTCCTTTTACAGGAGAAAATTATATAATCTTAACTACAATAAATTACCATCTGAACAAAACAAACTCCACACAACTCCCCCTTTGCAGACACTGCGCCCATCATTATGAAACCGTAAACCGTATCCTCTTTGAATACCCCTCCCTAATCCACCTTAGGCAGACCCTACTTCCACTACAGCCCAACATAACCAACACCCTGTACGGCAGTGCTGAACAACTAAAGAAAACAGCACACTATTTTTCCTTGGCACAGTCTCCAAAAGAGCTGACAGCTCAGCAGCAATAAAGCTTGCTAGAAGAAAAAGAAGAACTACAAGCCGTACTGGCGTTCATGTTGACCTTTACATGGCACAACCGGCCCAATCGGATATTGGCCCACCGGAAATTGGCCCGAATGCTCATATAGCCAGTCCCTCCTGGTATAGATACTAGATTATTTGACTAGCGTTAAAGGGCGCTTATCTCTTTTCAAACTATATATAGTCTATGACACTAGTGCTGAAGGCAGCGGAAGTGGGGAATAAATGAAAGCGAGGCTGTTGCCAACTGTGTTAGCGTGAAATATTTCCCTCAGAGTGGGGCGGAGGGTGTGAAAGAAAGAGAAGGTGTGGGAGAAGTGGCGCTGGCATCGGAGGAGGAGAACTCAGAGAAGATGTTGATTGGCGCCAGAAGTTAGGGTGTTTGCTGTAGTTGAAGCACCTGGTGGCGTACAACTAGGGCGTATCTTTTAGCTTAGTGTACTATAATTAACGTTTATTCAGAAGACTATTTTGAAAAGTGCTATTTTAAGCGTATTTCATTGAGCCGTAATCCTATCACTAGCATTATCAATACACACATATACGTGCAGGGGCGTAGCTAGGAATTTTCCATCGTTTGGGGACCCGAGGGGCTTGACCTCTTTCGGGGCCCCTGCATTTTGCGTAATATTTAGTTTTTAATGTAAAAAACACTAATTTGAGGGGGCCCGGGGGGATTTTCTATTTCTCCCCCGCACTCCCCTCCCAGCTAGGCTACGCTACTGTATACAGGAACTGAGTAACACAACATTTTGAGAGTGTAGATCTAATGGACGGCTTTTATCTAGTGCAGTGGTTCTCAAACTGTGGTCCGCGGACCCCATGAGTATTCTGTTTCCATCACAAAGTAGTTTTTTATCTAGTGATTTTTCAATTGGGCGTCCTTGTAAAGAAAAAAAAAAAGGTAAAGTACCGATGTCAGGGACCCATTAGAGTTGGGTGGACTCGGGGACGGGTTCGGAAACTAAGCGCTTTACCTCTCAGCCAACACGCTTGAACACTCAGCCAACACGCTTGACCACTCAGTCAACACGCTCGACCACTCAACCAACACACTTGACCACTCAGCCAACACGCTTGACCACTCAGCCAACACGCTTGACCACTCAGTCAACACGCTTGACCACTCAACCAACACACTTGACCACTCAGCCAACACGCTTGACCACTCAGCCAACACGCTTGACCACTCAGCCAACACGCTTGACGTCCTTGATATTGTTTTGACTATTCATTTTAAAATCTCCTACATTCGTCTTTTTCATTTCTCTAGCTTCTATTAACTCACCACCAATGGCCACCATATTTCTTCATATGGCTTTCTTTTTTTTTTTCTCAACTCGTCTGGTAAAAAGTGTGTACACGTTATTTCTTCCAAACCCGTTCTTCGGATCAAGATGAAATTTCGTACAATTATTCATTGACATTGACATAGATCAATTTAAAAAATAAAGGAACCAATTAGACATCTAATTACTGGTGTATCATTATTTTGTTTAATTGCAACATGGGAAACTAATACTTCACTATTCACATATGTGGCTAAATTTGTTGGGTTTAGTTCCCTGAAAAATTGTTAACGCTAATTCTCCCTCACGCATTCTCCGATCAAATTGATACTTTAAAACAATTATTTATTGTTACTAACAAAACATGAATCAATAAACAAATATACTCAATTAGTCAATAATTTATTGGTTATTAATTATCTTCTTCTTCTTCTTCTTCGTTCTCATTGTTATGTTGGAGCGTACAGATGACTAGAGCAATACATGAGATGAACTGCGCAGTGGTTTCCAAATCTGGGAGCTCTCCATATAGTAATTAATTATTTTGTTAAATATCGAATAAGAGAAATAACTTGTACGTTATTGGTACATATAGTATTAGGGCCGAATTCTTACCTTTTAGATAAGCTAAGATAGGGGTTAATGTGTGTGCGGCCTACTGACACACATGATTCAGGCCAATCACACAGGTCAAGGGCTGTTGAACAAGGGACATTACGGCTAATGCACGCAATATGACCAATGTTATGGTCATGTGTTGTGTTGTTGGGCAGCGTTTGGAGAAGGCCTGATTGAGAAGATCGTAACAATATTCTGCTTGTTTCCACCCTCTTACGTATTGTTTATCGACAGTAAGCTGGGAAGTTTAAAAAAGCTAAAGTGTTAACAAAGATGCGATTACTGTCATTAACTTTTAGTGTGAAAATCCTCAATACCAGGTTTTAAAGAATTCCGTTCAGAAAAATGGCACTAGGAAAAAAAAATGAGCAGTGGGGAATATCATAATGAAATATGATGATGAGGCTAAATCTTGCTTTTGTTTAGATCTATAGTGAGCGGTGACGTCTTACCACCCGACGAATGAGGGGGGGGGGGGAGGGGGGGTTCATTGAAGTTGGAGGGAGATCGATAGCCCCCGTGATGCAACGTTGTAGGTGTTGGAGGGGGGGGGGCTGGGGGGCGCGGAGTGGGGGAGTGGTGCTAGACACCTGGTTTTGAATGGAGCGACGGGTGTGTCTCCGTCCCGCACACACGCGCACATTTAAAACGTTACACGCGCTTTGCGCGAACACACACACGCACAAGTGAGTGAATTGCGTCGTTTTTTTTTAAAGGCGGAAAAAGGGGGGGGGGCTTTTGCTTGGCTCCATTATTAATAATTGATTGAAGTGACGCGTGAGACCTGCCTAGGCGAGAGAGAGAGAGAGAGAGAAAGACACACACATACACACGCAGTCAGAGAAAAAAAGAAAAGGGCACACACGAAGTAGGAAGTGGTAGAAGGAGAGCCCACAGCCCTCCCTCCTCAAAGCTCGTCTCAGCTCCCGCTCACCATCCGAGACTACAGTACTCAACGCTACCCGTGTTCTTCCCGTGTGTGTGTCACGTGTTAAAATAAACAATAGAGTACAAATAACGGTCTCAGTGCCTGCACCGTATCGACGGTGTCCGCGTATCACGTGTCAGCGTGTCTGCCTCACCGTGTCAACACAAAGCATTGCCTATTTCATTGACGATTAAAACTTACGATCAAGGACTGTAACCTAGGAGTGAATATAATTTAATTTGGATTTCATAAATTGACAGGAGTTATGTCCCGTAGCTTCACGCCCAATCTTCTCTGGAGAGTATTACTTGTGGACAAATATTTTTAGGTTTACGCATTAAGACAATGACGGCAACGATGGACTGAAACAAAAAATGTTTTGAAAAGAACTTTTATACTGTTAACAATAGAAGTGAATAAAGTCTGCACATTTTCTGGAAATGGATTTTAAATTTACTATAGGTTTGTGATAACTCTCTTTCGCGTTTTATTTTTAAATGTTGGTCTCTTTGTTTTTAATTGTAGTTATTGTAGCAATGTTTTGTAGTTATGATTAACTGATTGGCCAATCTCTTCAAAATGTTGAGTATTTGTGAGTTTTGATTCATGCCATTTCTCGATCCAATTTTTTTTCTCTTTCCAGCAGTTTTATCTCTTTTCTCTCTATCTCTTTCTTTTCGATTATCTCTTTAGTCTCTTTTGATTTTTTTTATCTCTCAGACTTTTTAGCCTTAACAGTGTCATACAATAGAAAGATAGGTATATAAGCTTTCCTTCATCACCACCAAGTGCAATGAACTTAATTCCATTTGGCACTCCACCTGCTTTGTTTCCTTATTCATTTCTTCTCTAAGTAGGTCACCACAAAAAAACGCCCCCTGTTAAGGTATGAGAAGTGTATATATATATATATATATATATATATATATATATATAGAAAAAAAAATACAAAAGTGTTATTCAATAACTTTACACACATAATTGGGTAAATCAAAAATACGTCAAACTGTAATTTGATCGCAGATACACACACTCTATTTTAATCATACCCTACCCTTTTGTATGTTTATTAGAAGAATTTTTTTAAATTAATAAAATACACACACTTTTAGAATTCTTAAAAATAGTTAAGTTCCCCTTTCAGGCCGTGCGATCTATAAGGCGGATGATTTAGGGCTCATGTGTTTTAGGGACAACGAGGCTGTCATGCGGCCAGCACAACGACCAACTTCCCCAGCTAATGCCAGTTTATCCCGAAATGCCAAAACCTAGTCTTCACCGAGATTCTGAACAGTGACCATTGTTGTTTCGGAAGCCAAGTTCTTCCCCCCTCAGCCACTACCACTCCTTGTTGGATTTTTTTGAGATAAAAAAAAAATTATTAGACGCAACCATATATTAGTGCTATGAAGCATATAGTTCCAAACCGTCAAGTGCTATTCTCAAGGTGTTTCCAATAGAAATATCCAAATTAAAACCGAAGTTTTTTGTTTTGGGACTTTTGTTTGCCATGTAAAAATGTACATATTGTATTCCAGTGCTTACTACATCCTCCTGTTTCGTAACCTAGCTAACCTCCCTCTCTCCCTCCCAATGCCCCCCTCCCCTCTCATTCTTACCTCCCTTCCTCGCCTTGGAAACCTGCCACCGAGTCGATTAAGAACGAGACTGAACTTATTAAGTCACCCTGGGGTTTGCAATTACCTTTCTCCGAGCTCTATGGGAAATAAGGGAGGCAATATATAATCATTTGAAACAGTTTTGAATATGAATGCGCAGAAAAGTGCAGTAACTAAAGGGAATTAAAAGCAACAAAGGGGAGACTACTAAAAGATAATTAAGAAGAATGGTGGCTTTTTAGAAGAATCGAGAGTATATGACTTGAGACAAAACAAAAGTATTAAAGCTAATTAGAATGAAGGAACCAAGACAAAAATATTAAAGCAAACACCATAGGCGGAACCGTGGGCATATAAGACAGGCAAAAGTATGACAACCTACAATGAGTGTAGAACCAAGAGTATATAACTCTAGACAGACAAAAGTCTTAAAGCCGATACAGGTTGAATACCCTTAATTGATAAAGTAAAAAAGGAATAGTACATTGTACAATGAATGTTAGGATGGTACATTATAAATCGCTTGTTCGTTATCGTAAGAAAATTTGGCAGAACTACTTCCATTTGAAAACGCTAATAGAAATCGCAGAAGTATTCAAACGACGAAAGGTTCAGCGATAGCTTTTATTGTACATTACAATCCTTCCTTCATACCACAAATCATTCTCTCTCAAACTTTTTCGGTAACGGAACACTTCACACATTCTGAGTTTTTAACGGAGCACTTTGGTTAATTTTATTTTTTGAGAAATTATTTCGCGTAGTGACCTTCTAGTTAGATATTTCAGAAGTTCGAGGAACACCTATTCAGGCCTCGCGGAACCTTAGTGTTCCGCGGAACACAGTTTGGTTAACACTGCCATAAATATTTACTTAGTTGTGCTTATGAGTTGGCAACTACAACTTGACAGGAAATGACTACCATACCGGTTCTATTTTACCTTGGTTAGACCAATATTAAACAGACGCCAAATAGAGGAGTGAGACTTATAACAAACTAATATTCTCTTTTGATTAAAATAACACCACTAGTAAAATCACTAAATTTAGAGACGCTCCAGAGTAGAAGAATTCAAAGTAAAATAGTACTAGTACATAAAACAGTTAGCCATACCTTACAAATACATAAACAAAACCTAATAAAATACTCAGACACAAGTCACATTTCTTATTCCATATGCTAGGACAAAATGACTATATTGACACTTAGATACATGTATGGCGTAACGTCTGTAATGTATAAAGTAAGCTAAAATAAGAATTATGTTAAGAAAAATAAGGATACTACTAAGAACAAGAAAATCTCAACAGAAATCTCCGAGTAAAATAGTCCTGATATTATTTTTATAAAAGTGAATCAATAAAAAAATTCGTTTCTTAGTCGTGCTGGCGACACAGCCTCCTAGTAAACCACTGGTCTTGGAAATGGGGCGTCTACTACATATATTAAAAGATCTTCATAACATCTAGGGCGTTTTCAAGTCAAGAAATGTATAGCCTTTAAAAACAACCGCTGATCTCTGATATCAAGAGAGCCTACTACACACGGAGGAGTTGTTGATGATAGTATGTCTCATTTTAATATCTCTCAGAATCTATTCTGGGGGGGATCTTTGACGTCATCAACAATTACGATTAATTAGTATGATTGACATTTAGCTGGCATGAAATGTCAACCTGTTCATGTCAAAGATTGGTTTGCTGCCTAAGGACAAGAGAAGAGTATATAGCATAATTATAGTATTGAGAATTATAAGTTTGATATAGGTCGCTTTCCTCTTTCTGTATCTTTCTCTGTTCCTCATTATGTTATCTATCTATCTATCTATCTATCTATCTATCTATCTATCTATCTATCTATCTATCTATCTATCTATCTATCTATCTATCTATCTATCTATCTATCTATCTATCTATCTACATATTTACAATACAATTTAAAATTGCGTTTTTTTAAGGGTCTTAATCTTTTTAAACGAATACTTTTGAAGAGGACCGACAAATGTAGTTAGCATATCGCTTGATGATATAGACAACTTAACAATGTTCCATTCTAAAACCTCACAAAGCTTCGCACTCGAAAACACTTTCGATATTTCACAATGTCATTTACTTTTGTGTTTCAGTTCATTTTTAAGGCTGTTTTCTAGGTCTTCCTTTGTGTGTGTGTGTGTGAGTATGTGTGTTCGTGTGTGCGAGTATGTGTGTGTGTGAGTGTGTGTGTGTGAGAGAGAGAGTATGTGTGTGTGTGTGTGAGTATGTGTGTGTTTGTGAGTAGGTGTGTGCGTGTGTCACTACGATCGTCTCTAAGCTCCCAATTCTGTTCCTGTAATTCACTTCGAGTTAACCTTTGACCACTGTCCACTCCACAGACAATGACATTGAAGATCTTGAGATGCAAGTTGTCCGCTACAAGCCTGAGGGCCTGGACACGCTCTGCAAGAACACAAAGTTCACGAGAAAGGAATTACAAATTATGTACCGAGGATTCAAACAGGTAAGACAACCAGGTAGCTCGAGCGCGTGAGTTGAGCAGCACGTGCGTCCCTCCACACGTGCATCTGTGTGTGTGTGGGTGTGTGTGTGGGTGTGTGTGTGTGGGTCTTAATCTTCAGTCTATACTTACAACAACGTTCCGATATCAACCTGATGGTCAGTAGATCAAACCTTCAACATCGCGTGATTTACACCGGCATCTATGTACTAAGACCTAGAGCAGCGGTTCTCAACCTGTGGGTGACGATTTGCCAGGGGTCGCCAAAGACCATCGAAAACGTTTATTGTTTTTGTCTATTCCTCTATTGCTGTGCGTGTGTGCGAGGGGGGGAGGTCGCGGCAGTGTGGGGGATTGTAAAAAGGAGTCGCAGAGCTTAAAAGGTTGAGAATCGCTGACCTAGAGCCTTCAGCTCAGAAGCATAGGACGACTAGCGCACTCCACAGAGTTAGGTCATCTGCGACCTCCACAACCTATTTTGGTGCTCACGATGTTTTAGGTCTTCTAGGAAGGTACGGAGCCATGTTATACCGGGGACATCCATGTTTTCGCTTTCCTCTATTCAGCCTTAACGTAAAATCTGTCTTCTGGGAACGTATTTCTTATTGTCTAAGCCTCAGAGGAAATGTCTCCTGCTACGCTGGTTGGGTGAGTTCCCTTTTTTTGCCAGAGGATTCTCTGTTAATGACCGGATCGTTAGCGATCGAGTATCTCGGTAATCTACTTCTAGGATCTAAAAAGAGTTTAAAAAGACCAGGGGACTCTCTAAAAAGATCCTTTTTTTTTCATTTGTGTTATATACAAATGTAGAGTCAATGAAAATAATAGTCAAGCTATGGCAATCAGTTTATCGTAGAAAGATAACATGTGGTGGTCAAAGATGAAAATAAAGTGCGTGAACCAACCAATAATATTCGGCTACCATATTTAAACGTTTATTGCAGCCAGAAGGATAAAATCAATCAATAACAGTGCAAAAATATTACATATGTTTTTGTTCTAAACAAAAGAAGAGACTAGTTGACAGAGAGGTCACGGGTTCGAATCCCAGTGAAGACTTTAGTTTGGAACTTTGGGGAGTTTTTAGGACGCCCATGAGTCCATCTGTTATGGAGTATGTGTGTTTCTATGGTGACGGTGGGAAGAGGTTAGCGATGTATTGTGAATGATGCAAGATAAACGTCATTGTCGTCTGCTGTCTTAGGTAGGAGAGCACTCTGCTCTTCCTAGCACTTCCTCATTGGTTATTTTATCTTGCCGCCTTATTTTAAAGATCCGCCTTAGGCATCGGAGGTGGAAGACATTCAGCTTTTTTTTTCCTGCCATGAGTAGGTTGACCATGCTTCACTTCCGTATAGCAAAGTGCTCATCACACAGGTCCGGTAGACTAAGGCTTTAGAAGTGTTAGTCAGAAATATGTTGTACCACACTCTTTTCTGCAACCGTGACATGGTGCCCATTGCTTTGGCTATCCTGGCTATTCTAGTGGTTGGACATTAATGGTTACTTTAGTGATTTCCTGACTTATGTTCGAGAAACTTGATCATCGTGTTGGCCACACGTCACCCTCGTCAACCGTCATCCATAAACACAGATGATCTCTACATCATCTTATCCCTAGTTTTCAAAGGGGACTTTTATTTATACAAAAAGTGGCCCAACAAAGTTGTAAGTATTTTCTGCCTGGAGCTCTTAAAAATGAAATAAATGATCTTATGGTATATTACGCAGGCCCTATTACATTTTAGTTGACTTACAGATTTAAAAGTAAGAGCTACTAATTTGTTTACCTGATATTAAAAAATACCTGTATAGCTTTGCAGTAAGCGTGTGTGTGGGGTAAAGGGAAAGGGGCTACACAGAAATCTCCGGCACTGGTCCTCCCCCCTTCTCTCTGTCTCTCTCTCTCTCTCTCTCTCTCTCTCTCTCACACACTTAAACAAACATACAAACCAAACCAAATCGATTTATCTTCTTTTTTTTTTTTTCTATTTGCTTTTGTTTCGTTTTTTCCATTTGAACTTTTCTAGCACGTGTCCTTCCCATCATCCTTAATATTTAACGTCAACTTCCGGCTGAACACATTGGAACGTGTCACCGTTATAACGAAGTGGTCGAAGTTTTAAAAAATGTGTGTCTGGGTGTCGCTCTGTGTCTGCGTGTGTGTGTGTGTGTGAGTAAATGAGAGAGTATGTGAGGGGGGTGGGTGGGGGATCCAGAAATACTTTCAGATTCAATGTAAAAATTTGATGACGTTATAATTGATTCACACTTTTTGCGTTACTTCGCGGTGAAAAACTCAGACGTTTGACGAGACAGACTTCAGAGTGTAAAAGCAGACATGAAAAAACTGCGAACTATCTGGTCTGCAAAGAAGCTAATCTTATAGTTGGAATATTTATAAATATATATTTTAAAAAATTTTGCATAATCATTTATTGTTCCAAATAAAACACGAAGGGATGAAAAGAATCAGTTAATGAAATTGTGGTAATAAAATAATTAATTTTATTTTGGTATCGAAATAGGAAAATAAATCTTTCAGTATTGAGATATATGTCTGAAAATGTGTACTTCTTCCCCAAAGATATGCTTAATGACTTTTTCACCTAAAGACTTAATGACTGTTCGAAACAATTAAATAGTGGCGTAGTCTTGCAGCTGACAATTTAGGTCTCTAAACACCAGTACAAAAACAACATCAAAACAAATAAGCGTGCTGTGTTTTTTCTTGTCTTATAAGTTTCAGACGTTCTCTAAGGAACGAAGATAATTATGTCCAGGTTCTAGTCTCTTGCAAGACGGCAGAAAATGACAACTGGCAGGGTTCGATCTCATGACCATCGTGACGGCAGTCCTGAGCGAATATCACACGATCAGGCTTCCACATTGCTGTACAGTAATATGCGAATATCTTTTGGCTCGCGCCGCATTACCGAGCTAGCTCGAGACGTATCCTTATAGACGGCCTGAACACGTCACAACCTGTGGGCAGTGGGAACCAATTGTACACGTTGCAAGTCTGTACGACGTGGCGCCAAGCTATTGGTCTCCACTGCCCACAGGTTGTGACGTTGCAGGCCAGTGATCAAGCCTTCTATGACGATATGTCTCAGCTGCGGACTTTATCTCAGGGGCTGCTACTGAGACGTCAAACTTCGTTTCTATAATGGACTTTAGTTGGGTTTTAGTGTTTCTTCTGATGTAGTGTGTGTGTGTGTGTGTGAGAGAGAGAGAGAGAGCAACACAACAGTAAGATGATAGTGTGTGTGCTCGACGTGTGCAAGATAATTATAACACACTCTAACGTGCGTACCGAAGGAGGCAGTCGAACTCAAGGCGTTCCACTAATTGCGTCTGTGTTGCCAACTGTGAGTCGAAGGCTCTGGGGAAAATGAAACAGGACACAGAGTTTCTCAGACAGGTCTGGTCTAGTCTATGGTAATGGAAGGAGAAATACAGTATAGAGACGTTTAGGCCTTTATCTGTCTGTCTGTCTGTCTGTCTGTATATATTGGGCTACCAATACGTTATTAATTCATGATACGTCTTTCTTACTGTCTCTGTCTCTCTCTCTCTCGCTCTGGCTACTTGTTGGAAGTAATTATCTTCTGGTGCGATGGAAAATCTGTAATTGATAAGATCTATCTATCTATCTATCTATCTATCTATCTATCTATCTATCTATCTATCTATCTATCTATCTATCTATCTATCTATCTATCTATCTATCTGTCTGTCTGTCTGTATGTCTGACTGTCTGTCTGTGTGGTTATCTATCTATCTATCTATCTATCTATCTATCTATCTATCTATCTATCTATCTATCTATCTATCTATCTATCTACCTATCTATCTATATCTATCTATCTAACTATCTATCTATCTATCTATCTATCTATCTATCTATCTATCTATCTATCTATCTATCTATCTATCTATCTATCTATCTATCTATCTATCTATCTATTTGTCTATCTATCTATATCTATCTATAATCTATATATCTGTCTGTTTGTCTGTCTGTCTATCTATTTTAACTCCGGTATCTCTCTCTCTCTCTCTCTCTCCATCTTTCTCACTCGCTTCCTCTCTATCATTCTCTCTGTAAATTTATTTCTTTGCTTATGTGGATTTTCCCCGACGTGCAAAAGAGTTCCCTAAGGTTACGACCTATATATAAAATACTGAACTAATGAACAATGGATTTATTCTGGAAGACCTGTTTTCAAAGGTCAAGGCTCTATTTGTTAATAATTCAAAGCAGTCTGAAAGAAACTAAAGCCACGCTGAGACACTCTACAACACTCAGTCTTAAGCTCGCCCAGATTTTAATTGTAGTTTCTTCTTTTAAATAAAAAAAAAGATGACCATTTTGTTCTGTTACTTTTCTTTCTGATTCTACAAACATTAGCATTCGGTAAGTTGATATCATCATTATATCTTTAACTGCAGAGGTCGACTTGCCAAATATGAATTCTTATGTATAGTCACTCTCTCTCTCTCTTTCTCTGTGTCTCTCTTTCTCTCTCTCTGTCATCCTACTATCCGTACCAATCTCTATTTCTCTCTCTCTTTCTGTCATACTTCTTTCCACTCTCTCTCTCTCTCTCTCTCTCTCGTTCTCTCTCTCTCTTTTTGTGTAATCTATCTATCCATCCAAATCTCTCTCTCTCTCTCTTTTTCTCTCTCTCTTACTTTCTGTCATCCATCTATCCATCCAAATCTCTCTCTCTCTCTCTCTCTCTATCTCTTCACGCATATATACATAAGCGTGTGTGTATGTGTGGCTGTGTGTGCGTGGCTGTGTGTGTATGGTTACTGTTACTTCTCCACATGTCTACTCTACATTCGCAACAATCTTGAGCCTGAATCAAAGGCCATTGTTTGATACTTATGGCTCACGTTAGAACCGCATCTCCGAGATTCCTGCTACTCAAGGGAGACAAGATTCTATTTCCTTGACAAAGTCACTCTTGGTGGGGATTTATTTCCTTTTTTTTTTTTGGCATTTGTCCTCGCTCATGGAGCCCCCTCCCCCTCTCTCCTCATTTCCTCCTGTTTTCCTCCTGACTTTATTCGTTCCTTTTCTACTTGTTGATTTGAGAACGGTGAATGCAACCCTCCCCCCACACACACACACTTTCCACAACCTAACATACACAATCATAAATACGCACTGAGACACAACTATAGACATACACAAATACACACAATGACACACAGGTATACATTCACACACATAAACTAAACCAGGCATAGGCCTAAAGAGAGAGAGAGAGAGAGCTACACACATACGCAAACATATGTACACACCTATAGGCATAGATACAAATTCAGACATGAAATTTTAAATTTATATTAAATTGTTGAAAGCTGAACTTTTGACCTTTTAACTGAATAGATTCTAAATAGATTCAAACCACTTTCATATCTACTTTAAGCAGTTCTCGGGTCCCCGGACGAGCAGGGCCGGTCCTAGCTATTGCGGGGCCCTATGCGAAACGGATTGCGCGGGGCCTAATCAAGCTAGAGATAAGTATAATGTCAACATTAAGATTTTGAATTATAAAATACATTCGTCTTTACAATAAATTTTTATTAAATGAAAGCTGACAATGCCGTTTTTTTTTTATTGTTCGTAGGATTGTCACCCCAAAATGACAATTTTGTCTATTTTTCAAGAGATTTTTGTGAGTTTTCAGATTTTTAATTTTAGGAGATTTCCAGAAACTATTAGGTATATTTTGCAATTACAAGAGATTTCCACTAGCCCCTGGAAAATCAGGAAGCCGCGCAAAACCTGTTTTTATATTATTACAAATCTCACTATCCAGGCTCTCTGCAAACTGCACCATACACCGCCAACTTAAAGAACTTGACAACTCAGGGCTCCAAAGTAACGTAACACTTTAATAGTTGAAGAAATAACAGCCAATACTGTACAATTGGCAACACGTAACACAAGACTGTACAAATATCTCTCCGATAACACCGTACCGCCGTATCAACTCTTGCACTGGCCTCTCCGTCTCGTTCCGGGCTTGCACTGGGTTCAACAGTTCAGGACTGACTTCACACACTAGGTTCGTTGTGTCGGACTCGATCGCAGACCAAGATCAAGACGCCAGTCGTCTCAACTGTACTGGTCTGTACTTGACAGTACTCCGCACTGAACCGTCGTAATGCTCCGTACAGAACCACACCGTAGTCGACCGTGTTCTAAGCCCTGTCGTGAACCTTCTGTCGTGAACCTTCTGTCGTGAACCTTGCTGTATTGAGCCCCTTTTCTCAATCGTCTTGGCTGCGACACCTCCGCTCCTTATATAGGGTCTCTGCTGGCCTTCTAGAACCGGGCAGAACGTCGCTGGACCATTCTGGGTGGTCAGATGACTACATCCCTCGTGACACTCCTGAGCTCTGTTCAGGACGCCGATCCTTCCCGAACCGTCATGTTGACACTCGTCTCTGCTGACCGTCGTAACTCGTCAAGGTTAACCGCTCGTCTATCGCTGGCCTGGGGCGATTTGCGTCGGCTGACTGCACACACACCACTACCCCCATCTGTGCCACCACTAGGTTTATAACAATATATAAGTTATAAAGTTTTAAATGTAATAATGTACACCTAGAATTAGCGCGGGGCCTATAAAAGTGCGGGGCCCACTGCGTCCGCATAGGCTCTGCGGACTAGTGTCATACGCGGGCACCAGAGCCGTAAGTGAAGACTTTACACAACTACTATACCACATAACGCTAACCGCTCGACCGACTCTAATGCTGTA
The DNA here is from genome assembly GCF_947242115.1 of Biomphalaria glabrata. Classification (NCBI taxonomy): domain Eukaryota; kingdom Metazoa; phylum Mollusca; class Gastropoda; family Planorbidae; genus Biomphalaria; species Biomphalaria glabrata. The sequence goes on along the minus strand of NC_074711.1, from coordinate 5,729,446 downwards.
GGCTTTGTTACTGTTACAAAACATAGTACCTTCCTTACGTAGAGGACTACACATTATGAGTGAGTCTGGTGTGAATGTACATTTTGGTTTCTTATAATTATAATGTTGTTTTTTTTTGGTGTAATGCACAAATTGTAAGACAAATTTCCTTACGGATAACAAAGATTATTATTATTATGTTAGAAATGAACGAGTAGTCATTCTCTGGCGCTGCCAGGGTCGATTTTCGCTAAAGAGAAACAAAATTCATCGTGGTCCCTTTAACAGTTTCCACTGAGGAATTTTCTGGTGATGTGGCAGGTCTGCAGCAGTACCGCCATCTGACAGGCAACGAAGATGTTCCTAGGAATGTTAAGGGCATTGAAGGTGTCTGTGAGGTCAGTTGTTATTATCCCCTCGGTTGATATAACAATGGGGTATTATTATTATTATTATTATTTACTATTATGCGGATAATTGCAGGTAAAACTGTACTTTTCAGTTATTGTCCCCAGTTCTCTAACATTTGATTTAATGGCCTTTAATTAACGTAACTAATTCAGAAACAGTTTGCATGACAAATCAACAAACTAGATAATAATGATTTCTGCTATATCGGGGCGACCTCAAGTGCGGGGTCGCCCCACTCGCCACCCCTAAGCTGATTAACACCAGCGTGGCTCAAACTGTTGAGCACGCATTACCAACTTATTTTGCTATATGCAGAGGCATAGCGGGGGGGGGGGGACAAGATGCCCTGGGTGCCTCCTTCATGGGGGTTCCACACTCAGCCTATATTTCTATGTTACGTTCATGGAAAATTGGGTGGGGGCGCCGGTACTGTACCTTTCCCCGAGCTCACGTTTTGCTCACTACGCCTCTGGCTATATGCACCTTGTTCTTGAATGTTTTTTGTATAATTATATTGGCCAGTGCTGTCTTTAAATAATATTTTTGCCACATCCAGCACAGACGTAACCCTTGATCGATTTATATTATTGATGTCTTAAACTTTGGTGGTGCAGTACAAGTATTATAGCCAAAAGTACAGCGCAGATGTTTTGTAGTTTCATATCTCGTAACATCTTATAAAAAATAATTTAGTTTTTTTTCTTCTTTTCTTTTGTAACAAAATTATTTTTCAAATATATATTTTTTTTTGAATAATATAAAAAAACAACCGAATAGTTTTTGAAGAAATCTCCTGTCCATGAGAACTTGTGGAGATAACAAGAAAAAACAACAACAATCCATTAACAAATGTATCAGATAACACTGGACGCGGTCAAATATTTCTCTATCTGATGGCTAAGTACATTTTCGAATTCAATCTACAAATGCATTAGACAGCAATAGAATGTTTTAAAAATTGTTTCCTGGTGGCGGGATCAACCGGTGGAAGATATAAACACTCCCCCACCCCTCCAGTATGACCATGACATTGGCTTTGAATTGTGAGTTTTTTTTTACTTATATGTGTAGTGTTATGTCTTCTGCAGAAGTAGAGAATATTGTTCACATTTGGTGTGCAAAGTGACTATAATTCTAATACATGTTACACCTTGTTGCCAAAAGGATTTGATTACATATACATATAGCATGTAATATTAATTGAATAAAACGAGTACGCTTTGAGATGACCTAATGTAACCATTTTGCACCCATTTTTAAATGTGTGGAGTTATTACTATGTCACTACAAATGTAATTGAAGATTTATCTAATTTAGCCGAAGAAATTTGAAAGGTTAAGAATTAATACAAATCATTTTTTAAGAATTTAAATATTTTAATTATCCAAATTGAAATCCCAATATGAATAAACATTAAAATATTCCTGGGAAGAGTACACAACACGAAATTCCTTTTAATAATGAATTCACAGAAATTAAATATCAAGTTTGAAATGTAGACGCCTGAGTTTAAAATTTGACTTCCTTAAATGTATCAAGCTTCCAAGGTATTCAGAGTTAAAATATTTAGAAATCTCTTTCAGATCTATAGGGCAGACGATGTAAAAATCATGTTTCTGTGGCCCACGGTTAACGAGGGTGTCATGTGGCCAGCCCTACGACCAACGGCATTTACTTTTCCCAAACTAATGTCAGGTACCCATTAGAGCTGGGTGGACTCCTAAAGAACTTCACAGGGACTCGAGCAGGGGCCCCTTGGTTCGGAAGCCGAGTTCTTTACCACTCAGCCGCCGCACCTCCCTAGATGCTAAGTAGTTATATTTAATCTTGTTTCCTTGAGCTGTTCATAGTACTTCCGAAATGTGTGCTCTAGAAATGTGATCACGTGGTTTGGTGTTGTGTTTTTTTTTTAAATTAGAAAACCTTGCCGCGCTTTATTGCGTGACAAGCGCTTTTAGTTTTAGCGCTAAACGTGGCGGACGACGAGACAGACAGACAACAAAATGGTATCTTTATGTCAAAGACTGTTAAGAAATGTATTCCTTTCGATCCATTCTCTGTTGCGCAGTCCACGGCAGTCAACCGCTTCGTCTGCATTGATTGTCATAAAGTATGTAGGTCATAGTGGGGTCTGCGTAACAACATGAAAATGTACACTCTATGTACACTCTATGTACACTCTATGTACACAAGATAACACGCAGATCTAATGTACATAACAGTTGTTTTTTAAAATCCCAACTGGGATAAATTGCTAAATAAATACCCTTAAAACAAAATGATGCGAGTAGCCTGCGCAGAATATCTATCTATATTTACTTTGTCAAAATTCAATAAGAAATAAGGCAAAGAATGTAATCGACTATTCACATTGCGATACCATTTCAGTCGATACTTCAGCAGCCTGCATATTGTTTTTTTTTTCTCTTTTAAGTTTTTTTTTTTTTTTAGCGTCGAGGACTATTGATGGGATGATATGGGTGGAGTAATCGATTTTACTCGTAATTAACAATTGGTACTCGATCTCACCAGCTCTTACTTGAGGGTTAAATCTATTTTTACCTTACAACTCTCACGCTACACGTGCAAACCAAGCACACCTCAGTGCTACATCTTAGCAGGAAACATCGAGCTTCCTATGACGGTATCGATTAGCCCTAATCGCACTAACTGAATGCACCGATACTTGAAGTAGGTAGGCGTAATCATTAAAAGTACCCCCATTCTGACCTTGAGGTTTTTGTCGAAGAGATTAGAGCTAAGATTAGTTTAGCGATTGGACTCCACAATGACCTAGTAATAATGTCAAAAAACGCTAACTAAAACTCTATGGCCATAGTACACGGTCTTCAGGGCTCATAAAGACCTTCCTTCAGAGAACAGTACCAGGTAAATAAAGAAGAGGCAGAAAGAGAAAGCTGTGGGAAGACAACATAAATGTCATGAACCGGCCTGTCATTGAAAGACATTCTTTCAAAGGCAACAGACAGAGAGGAATGGAGAAAGACGGTCAACAGATCATGTGTTGTGCCCCAACGGTTCAACAGATCTCGGTATAGGTGAAGGAATAACTTTTGTATTTAAATAACCAAATCTCTAATTAAACTAAAAAAAGTGTTGTTTTTTTTTTAGCTTGCTCTACGCCTAGCAACCCAAAACTCTCGGTTGCTACCGAAAACATTTCCCATATTTCTATTTTTTCTTTGAGGAAATTCCCACTTTCGTTTTGTCTTTTTCTTAGTCATGTCAAGACATCGCGTTTGTTACACTTTTTACAATGTTTATATCAACTCACTCTGTCTGTCTGTCTGTCAGGTAAAAAGTCTGAACACGTTTTTTCTCATTCTCTGATCAAGTTAAAACTTTGCCCAATAATGTATTAAAACTGGCAAGATACGAATCTATCAAAACATTATCTAATTAGTGTTGTTGGTGATTTATTATTTTGTTTGAGCTGGAAATAAGGGGAATAAATGCTAGCGAGATGTGAATGTATGTATGGATTTAATCCCTTTATTGCGTTAAAACTACGTTTTTCTCCCGCTTCCCGTTCTCGGAGGAAGTCGAAATTTTGCATAATAATTCATAGTCGATGATAATACACGAATCTATCCGAAAAATAATCATGTAGTAACTAGTTGATGATAGAGCAGTGAGATTCATAACAAACGAATATACACATTTGACTAGAGTAACACCTTTAGTAAAATCACTAAATTTAGAAAGCCTTCAGGACAGAAGGCTCAAAAGTAAAGTAGCAATCATACTTAAAACACTGAACCATAATCTTCAAATACAAAAACAAAATTTAATAAAATACTCTGAAAGACACAAAGATAAAGGCACATTCCTCGTCCCATATGCTAGGACAAATTTGTACAAACACTCCTTCTTCCCTAGTGCTATTAGAGCATGGAATGGGTTGCCTGAGCTAGCCAGGAAAACCAGTGACTTGGCTGAATTTAAGTCATTGGTTAATATGCATGACTAAATGCATGACGCGTAGGACGTAATCATCTTCTTTTTTGAAGTAACGTCTGTATTATATAAGATAAGATATAAGATGATTTAGTACTGTAATGACACAATAGAAAGACGCGTAGAAGTTTGGGTTTAATTGGGTTTTTCCGTTGTGACGTAACGGATCATTAGAAAGCTAGAACGGAAATAGAGAACCAACGGACAGGTCGACGACCGGAGAGACCGGATTAGAGATTAGAGACGCCGCCGACTGTGCCCTTATTATTTAATAAAGTTAGTGTTACATTTACTCTCAGGAGTTATTCATTATCTACTGTACTTGTTTCTATTGGATGTGCCTAGTCCGAGCTCGCATATAACATTCATCTACACACAACTACAGTCGTGATTTACCAACATCATCAACACAGTGACATAGACCATCAACAGTACTAATTAATTAATTTTGATTTACCTAGCAGAAAGGGATATAGTTATAGCAAAAAGGAAGCTTAGTCCTGTAATTTTCAGATAAATGGCAGTAATTAGTGGTTATTTCCCTTAAATAAGTGTTTCCTTTTTTTTTAATCCTTTTAAAAGTATTCTTTTTTTTTTCTATTAATTGTTCGTTTTGAATTTAGAAAAGGTTAAGAGAGTTGTACAACTCAATTGCTCAATCTGGACACCTAAGTGTTAACCTCAAAGGTGGCCCCAAGCTAAATATCATTTTATTAATTCGTATTTTTTTTTCCTATTCGTTCCTGCTTCATGGATTCATGGAACTCATGAAGTGCTTGGTGATGAACATAGGATATTCACTCTTTTAATTAATTACACCAAGGTCCAAAGGTCACGGATGTGATTAATGATGGCCCCAGCCTCTGTTTAATCGTAAACATTAGTAAATTTTTTGATTGGTGTTGCTGGGGGTCAGAGGTCGCCGGCATTGTCAAGACCCGTGGCTAAACTTGTCAACTAAATGAATAATTAACCAAAGGATTAAAAATGAGTCCAGCGTACCCGCCATTAGTCGAATATTAATGGCAATCAATAAGTTATTTGGAAAACTTCGATGAATCACATTGGACAGGATACATTTTTCAAACATATTTCTCACATGAGTGACTTGATTTATTATGTGTGCTAGTGTCTGTGTGTGTAAGTGTGTGCATACTAGACAACATACTAATTGTCACGTGATTGTCGGGACACAAATGTTCCTATGGAATTAACAACGCTGGATGGAAAATACCGATCAAAGACGCTTAGTTCGAATCCTGTATTTGCTAAGAACCTAAAGGCATTTAGATTGTTTTAAAAATAATTTCTTTCTTTAAATAATATGGTTACTATAAAAAAAACATGTTTAGATATAACTAATAAGCTTTAAATATACTTGTGCTAATAGTTTGTTGTTGTTTTTTAAGAAGTATTAGAAGGCGCGGTGGCTGAGCGGTAAAGCGTTTGGCTTCCAAACCGGGGGTCCTGGTTTCGAATCCTTGTGAAAACTGGGATTTTTAATTTCGGGATCTTTGGGCGCCTCTAAGTCCACCCAGCTCTAATGGGTTGGGGAAATGAAAAGGCGGTTGGTCGTTGTGCTGGCCACATGACACCCTCGTTAACCGTAGGCCACTGAAATAGATGACCTTTACATCATCTACCCTATAGACCACAAGGTCTGAAAGGGGAACTTTTAGAAGTATTGTGTGCACAACGTCTGGTCTCCTTGATTTGTGGACAATAGTGTTTGAAATCTAACGCCCCAGATGAATAGATTATGTCTATTTTCCCTGATGTGTAGACAATCCTTTAAAATGTCTACATTTCTAAGACGTATATCCTCTTCCAATAGTCTTATCTCTGGTCCCCAGTCGGTACCCAACTCTCACCTGTGGCTCTCAGAAGCTGTAGCATGCGCAGCGGCCACACCCCGGAAACGGCTTTGACTGGCCGGCTAAACCAGGTAGAGGGTATCTGACGTGTCCGTGACACTCATCACACTGAGGTTCTGTCAAACCGTGACCTCCGTGCTCATATAATGTTAATGTTATTTAAATTATATATTATATATATATGGATGGCTGCCTGGTGGAGCGGCTTGCGCTCCGGACTGTCGCTTAGATTTATTGATGGTCCCAAGTTCAAACCCTGGCCGCTCCCATCCCCAGTCATGCAGTCATTAAATTTCTTTAGAACCACATGAACACAATAACCAGCAACATATCTTATCTTATAGATTACACAAGTTACTTAAAAAAAACAAGATAATTACCCATAATATAACATCTAACAGTTAGACTTACAGAGAACCTTTATGATGTTTTGATGAATCATTAAAATTAGGAAAGATAAAAGAAATATTTTCATCTTTTTGATTTATCCCACTGTATCTTAAACCTTTAAATATATGTAGTGTACATGGTCAATAACTTATATAAGCAGGAATCTGCAGGATGTGGGTAGACAATACTTAATTTAGATAGTCCATAAAAAGTGACATGGTCTTCTTATTTAGTCCTGTTTGGTTTAAGTCAATTTAATATATTTATTTCATTGTCATTTTTTGTATTTGTGTACTTAGTGTTTTCTTTAATAGCATTTAAAAACTGTTAGTATTGTTGGTAAAATTTTTGTAGAATATTGTTCTATGAGTTCTAACAAATTAGTAATTTCATAAATGTAGGATACAGTTTTAAGGAGTAGCTTATCACCTTTACCAAATACTTCTGTTTGTTTAAAAAAAAAACATCAAAGAGATGTACCAAGAACACTAGAATATTATATATACTACCTTAACTGGACCAGAACCTTTACAATGTACATAAATCATACACTCCTCTTGACAAAGAACATCCAACACGAAGACACATTTATATTTCTTACACTATCTTGAAATTCACTGAAATCACTGATATGTTTTTTTTACTGTTATATCCTTATATGTTTGACATGTTTCGGATGTTCCTTCAGAGTTGACGACAGGGGATGGGAGCGGGCAGGGTTTGAACCAGAGACATCGATAAATCCAAACGACAGTCCAGCGCGCAAACCACAAGACCAGGCAGCCATCCTGCGACTTCCTGAGACTTAACACTTTTTTTAATGCACTCTCTACTCTTTCATGTGTAGTAGCTAGTCCACAATACTTCATCATCTTCAAAATGTTAACGGGAGATCTGAAAGTTAAATAAAGTTTACTATTAATATTTTTTAGATGAAATGCAAACTGTAAATAAATACTGTATATAATATAATAATATCAAACATTTACTAGAATATCTATTGATAGAATCGTTATTAAATTAATAGATTTATATAGTTCTAACCTAAAGTAGTATTTACTTCCTAGCAATAGCCTCTTTTTATAGTCTTGTTGATCATCAAAAGCATAAAAAAAATAAATTATTTATAATACTAATATTATATGCTAGATGCTAGTAATAATTATTACTTACTTTAGAGTATTCCTTTATAGTATGTAATCCTTCAATACTGTCCATGATACTTCGTCTTGAAAATGTTAATGGCAGATCTGAAAGTTTACAATTAATTTTTTTGAAATGAAATGCAAACTGTATAAAATATAAAATAAAATGTATATATTAGGCCTATATATAACATCTAACATTTACTAGAATAATTTGGTATATACCGAGGTATAAAATATGACAGATCTAATAGTAACTGTCTAACAGTCTAATAGAATGAGTCTATGTAACTATAGAATACTAGTAATAGACTACAATAGATTATAGATCTGTACTTCTACTGGTTATATATATATAATATATATAATATATATATATATCTATATAATATATATATATATCTATATAATATATATATATATGTATCTCTATCTATTATAAATCTATAAGTTACTACCTGTCTATTTGTATTTCTATATAATATACAGACTATACTATGCTATTGGTATATAAACTAGATCTAGACTCTATAATTATTGACAGAATCGTTATTAAATGAATAGATTTACAATTAGATCTACATCGTCCTAGCCTAAATCAAGTATTCAATGCCTAGGCTAGGCCTAGATTTCTAGATCTACCCACTTTGACTTTATATAATGATTATCATGTTAATCATCAAAAGCATAAAAGTCAATTAATTATGTATAATGTTAATATGCTGGATCTAGAAATATTTACTTACTTTAGAGTACTCCTTTAATGGTACGTAGATCTAATCCTTCTACTAAGCCAAAGGTATTACCGCTGGCCATTTTTTCTTTCTAAGCCACCATTCATCATCTTTTGGTAATCGGAAAGCATATCTGCTAGTAGTGCTAGATCTAGATCCTTTACAAAACGAGACATTTGTTCACCATTGTAGATCTAGAGTTTTAATCCATGATGAATATTTTGAAAAGTCTAAATCATATTTAGATGAAGATTCTATTTGTTTCAAAAGAAATCTTTCTGTCTATGTAAACTACACAGCAACACAGTGGACTGAGTGGTTACGCACACACGCATCAATCAGTGACGCTTAACCTTGGCCTCTGACCAGTGATGACGTAGGCCGCGACCTGGTCAGAGTTAAGGCTTTCTATGTCGAAGGCGCCGGTCAAACCTAGCATGTGAAGTCTGGACTTGGCGGCCTGTGCGTAACGTCACAAAACTAGACAAAATCGGACAGAAATGCAAGTACCAGCACAGCGCTGTGGAGCACTCAAGAGAAGGACAAGACACACAGAAAGTCTCTGGTCATCCACTGCACCCAAACTTGTCCCTGGACGTCTTGATCAAATCTTGCTTCCGGAAAAGGGTGGGTTTTAGGGCAAGAGAGTGAGATCGACGTGTCACTTAAATACAAATTCCAGCGCAAGCCACTCGTCATCCCCCCCCCCCCATAGCTATATCTCTGATAAGTTGATAAGTGAACAAATCTAATGTTATACATAATCTCATTATTTAATGAGCAATCATCCTTGAGCTTCTCTCAAGCACATTATTTAATATATTTTTGGAATCGCCCATATAACGATTGAACAGAAAATAGGATAAACATGTATATATGTAACCCTGCCGGACCAAGTAAAACAAAGGACGTTTGGGCCACGAGGCCTTCATCAACTACAAAACAAACAATAAATGACAAACAAAAAGCTATTTCAGACAAATCCTTATCGCGAGTGCAAAAACACTATCCACACACTAGGAACCGTTTTTATGACACCTGCATGTGAGATGTTGTACAGAAAAAGAAATCCGTGGAGTTTTCCCGGTGTGCTCGGCCTTTAGCCTAGCGTCCAACTCAAGCATCTTGGGATGCAAGCCATAGGTAGGGATGTACAAATCTACAAATCTACACCTGCTTGGATATTTCCCAGACAGAAGCTTGTTTTTACTGGCAGATGGAGGCAAACTTCCATATTCCTTGAGCTCCAAAAGTCTTTACAATCAACTCTTGGGATAATTACGAAGAAGAAATTGAAAAGAATGTTTCCAATGAGCTTAGAACTCTATACAAACATGTCTCCTCCATATGAGAGTTCAGTTACCTTAGAGACGCTAGCTCCCTGGACCCTAGTCCACACCAAAGCCACTATATCTTTCCCAACGGTTTCTCAAACATTTCTAAAAATAACCTGACGGGTAAAAAAAAAAAAAATCAAGAAAGTGTGTTTGTGTCAAGGGAGACAAGAAGGGGAGACGGACACACTTGTAGAAGGGGCAGACAACCTAATAAATTGAGAAAGAAAGGGTGTTAACTCAAGATTTGCATTTGTAAGACGAGATATTGAGTATTCTGAGCACTAGATTGGTTAATGTCCAGGCACGTTCATACAGCCAGCAAGGACACCGAGGAACTCAAAGCAATATTTTATTAACTGTATTACTGTTATCCCCCTTTTTTTTTTCTCTCCTCCTTCCTTTTGTATACTGTGGGACGTCTGGTCCTGTAGACCTCACCAGACCAGATTGACCCTTGCTGACCACTACTGACCAATCATTTTTTTTTCTAGGAGTCAGTAGTGATGATATTAGATATTGGTTGAATGCCAACGATGCACCTGAAGTATGATACTGTTATTTTACTATTCTGAATCTAATATAGAAAACATAATAAGAGCTTAGAGGCATTAGGACTACTAGTCGAGTCGAAATTTTAATACGAATCAAAATTATTATAATGTCCAGTCTATATATTCCAAGGCTTAGGCCATTAATTCAATTTCCAAAATATATCATTATTTTCCCTTTCATATTTTGCATTTTACAGGGTAGATAATGTTCAGGTCATCTGTTTCTTTGGCCAGCGGTTAACGAGCAGGGTGTCATGTGGCCAGCAGACTTTGCGATTTATAGGGCAGGTGATGTTAAGGTCATCTGTTTCTTTGGCCAGCGGTTAACTTTTGGTGTCGTGTGGTCAGCACAACTACCTAACGCCTTTACTTTCCCCAACTAATGTCAGACACCAGTTACAGTTGTTTCAGTCAGGAGCGTCCTTAAAAATACCGATATTAGAAATCCCAACGACTTTACTTTCCCCAACCTTAGTCAAGTACCCATTAGAGTTGGGTGGACTCTAGGGTACCCTAAAAATCCCGAGATTCAAAATCCCAGTCTTCACCGAAATTCGAACCCAGGATCACAGGTTCGGAAGCCAAGCGCTTAACCACACAGCTACCGCGCCCCATGTCTATAATCTCTATAACTAAATTAAACTAATATATATATGTATAACTTGGACACGTGTTGTTGCTAAGTATGAAATGGGGTGTATAGAAACATACAACAAAATGATAATGATTGACACGAGTCAATTCAAACTCTAACTCGCACACACACAGACACACACATACACACACACACACGCAAAACGACGAAACCTTATATACAAAGTTTAAAGCACGCGACACAAGACACTCACACACAGATACTACAAAGTACAGACACACACAGATACTCACAAAAAAAAAACACACACACACACAGATCATGACTAGTTCACTAACTCTTTGACCTGGACTCACAACTTAACTCTTTCTCTCCGTAATTATTTTTCCACGTTTCGAAGGAATTCTCCATTTTGCTTATTACTATTTCACTACCCCTGTTATGATTGGGCTTCAATAGCTTTGTCTTTTGTTATCAGAAAATGTTGTATTTGGTAAAGAATTAAAGGGAAATGCATGCTCTTTTTTTATGTAACACAAAGTCAAGTTGATGGTATCGTCGATTCGGAGAAAAAGAGTTAATATTATTATAACTTAACGTAATCCAATGTTATGTTTCAGACTAACCCTTAAGATTACCATATCGCCTTGACCTTTTGTTGTGTCTCTTTCCAGGAGTGTCCGACTGGGATAGTGAACGAAGAGACGTTTAAAGAAATCTACGCCCAGTTTTTTCCCCAGGGAGGTAAGCACTCGCCCCCCCCCTCCCTCCTTCCATCGTACATTTCATTACCATTTACAGACTCATTTATCTACCCTCTATCCATTCGTCTTATCCTCTATCCATCCGTCTTATCCTCTATCCGTGAATCTCACTAATTCAGTCGTCTGTTTCGCTGAGTGACCAGCCATTCCATCAGGTGACAGAGTAGACGTATCACATTGTATCATACAAGTCTTCAAAGCTCAGTTTTTTTATTGGTTCTTTGGAGACGAGAAGTCTATTATATTATTACAAAGCTTATATCAACTCACTCTGTCTGGTAAAAAGTTTGTACACGTAATTTCTCCCACACCCAACCTCGGATCAAGTTGACATTTTTGCACAATTATTTCTTTCACCTGACAACACAATTATCAATAAAAAAAAGTAACCAGTTAGTTAATTAATTAATTAATTAATTAATTTGTTTTGTATCTCGAACAAAGGAAATAAATTTTCCTTGACTGATAAAGTGGTATAAGTTGAATTAGTCCCCTTTATTGTTTGTGGAAAACACAATAACCATGAATAGCTATAAAACCTACTTTCAGAAGCACTTCCCGTGCACAGTTGTTGGTGTTATTAGTTTGAGAAGGCTGACGAGGCTTCAGCCTTTGAGTTCGAATTAAAAGCGACCACCCAGAAACCCCCCTTCTTTCCCGCCTCTACCCCTTTCAGCTGGTCCAGATAAGTGAGAGGATCATAGAGTATTGCTAGCATGAAATTGAGCTAAACAAAAACACATGGAAAATATATTTCTTATCGCACAGATTTATTTCTGTTAGTCTAGATAGGCTATATCTGTTATAGATTTAATTACATGACTGATCCAAAAGTAGCGGCCTTAGGGGGTGGAAAGTGAGGCAACCGCCCGAGGCCCCGCGCCTGAAGGGGGGCCCGAGATAGGAGATTCCCTTGTCACCGTCAGGTTAAAAAACCAGACCAGTTCTTATAAACTAGGACTTGTTGGTCAATATTAGTGGGCATCTATATGATACCAATTACCATGTAAGCTCTTAACATGACATTTTTGGTTTCGAAATACCGTTCAGTTTCGGTGAAGCATTTCGTGAGAGAGCAGAGAAACTTTATGCGTCGAACAGCAGCCAGTTTTTAGGCTTGTTTGAGATGCTTGACATAATCGACCCAGCCATACAAGAACTTTGACGAATTAAAACGCCGAGGCTCACAACCACTACCTCGGGTATAGGATTCAAAACGATGATGGCATATTTTCCCGACATCCTCGACTGCACGCTTGACGTTAGCCACAAAGAGCAGATGTCTTTTACGTAGCATTTTGTGGACTTATCAGATCCAGAAGTTAAGCTGGAAAACGTTTCGAGTTTATGTAGTTTAAAGGCCAATGTAGTCTAGTACTTACGTAAGATAGAATGTTTTGTAACCAAAAAGGCCATCAGTGCTAGAGGGGGACAATCCCGTTAGCCTGACATGGTACGTTATATCTAGTCTACCTTCACAGCGCAGGGCAATTGACATTCACCCAGGGCCCCGCGAACTACTAAGGCCGCCTCTGTGATCCAAACTACTTGATACAACATACTTCATATAAGATATAAACTGTGTTGTTATTTGTTATATTATGTACTCTTTTTATGTGTTTTACTGGGGGGGGGGGGGTATCTGTTCTTTGACTAGTACGTGAAAAGACTTAAATGGACGGCGGCTGAAAAAAGAAGAAAAAAATAATAATTTAAATTAAAAAAAAAAATATTTTAAAATATAAAACTTATACACGTAATTGAAAACACATTTTCCCCATTTTTTTTCTCTTATGGAATTTCTTGTCAGGTAAATTATTGAAAGAATACATTTAGTAATTACGTTAAACGACTAGATTAAATTATTTTGCTAGGTAGGCCTAAACTTGACCCGCGATCTACGATGTTGCAAAGTATTTTATCCAGTTCCGGTCAGTCTCTGAAATGTGAACGCCACGAAAATTTTTCTTTCAATCAGCCGATTCAAACTTTTAGTATTAAAGTTTCATGGCGTCCTATCGAATGATTGCATAGCGCATTGAATATGGCATTTGAGTGTTAAATCGATACAGCATCAATGAACAATAAGCTGCACATCGACAGACATAGTTCGGAATATAAATGTCGGAAAGAACAAGGAAGCAGCATACTGCATTAAGTTGTCTTCTTTAATGAGACGCACTTCCTCAAAGTAGGGGGGCACGTTGGCTGAGTGGTTAAGCGCTTGGCTTCTGAGCTTTGGGTCCTGGGTTCGAACCTCGATGAAGACTGGGATTTTGAATTTCGCGATTCTGAGGGCGCCCCCTGAGTTTAGCCAACTCTGATGGGTACTTGACTTAAGTTGGGGAAAAGTAAAGGCGGCTGGTCGATGTGCTGGCCACATGACACCCTGAAACCGCTGGCCAAAGAAACAGATGACCTTAACATCATCTGCCCTATAGATCGCAAGGTCTGAAAGAGGGACTTTACTTTACTTCCCTAAATTGCGCACTGTAAGACTTCACCTCAGAGGAGTCACTCGGGTCGGCACTCCTTGCATCCCTTTATCAACTCTGCTGCACTTTCGTAGAAACAAGATAAGAACTAGATCTAAGTAAGATTTTAAAAAATACTTTGGGAAAAAAAACATTGAAAAAAAAAACTTATATTAAGTGAAATAGCATCAATTATTTGGAATCAATCATGTAAGGAATGTATAGTAGATCTAGACTAACAATAATAAATGTTTGCGATTTCATGCTTATAGTGTAAAATGTAAATGTTTTAAAATGTAAAATGTTTTACATGTTTCGGATGTTCCTTCAGAGTTGAAGATAGTTTACTTCCTAGTCCAAACCCCCTGCAGGACGACAAGGGATGGGAGCGGGCAGGATTTGAACCCTCGACCATCGATAAATCCGAACGACAGTCCAGCGCGCAAACCGCACGACCTGGCAGCCATCCGCAGCCATAGTGTGCTCATTTCGCTATGGAGAAATCACTTTTGTGGATCAGTTTGGGGGGTGGGAGAAGGGGTATTTTCGAGAAGGTTTCCGAGCTGCTTGTTAGTGCAATTTCAATGGAAAACAAAAATTAATTAATTACGACTAATTGATTAACTTTTTATTGATTAATGTTTTGTCATCGACAACTAATATTCGTACACAGTCTCAACTTTATTCGAAAACTGGAAGTGAGAAAAATAACGTGTAAAAGATTTTACCTAGACAGACAGACAAACAGACAGAGTTAATATAAGCTTTGTAATAGGACAATAGAAACTTGGAAACTCAAAGCGTCTCTTTTCAAGGACTATTACTATAAAAGAAAAAAAGTCCCAGGGTCTTTGATCTCGATTCTAGATAAAGACCATACAAAATATTCCACAAGAAATATTAAATCTTTGTGAAGCAATGTTTAGCATCCTGTCAGCTCAGTTGTAACTTTGATTTCGTGATACAAGCACAATACCCAGTGGCGTAGCTAGGGTGGAGGAGGAGGGGGGAGAATTTGAAGATCCCCCAGGGCCCCCATTTGAGGGGGGGGGCAAATTATTGGAGGTTTTTATATTAAAATTAAATATTACGCAAAATGCAAGGGCCCCGAAAGAGGTCAAGCCCCCCCGAGCCCCCAAAATTCTTAGCTACGCCACTGGTCAAGCCCCCCGAGCCCCCAAACGATGGAAAACTCTTAGCTACGCCACTGGCAACGCCATTAAGAGTTGTTATCGCTTTCTTTTAATGACATAATATATTTTTTGTTTAATAGCAATTAAAGTGCCCTTGTCTACTCTCTTACTTAATCGAGGTTATCGTTCCTACTTTGTTCCAGTCTAATTATTAGCCGTAACAACTAAATAAATCTTTGCTCTGTTTTCCTCCTAAGACGCCAGTGCCTATGCTCATTATGTCTTCAATACATTTGACCACGATCACAACGGCTCCATTAGCTTCGAGGTGAGTCCATTGATCAACAGATCTATCAAGTTGTTGTTTTTCTATAAAGTGCTAGACTTTGATCTAAAACTTTGATCCTAGTGGCTGAGGGGTTAAGTGCTTGGCTTCCGAACCTGAAGCCCTGTTAATAATTAATATTTGTTGTGCTGTGCTGAATGGAAGTAGACCTACGCGGTGAAAAAGTAGTCCACCAGCTCAAGTGAAATAAGACACCTTTAATTACATTAACATACACAAGAAAATGTCACTTATTGAGCAGTGACAGTTCGGAAGATTAACCACTTGAAAGCAAGGTTTACCTGAATCATCAAAAAAAAAATGATTTAGCTTATTTATATCTCTAATTAACATGTGTGACATTTACTCAATTATTAGGAAATAATAGCCTTCTCTTTTGAATGAATGTCTGTAAGTTATAAGAAGAAGAAAGGGCAGCTCGTACTCTATATAGTTATAAAACAATCTGCAATATACAAGCACAAATAAGCTTCTACAAGTTTGGGTTCTACAAGTATTGTGATCCAATGTAAAAATATAAGCACTTATTGAAAAGAAAATGATTGTCTCTTAGTTTAAACCACAACTGAGAACTTCCAACAAGCCTATAACTTTCAAATGGCTTTATGTAGACCATGGGTTCTCAACCTGTGGGTCGCGATCCCCTTGGGGGTCGATTGACGATTTGCCATGGGTCGCCTAAGACCATAAAAAAAAAGGATTGTTATTGTCTATTCTTCTATTGCTGTGTGTGTGTCTAGGGAAAAGGGGGGGGGGGTCCGCGGCAGAGTGGGAGATTGTAAAAAGGGGTCGCCGAGCTTAAAAGGTTGAGAACCGCGGATATAGACCCTATCAAATCTCTGCTTTTCTGAAAGATAACTTGCATTTTCCAAACTGCTATTTTTAGTCTATGTAAATTACCGTTTTGGGCAATCTTATTTTTTTTTCCCCGTGTGACGTAGCAGCCACAGAGCTGCACCACTGACTTTGATTTCTGCAGAGATAAAACTATTTCTCAAGTCGCGGAAGAGTGGGAGATTGTAAAAAGGGGTCGCCGAGCATAAAAGGTTGAGAACCGCTGATATAGACCCTATCAAATCTCTGCTTTTCTGAAAGATAATTAGCATTTTCCAAACTGCTATTTTTAGTCTATGTAAATTACCATTTCGGGCAATCTTATTTTTTTTCCCCGTGTGACGTAGCAGCCACAGAGCTGCACCACTAACTTTGATTTCTGCAGAGATAAAACTATTTCTTAAGTTCCGAAACGTGTTGTTAAATTAATGTTCCTTCGTTCCTGAATAGATGTTCCATTGGGAACAGAAACGAGGGAGGAAGCGACGAGTGGGTAAAGTTCTCAGTGAGAGTAATGGGAGGGGGGGGGGGGAGGCTTCGCGCTAACCCAAGAAAAAAATGTTAAGTTCGATAACTGTTTTTTTTACCTTCTCTTACGAAAAGTATCTTATCTCCCCTGAATAAAAGCCTCTCTTTTTTTTATTCTTTTTATTTAATCTTTTTTCACAGGAGTTTGTTATGGGGCTCTCGGTCTTGTCCAGGGGAACATTCCAGGAGCGTCTCCAGTGGGCATTCAGCCTGTACGACGTGAATGGAGACGGTGTGATTACAAAGGAGGAGATGCTGGACATCGTGACGGCCATCTACGAGATGATGGGGCGCTACACGGAGCCCTCCATTGACGACACCACAGCCAGGGAGCACGTTGAGAGGGTTTTTCAGGTCAGTCGCTTCAAAGCCTCAGAGGTTGTTTTTTTTTAAATGTTATTCTTAAGCTGAAGAGTAATATTTAAATTTGTAATAATAAAATAAACAAATAGATCTACACCTAATATCAATCAAATAAATTCAGATATAAAATATATTTAATACATCCTAGGCAATAGGGGCGAAAGTAAAGAAACGAAACTATATAGCACTTAGCGCTACTAACTGTGGAATGTGTGACAGGTTAGCATACACCACCAACTATCACAGAGGCTCTGTGTTGGAATCTTAATGCAGGCGGGGGATTTTGAATTGTGATTTTGACTTGTGCATGCTGAGCGTCAGAAGCCAGATGGGTAACCCTCTCCAAGATACTCCTCCGCTCAAACTCACACAAAAGTCACTGGACCAATGCATGCACCGACGATGCTGCGATATAGCTATACAAATAGATACATCTAGAAACAATTCCAATATTTATTTAAAAAATCCACCATTGTTCCGTTGTCACCTACAGCCTGTATCCTTGTTATTATTACAGTATTGTGTCATTAATAATGTCTAATCGTAGCTAAGATGTCAGTACAGAGCTCTTCCACACAAATTAGGAATATTTCTTGGTGTCTCTAGAATATTAATTGTCAAGCTGGTAAAGGTTGTAAGAATACTTTTTAATTCACGCAGCAGGTCAAGAGTTAAACTGAAAAAAAATACTAATGTTTACATGTCTTTGTTTTTATGTCCTCTAGAAAATGGATACCAATCGTGACGGTGTTATATCAGTGGAAGAATTTATGGATACATGTCGAAGAGTAAGTTGTTGTTTTTTTTTTTGTTAATCTAGAGTCCTGGAAATAAGATTAAAAAATATAATTCCATATTGCTTTCTGTTTTCAGGAAAGGGGTGGTTGAGGGTAATTTTAATTTTGTGGTTTAAATTTGTTTCTTATGAGGATTTTGGTGCAGAGCAGAATTTCCTATATGACGCTTATTCTTCAATATCAAGCTTTGTGTGTGTGTGTATCTGGTGGTTAAAAAAAAAAAAAAAAAAAGGAAGCGTTGACAAAGGAAGTAACTCAATAAACCTGAAAATAATTGTACCAGTTTTCAGCATCGTAGAAACAAATTTCTAGGCACTTTTGCTTGTTGCTCAAAGTAATTTTTGTTCTTGAGTTGGCAACAGGGATCTTTCAATATGGCGTCTTTGACATTGTTTTGTCTATTCACTTCAAAATCTCATCCAGCCTTCTTCTCATTTTCTGACAGTTTTTCTTCTGGTTCCATTCTGTGGCCTCAATATTTCTTCATATCTTTTTTTTTTCTCTCTCGATGAATTTTATTGGTTACAGAAGGTAAACTAAATATTCAAAAGTTAAGGGTAAAATAAGAGCAGATTATTGTGATTAACTTTTAGTATGGAACTCCATAATTATTTGAATTCTCTTGT
Source organism: Biomphalaria glabrata (assembly GCF_947242115.1). Lineage (NCBI taxonomy): Eukaryota > Metazoa > Mollusca > Gastropoda > Planorbidae > Biomphalaria > Biomphalaria glabrata. The sequence continues at coordinate 5,710,587 of NC_074711.1, read as the reverse complement.
TTAAATTGTTAGCATCTGAACTATGTTTCTTGGTATATTGCAGTATTTTTTTTTTAGAAATTTCATTCTATTATTAAAAAAGGATTATTTTTACTAATACTTTTTTTTTTGTTTCAGGACGAGAATATAACCCGTGGGATGTCAATTTTCGATACTGTACTTTGACACCCTAAAGTGACCTTGTTTTTAGGGATAAAGAGATGACAGGATGACCAGCTCTAAGCTGGACTGGACAGTCCATCAAAACTTGTAAAACAAGCATTAAGTCTCAGTTTGATTCTAACCGCTGTCTTGGTTTGTGCATGTTCTTTTCATAATCTGTCCTTACAATATCCTAGGGGAAAAAAATATTATCCTTCCTCCTTTAATGAAATCATCAGAATGATCTCCAGAGATTGAAATCCATCATTCTATTGGATTATATCATTACTTACACTTCAGTCTTGAGAATTAAGAAAGACCCAGAAAGATACAAGGAATGAAATATCTACAACAGATTCGGAACATGTTTTACACTTAATAATATTTGGAGGACATCTAATGTGCCAGATTTTTGTAAAAAGAGAAAAAAGTGCTTGGTTGGGCAATTATGGTATTTCTTTTATAGTAGTTTTTTTTTTTTTTATAGTTTTTAAAGTTTCAAAAAAAAATATATATTGTTTTTTTGTTATTTTAATTATGTGAGTTTTTCAAACAGAAATATTAAGTCAATATTTTTTACATTTTTCAAACATTTTTATTAAAGTAAAAAAGTGAATTTTTAAAAAAGGCAAAAGAAAAGTTATGTAGATTTTAAAATATTGCATAGATTCTAAATTTGTCTATGATTGATTGGCAACAAATATACAGATCTATTATTGGTTTTAAAGATGATAATAATAAGTATTGAGATGTTGGTAGAAACAAAATTTCTATGTTTATAGCATTATTTCATTTATAAACTAAATTTTACCAAATAAAACAATCTGTTAAAAAATACATTTAAAATAAGCTTTTCAGATTCTATGTTTTCTTTATTTATTTGTTAAATTATATTTTGTTTACTAAATGAAACTATTCACCTTTGTTTTTTGTTTGTAGTTTTTTTTTTTTTATGAATAAAGTAAAGCAGAAAAAAATAAAGTATAATCCAGAAAGTCTGTTCATTTCTATTCATGAACAATGCAAACATTTTGAATCATCTGGAGCTGATGTGAGAATTTATTAGTGCCAGGCATGAAGAAGTTTGAAAACTGCTTAAAATTTTAGCTTTAATTGTATTACCTTTAATGTCCCAATTTCTAAGACCAGCATTTTTTTTACCTGCTGTATTCATTTCCTCTAAATGTTGAGGGAAAACTTCAGTATGTGGGTAGAATGATTCTTAATCAAGAAAAATGAACAGTGCTTATAAGCAAAAAAGAGTCTCAGAGAAAAAATAAAAGAATTAAAAATAAAAACTACTTTCAAGGAAGGTAGCTTGGAAAATGAGTTTTCTTATTTTAACAGATTATTGATTAAATTTTCTTTTAGTATTTACAAAAAACAAGAAGCACATTCACATTAAGTGCTAATTGATATTAAGACTTTTAATTTAAAGACTTTTTAGTCAGAGGTTGTTATAAAAATTTTAGATCCATGATAATAGGAGAAATGATTCTAAATTCAATGTGCCCCATAATAAAACAACATTAAAAGTAAAAACATCTCACAGATATCTGTTTTGCAGTGTAATAACCACATACATTGTGAGACATAGTTGGAAAATTTAGATAGACATAGTAGTTTGGTGTATTTGTGACTTTGATGACATTTTATTGTATTATAATGATGTCATGTCATAAAGTTACATTGTTTTAAGTAATTTGTAATGTTTATCAGTTTATGTAATGTTTATGTAAAGTTATCATTTAAAAGCGTTCATAAGTCTAAAGGAAATATTGTATATATGAGGAAAAAACATTATTCTTGTAAGTGTGTATTCTTGGGACATCTATTTAAGCCATTAATCCTTAGTCCTTGTCAGTGTACAGTCTGTACATACAAAAAAAGTTACCCTAAATATTTAGAACTGTTTATGTTTTGTATCCCTTATATATAATTAATGGCAAAAAAAAAATTCAAAAATATCTGTTGTTTAGTCGCTTAGTGGTTTAGATATTGTTGGGCACTGAACTATATCTCAACTAATTGTAATAATGGATTATACAGAATTAGATAATCTCTAAATCAGAATACATTGTTTTCTTTCATATATTTTTATAAATTTTATATTTATACTTTGCTGCATTAATTGGGTGTTGACATTATTTCTTGTTTTAATTTTTATTTTAAAAAAAGTAATCTCATTAAAAAAGTTTGATATATGAACATGAACACATATTTAGTAATAGAAATACACATAAGTAGATAATCATTTTGAGAACATTTTTAAACTTCAGCAACCAACCAGAATGATTGCCTTGTCTTGTGACATGGTTCCAAGCTATACCTCTGCCTGCTGCCATCCTCAGGCGTCCTGTAGAAAGTTTGGGCTCGGACGTAATACTCTTCATTTACGAAACTTAAATTAAAACAAACATACACATTAGTAGAAAACACATTTAAGGGCATTAGCATTTTGAGTCGTTGACAAATATTTGATTGTTGTTGAAAACTTTATTATAACTTTTAATAGTGGATTAAAAAATAATTTTTATTGTAAGTCTGAAAATTCTATCTGATCTTGAGATTTTCTCCACAATGCTTCTTTCCATGCACTTTTTTGTAAATAAATTCACCTGTTAACTTATGGGGCCTACAGTTCTATGTCAGACCAGATTATCTCTCTTCCTGTGACCCCAGTGATTTAAACTTTTTTTCTTATTGTTATATTAATATGATTATATATAAGTACATTTTGATGTTGTCTTGAGTAATTTTTTTTTTTTAAATACTATGTGAAATTTTATTTTCGGTTCCTTTCAAACATTCTTCTCAGAAGTTGAAAGTCATCGCTGCTATTCTGTGATGCAAAATGGGTAAAAACATTTTCTAAATGTTGCATGCTCTGTCGCTGTTGTTTTATTGGAGTCGTCGTCATTGCAGCTGGCCAGTTGGTGGTATGCTTGGTCAGTTGGCGTGGTTGTTGAGAGGGGTGCTTGGTCAGTTAAGGTGCTTGGTCAGTCGGGTTGGTTGTTCAATTGGGGTGGCTGGTGTCAGAAGGGTGGTTTGTCAGTTGAGGTAGTTGGTGTCAGTGGGAGGCTTGGTCAGTTGAGGTGGTGTGTGTCAATTGTCAATGGGGTGGCAGGTCAGTTAGGGTGATTTGTGTCAATAAGGAGTTGGTCAGGAGTTGGTCAATTGATGTGGTTGGTTAGTGATTAATTGGAGTGATTGGTCAGTGGTGTTTTGGTCACTTGTAATAGTAGCTTGTTCGGCTGCTGTAAGAGAGACTATGAAACTAGTCAAAATGATTGTGTGTATTAGTTTATGAAAGAATTGTACATAATCTATATTCACTAATAGGGGAAATACAAAATGTATATCTATTTAACTGTAGCAGAAGCTGTGCTGAATTGTCCCATGTGTAAATTTTGTCTATTCCATTATGTCCATTTCTGTATAATGTATAACAATGTATTATGTAACAATGCAGTTTATGATTAATAATTTATACTAAAATAATATATATCGATCCTCATAACATAACTTGTATCTCTAGCTAATATTTTATTTTATTTACAGTTTCATTGTGATTTAGAATTTGTTTATATTGTAAACTAACTCATTTTATTTTATTACCTTCCTTGAGTCATGTGATTTTTTTTTTTTTGATTTTTTTTTAAAAATTATTTTGTTTTAAACAAACTTTTTATTTAATATTGTTTTAGTATTGAACTATTTACCTCACTGACCTATATGTTTAATATAAATGTTTATCTGTGAAGATAGAAAATGATAACATTATAAAAACATTTTTTTTCAATGTAAAGTAATTATACATTTTTAAGTATGTCTTCAAGACTTTGGTTCAGAGTGCAAATAGTTTTTGTTGTCATCCTCTGAAACATCCAGCAGGAAGATGGCTGCTTGGTTGTCCATTGATCCTCATTCTTAAAGAACATCTGTTGCATAGAAAACAAAAGAGTATTACTATAAAATAAAAACATATACTTATTTAAATTTAGATAATAAAAATTAAATAAATATAAAGAAAAATGAATGAAATAGATAATTTTGAATAATCTATGCTTTTGCTGGTTTTAAAGCGAATATTCGACCATTTTTTAAAAATAAATTCAATTATAAATTTTGCATAGAAAAGGCTAGAAAATTATATAGATAAACAATAATCTTTATTTTAAATAAGGATATTAGCCTAACAAGGCGCAGTGGCTGAGCGGTAAAGCGCTTGGGTTCTGAACAGGGGGTCTCAGGTTCTGAACAGGGGGTCTCGGGTTTGAATTCTGGTGAAGACTGGGATTTTTAACTTTGGTATCTTTGGGCGCCTCTGAGTCCACCTAGTTCTAATGGGTACCTGACATTTGGGGAAAAGTATAGGCAGTTGGTTGTTGTGCTGGCAACATGACATCCTCGTTCAACGTAGGCCACAGAAACAGATGACCTTTACATCATCTGCCCTATAGATCACAAGGTCTGAAAGGGGAACATTTAGTCTTACAATTGAAAGGAAATAGGAGAGGGTTATGATTAATGTTTAGTGTGGCAGCTTGGTTTGTGGTGTGCTGCGCTCAAGACTATATACAGATTGATTCTATATTTAGACTTTGCCCATCTCTATCAACTGAGATCCTGGGAGAGAATTGGGCTAAGGTAAAATAATTTTAATAGCTATAGAAACATCTGGAACTTATAACGCAAAGTCAAAATACTATTGGTGTATTGTATTAGAGTTGTGACCTATTTTATAATCAAATCTTTAAAATAAAGAGTAATATTAAAATATAAATATATGTAAAGATAAAAATATTCTTAACACACTCTTGGAAAAAAACATTTGTATGTCCTGTAAGTAGCTAGGAGAAAACTTATAATTTGCATAATTTTAAAAATACATTTAGTACTTTCGAGGTGTTTTGTGGCTATAATGATCAAGATCAATTTAAAATGTAAATGATATGCAACAGATGGTTCAGAAGTAAAGCTGCCTGGATGGAATGAAAGAAACATATAAGCATACTAGCTATGTCAGCGGCTAAAATAAATTGAGAATATGTATGCCTGTGGGGTTTTTTTTAGCAAAGAAATTTTCTACAAATCATTTAGTGTGGAATTACTCTCATATCTTGCATAAAAATTGGAAGAAAGAAATTTAGTTAGCTAGCAGAGATATATTTCTTGTCCTTTACTATAATTGTTTTTTTACATTCTACAGTAAATGGATAATTTTACTGTTCTAGAAATTTTGATGTATCAACCTTTTTTTTTGTCTGTCCATATGAATTCCATCATCAAGACTATAATAATTGTTAATTCTTAAATGAAACTTTAATAAAAAATTATGTCATCCGAGCATTATCTTTGCTGAATTTAAAATTATAATTATAAATAAACTATTTCAAAGCGATATGTTTTCGATAACACTAAAATAGATTTAATTGAAAAACAAAATATTAGCCACGTCTTGATGACTTTGACTTTGATCCTAGATGAACCAACAGGCAACTGAACTACATACATGAACTTTAGAGATAATTGTACAAACATGTTTTAAACAGCCAGTTGTCTTGTCTCTCTTGTAATGGCCTAACACTTTAGAAGGTGTCTAAAGATCTAAAAAGAATCTAAATTCCCCCAAAATTTCAACCATTACAAAGTAATGTCTAGGAGAAAAAGATACACCATTTAAAATGTTGTAATCCTGAAGTTGCACACTATTATAACCTTATGCCTAACAAAAGTAGGGCACCCTGAAAGTACTTTATTTATTCCTTATGGTAGTAAAATAAACAATTTTAAGAGAATAATTATTCCTGTGACTTATAAATATCTTTAAATAATTTTTAATTAAAAAACAACTTTCTTGTTACTTTCCTTCAGTATGTAAAATTGTATTTGTTTTATAGCATTTTTTTAAAAATCCATTTTCTATCTTCTGTATATTGGACTATGAAATAAACAAAAGAATTTTGTTTTGATGAAAGAATTTTATCCAAACTACTGGTTTGTAATTAATGGAAGGGAGGTAATTTATTGTATTTTGTTCGCATTTGAAAAATGAAAGTTTTTGAAAGAAATATAAAAAGTCATCTACCTTATCTCAGTGTTGAATGGTTATGTACTTGTGACAAGTAATAGATCCAATTGAAACTTGCAATTTAAGGAAGAGGAAGACGTAAGAGTCAGTTAAAGAAGCAATTTATTTTTAGCAAAATTTTTCAGATCTACATTACAAAATCGTTATTCCACTTCAGTTACATGTCAGTTTTGTAACCTGAGATAGCTGTTCATTTAGTGACCTGAGTTTTGTGGACGATCGTTGACTTATAGCACCAAACTGCTGGTAGACTACTAAACCACTCAAGTGTAATATATCTTAGGTTTAAAAAAAAATTGAAATAACTTGAACAAAACTAAATATAATGTGTATTTCGATATAAGTAGTACCAACTTGAGATAAAATGAAATTAATATAGTAGTAGACTTTAGTGATACTATAAAATGGTATTTTGAACAAAATCTAACTCACTACAATAACACTTCTTTTCAGTCTCACGATCTGGGGTCGTCTGTCCTAAGACCGCTGACGACAATGCCGCTTATCTTGCATCATTTCCAACCAGTCGCTAACCTCTTCCCACCGTCACCATAGAAACACACACACACCATAACACTGAGATAGTTGTTAATGTATTGACACGTAATAGTTGTTAATTTAGTCACCTGGGAAAGATTGTCGAACGACTTGTTGATAGTTTTTCTTGGTTTTCTCATATCCTTACCTATGATCTTATCACTAGACGCTCGGGTAGAAGGCGGACACTGGGGAAACTCCACCATATTCCTTCTCTGTATCACATCAGCCACGCAGGTGTCTACCATTAAAAAAAAGGGCCAATGAAAATAATGTGTGGATAGCGACATGTTTGTTGGGACTCTTTTCCATCCCCGCCAGTGCAATGGTCTCGGTTCTTAAGCACCCCAACGTTGTCACTAAGAAGTATTGTTCGCGTTGACAGATCTCAACAAATGTCTTAGTTCCTCAACAAATGTCTTAGTTCCTCAACAAATGTCTTAGTTCCTCAACAAATGTCTTAGTTCCTCAACAAACGTCTTAGTTCCTCAACAAATGTCTTAGTTCCTAATTATGTATTTATGTATTAATTTATTCAGAAACATAATGAAATGATATTGTTGTTTTTTTTTAATCTTTGATAACTTTAAGACATATCGTCAGACATTCTCTAACAAATTCTAAAGTCCACACTGACCTCGCTACTAGAGAAATTGGACTTGAGACTTGAACACATTACCCAGCGTTTGAGTAGGCCTATATTAAAATTCCACTCCCACATACACACACACACACACAGAATATAGTGTTACATTCAAAGTAACAGCTGCTACATATCATGTAACGATGGAAACAGTAACCGGTCAGTCTAATTATACAATTATTTATTCAAACCTTTACTTGGTCATTTTCATTAGTACCCACTCAGAAACTGTTGCGATAGAAACTTTCCTGGTCGACTCAAGGAGTTGGAAACGGATCAGTCCGGCCCAGCAGATCTATCCCACCCGCTTACACGAAATATTGTATGCACTATGTCTTACGAACAAGACTTCACAAAGTTGAAAGAACGAGCGATAACTCTGACAGACGACAAGAACGAATGGAGCGTATCGTCAAAGTCTAAAGTAAGTAGTGCCATTTTCTTTACTTAACGCTTTCTTGTCTTTTGTTTTTTGTTGTTTTTTTTTAAGAGACATTTGTGACTCGGTCTCATGAGGGGTCCTCCTGACTATTAGGGTTGTCATTTACGTCTGGGCTCATTGGCCAGGGCCCTGACATTCAGTATACACATTTGTGCTTAATAATGAATACCAGATGATCTAATTACAAAGACAGTATAGCATTTAATTTAATTTTGACTCAGTGACAATCTGCGATACATATGTATTGCAACATCGATTTTTTTTTTACATTACATATTATGAAAAATGCAGGGGCCCCCATAGAGGTCAGGCCTCCGGGGCCCCCAATTGATGGCAAATTCCTAGCTACTCCAATGCCAACGACACTGACAATGAGGATTTCTTGACCATAAAACCCACTGACCATTGTCAATAAATCCTCAATGATTTGGGGGGGGGGGGAATGGGAGAAGAAGAGAAACAGCTAAAAGAAACAAAGTTACTAAAGTAACATAATTCCTAGAAACAGCCAATTTAAAGAAGGTTACAAAGACAGTTTGTGTGGAAACATAAACTCAAAATCGGCCCCCGAAGTGGTCCACCCAGGCAGGTAAAAAGGCAGGTTTCAATATTATCAGAAGGAATAACAGAATGAAATTCTATCAAAGGCAAATGACAGAGAAGAATGGAGAAAGAAGGTTGACAGATCTTATGTGGTGCCCCAACGGTCCAGCAGACCAAGGGAAAGGTGAAAGTGAAGGTGAAGTTAGATGTGAACCTGGCCAAACTGATTTCATATAATGATTATCTTATTGATCTAATTGTTTTGTATAGGGTCAATCTCTTCTTCAAAGCCTTATTTTTAAAAATTCGTAAGAAAAAAAACTCCTTAGTTAAGTGTCTTCTGATGATACAGTGCCCTGCAGTTCACGCGATAATATGAAAAACTACTTATTATTTGTTGTTTAAGATTTTGTTCCACTTATATGCATATTAAATAGATTTTTTCTCTTTGAAAAAAATTGTAACCATTTTTTGTAAATGTAATAGTTATTATGACAGAACTTACATAACTTAGCAATACTTCGTAAAAAAAATTGACAAATAATCTAGAACCGTTTGCATAAACGTGTTACAAATATGGTAAATAGCCTCCTGTGTTTGTTACTATTAATAGTGAATAGTTGTCAAAATTGTGTGTTTTTATGAAAAAAAAAACTGCTTGCAGAGTTGATTTTAAAAGTTAAAATTTTCACTTTCAGAAAAGAAAAAGTAGCCGTTGACTCAGAACTTTGAAAGGTCTAAATTATCATGATGTCGGATTTTCACTATCTTTTCTAGTTTACGAGATCTAAACGGGACGGACGGACGGACAGACAGACATTCCACACAAAACTAATAGCGTCTTTTCCCCTTTTCGGGGGCCGCTAAACAAAGGACATGAACTAAATCTTTTACACTAGGATTAACAAAGTGAAAAGAGTCTCGGGAGACCTAAACGTGAATGAGAAGGTAAAGGCTGGGCTCACCTGCTGTAGTGATGGGCCTGCACAACGATTTGTGTCGCGAATTTGGTTAACGTTTCAAACTGCATTTACTTCCGGGTCAAATATGTATGACCTTCACCTGCACCCAAACCAACTGAGGATATTTTTTTCTTCCCTTCTCATTATTTTAGTGGACCTTAAAATAGATATCGAGTGATGAACTGCAACTAGATTTTAAATAGCTCTTTATAAGTGATATGCAATAATATAAGGTCTATCATTGTAGTTGTCATATCTATTTATATTAAATGAATTTTTTTTTTTTTTTTGGTCTTAGAATGATGTGCTGATTGAAAGTAGGCCATCTGATTTATATTCGGCCACTATGTAAGTATCCATGGTGACTTAAGGGAACTGAATTCAAGGTTTAGCAACACATTTTTTTGTTTACGTATCACTGTCGGAGTCACGTGATTTTTGCATAGATTTCGAAGTCACGTGATTTTTGCATAGATTTAATGGCGGTGTGAAAGAAAGACGAAGAAGTAACCTCTGTTCAGCCTACTAGTAGTGTAAAAGCTTCAAAAAGAGCTAAACACAGTTTAACCAATTTCTTTTCTTAGTCAGAGGCGTAGCTAGGGTGGGATAAGGGAGGGGGAGAATTTTACCAAAAACAAACCGGGCCCCCATACCCCAAGGAGCGTTTTTCACATTAAATATTAAATATTACGCAAAATGCAGGGGCCCAAAAGAGGTCAAGCCCCCCCCCCCCGGGACCTCAAATGATGGCAAATTCCTCGCTACGCAACTATTCTTGGGCTTAAAATATGTATATATAAAAACAAGATTACTCGACAGTGTGTGTAAAATTTAATCTAAATGCGACCCCCCCTCCCCTCAACTAACGCTCGCCCATAAGTCGTCTGCTTGAGCTGTGGAGGTAAAAAAAAAAAAGGCAGGTTTCAATGTTTTCAGCACGAATCAACAGATGCTATGAAGTACAATCTATCAACAACCACGTCACATCCATTTGGAATTTCAAAACCTTTCTTTTTTTAGATACCGCGTGACCGCCAAGGTCAAGGCCTCAGTCCAGGTGGTCAAGGAAACGATAGCTGTTTTCCCCGGCAGCAAGCGTTTGGAGTGGGACTCGAACCTGAAGGAAATCTCTGAGATGAAGAGAATTACAGAGGTGAACTTTTATATGTGATACCTTGTAGGCTTATATAATGATGTATATGATAAATATAAATCATACATATGTATTTACCAATGTCTTTGATATCTAGATCCACTTTATGAGAAAATATAGGGTTAAGTTGAGAGAGAGAGAGAGAGAGAGAGAGAGAGAGAGAGAGAGGGTGGACGGGGAGATAATAGATTAATAATAAAATAAAATAATATTTTTATCTCCCTTATATTCTGAAAGTTTTTGTTTCTTTTAATTTTCGTGTAAAACTTTCTTGTGTCCGATGATTCTTTAAAAAAAAAAAAAGGAAGGTGAAATAATATATAAAGAGAACGGGAGATAACAAACGGAATAAATAGCTACAAATGTTTTTGTTATCACCCTTACATTCTAATACATAAGAAATGTTATTTTCCAATGTAAACTTCCAGTTATCGCTAGATTCCTTAAATTCCCAGGTAAGGAAAACTTTTCTATTTGATAACAAATTATCCACATAAAGCAGTTGGCTTTCTTCCTCCTCTCACCGTAAGTTTACAGACAATAAAAATAAAATATAAAAAAATAATAATATTAATACAATATTGTTCTCATAGAAACAATGGATCCAGGTGTCAAGGTCTAATGGCATAGATAAAGGACTTATCTCCCCACGTGCATTTGTTGACTTGACTGAACTTGAGCAGACAGAGGACTATTGTCTTCTGACAGGTGAGACACTGTTTAATCTAATCTACGCAGATAAATGTCTATAAATCTCAAAAGCAACTCTTGTTCCGATTTGAGAATTGAGATAGAAAAAAAAAAGGGGGGGGGGGAGGTAATAGTTGAGAACTGCACATTCAAATTAATAGGCTACTTTAGATATTATTGGGTTCGCCCTTTTATAAATGTTTGGAGGATGTTAGGAGCTTGTGGATGTTGCAGTACTTGGTAACAATGAAAAAGAAATCTGGGTCAAGGACATCCGACAAACACTTCAAAACAAAAGTTAATTTAGTCTGACCAAACTAGTTTTAATTAAAGACTTATTCCCTTTTGAAAAGAACGTCTGTCAGACTATATCAACGCCACTGGCCAATCAGGAAACATGAAACGGACCAAGATGCCCGTGTCTCTTGTCGCTGAGTGAACTCTTTATGTTGTGCCTGTTCTGTGTCTGTGTATGTTTCTGTTGTGTTGTTTTTATATAAGAAAAGAGTAATCGCAACAAATTTTCATAAGGATCAATAAAGCAGTCTTAGTCTTAGTCTTAGTAATTTATGAGATGGGGAAATAAGATCATGGTTACTAGTAAAAAAAAAATTATTTCTCCAGGGTCATAAAATAAGACTGGGACAGATAGTATATATATTTATAGTATTTATTAATATAAATGGGTTACTTAAGCAGTAAGGTAAGACAGCTATTATTATTATATTAGAAACGAACGAGTATACAATCAGTAGCGCTGCCGGGGCAGAGTTTCATTTAAAGAGAAACAAAATTCATTGTAGTCGCTTTATCAGTGTCCACTGTGAAATTTTCTGGTGATGTGGCAGGTCCCTGGCAGAACCGCCCTCTGACAGGCGACGAGAATCTTCCTAGGAATGTTAAGGGTCTTGAAGGTATCTGTGAGGTCAGTTGTCATTATCCCCTCGGTTGATATAACAATGGGGTATATTGTTATTTTAGATAATTTCCATAGACACTTTATCTCCATGTCTAGGTTCCCATATTTTCGTTGTTTTTCTATCTCAGTTTTTTTTTAACCCTTAAACTGCTGAGCTGTTTTACAATAGGTGCATACAAAATGGAATTACAATGCTGGTGTTTAGGGGCTAATCTACGCGTTTTAAGGGTTAATTTTTATATAAATATACCGAGTGGGGACATAATTCACACATAGTTTTGGTCCTTACTATGGTCAAAAGAAGGGGTGGACATATTTGATACACTAACTCAATCATATGACAGAATTCATTATCTATATTTAAAATACACGTTTATGTCTAAAGGTGGCAGCATCGAATACCCGGAGATGAAATCGAATGACAAGTATGTACGAGGATGGAACGGTATCGTTGCTCTCAGAATCGAAAAAGACTCGGAGTGAGTTACTGCTTTCACTTAGCTCTTACCTTGTCCTTTTCCTTATGTTTCACTTCCCTCTGTAATGACACAAGATGCGTAGAAGTTGATGTGAATCGGGTTTTTCCTAAGTAATGTGACGAGTAAGAACAGAGTAGGATAATGAACAAGAAGAATAACGGACAAGACGCCTAAGAGGACGACGCTAGGCTAGCGACGACAGAGGACTGTGCCCTTTTTATTGTTTATTAAATTGTTGAAGTTATCAGCCTGCGTTATTAAGTATATTCTTGATTCATTCTGTTGTTGTGTCATATGGACTCGCATGCACCATTAACATATATATACTCATCAACAAAATAGACCATCAACAGATGTGGCGACCCACGACGGCCAGGGCGTCATTTTGATCTACAATCTAGTTAACTTCGTGTTCTGGATATATCTACACTTGGCGAAGTACACTGGAGAAGTACTGGATTAACATTCGTTTATTTCTACTAGACCTACTCTACGTCTGTGCTAATTATCTGGACTGCAGCTGGATTTTGGCATCTTTGTTCCAGTGGATCTAGACTTTCTATTAGAGAAAATTCGAAACCGTTACCAGCGTCTAGCTTTGTCAGCCATGTTGGATATTTTTAGATTGAACTTGGATCTATATTGACTAGATCTATATCTATTGTGTCTGAATCCAGAACTATTTCGTCCGTTGAAGTGATTTAGGGCAGTCCGTCGTCAGTATACCTCTACCTATATACCTCAAGAGTGAAGATACCTCATTTTGTCAGGTTTATCTGTTTATTGTGAGTACGGAAAGTCATCTGAGTCTACATATCTAGTATCTACAAGCTGACCGTTGGATCGAGTCACCTTGTCAGGTTTGTTTTTCAAGCTATTAATTGACTGTTGCAGTGTTGCTGAGCTTACAATCTAATCTACACACGAGTGATGGTATACCCTACTACCACACTGCGTGACCATCTAATCAACTTGTAAAGTTGACTAATTTATATTCATCAAAAGAGAGAGTTGGACTTAGTCATTTTTTTTACCTCTCTTGAGACAGCACCACCAGCTTGTCTCAGTATTGACTTATGTTCCTGACCTGAAGACAGAAGCCAGCACCAACAGATCATCAAGTGGAACCGGAACCTTGGAACCTGACCAGAGGACTTTATCTGAGATTCGTACCATACTGTGGCAGCACCAGGAGAGATTGGCCTAACTCAGTACTGCCTGTCGAATAGCCATTGTGGGAGCACACCTTGCCTTGCCTAAGACTAAGACAGTGGGGAACTTGTGTGGAACTGACCGTTGTAGCTCCGTGGACTGAACAAAGGGGATCTAACTAAAGATAAGTTTATTTTTTCTCTCCATTATTATTAAATTAAGTCTATTAGGGACAGTAGATCTTTGTTAAGAGCAGGTTGCCTGATAAGGGCGTCATTATAGGACACATTAGAAAGTGGACCTGCTCCATTTAATAAAGTCTCGATGATTGTTTAGATTGTCTTGTTTTGTTCGTATCCACGTACATTTTATTTTTTTTAGAAGTCAAGTGAAGTTATCTTTATTTGTCTCTTTCAGTGTATACTTCCTCTAAAAAGTCTCATCTCATTAGAATAGATTTATTTTGTTTGTGTCTTATTACGTTTATTTTACACTATTCTTATTATATATTAGTAATTTTATCTTAAGTAGATAAGGTAAGCCACGTTTAATCTAGATTATAAATTCTAGATTGTTTCCAGGTATTAACTAAATTGTTATACCTATGAGAGCCTTAGATCTATTTTATCCTGAGGACAACTGAGTCTAAGGAGTAATTATTTATATATAGATCTTTTGTCCCGATTAATCGGTTGACATTATTTTATAGATGTGTTTAAACACAGTCTAATTGGTCAGAATAAAATTTTTTGTCAGTATCACTGGATTGTGATTTACTGTTGGAGGTATAATATTGATTTATCTATTTGAAGTTGTATTGAAGTTGTATTGAATCTAGACTAGTGACTAGAATAGTCCTAGGGGTATTTATTGGCAAGAAGTAAGTCCATTGAATTAAGTATTGAGGTATTGATATTTGTTTATGTGGTCTAAAGTAAGTCCACTGAATTAAGGTGATATAAAATTTTGAGTTGTATTCAAGTATTGTGGCTGTGAGTAAGTCCACTGAGGTAATATTTGTTAATATAACATTGAGCAAAGGTATTTAAATATATATATATTACAAGAAGTATTTGAAAGTGAGTTTTTGTGAAAACTAAATTGGGATATTTAGGCCAATAGGGAGGCCATATCAAAACTATATTGAGACATTGTTTAAAATAAAATAAGCATAATGGCAACAGCTCCAAACTTTGATTATATGGAGACTTTTCGCCAGCAAATTATTGCTGAGGCTAAACAGCTAGAACTTAAAGGAAAGGACCTAACTAGCTATGTACAGCAAATGGTGACAATAGAGAGAGATAGAATAGATAAGATAGAAATGGAAAAGAATAAACTAGAAACAGAGCGTAGAGAGAAAGAAAAGGATAGGGAAGCACAATTAATAAAAGAAGAAGCAGATAGGAAATTACAATATGATTTAGAGAAATTGAGAATTGAAGCTAAACAAAATAAACAAAAAGTTAATAGCAATAATACTAATGATAGATCTAATACTAATACTACCAATGCCCCAGACAATCACATTGAAACCAATAATAGTAATAATCACACAAACAACACTAATATTTCAAGTGATAACAACCATTGGTTGAGGAAAAAACTACAACCCTTTCAGGAGGCTAGAGATTGTATTTCAGACTACCTAAAGAGATATGAAATTAAAATGGTTAATTGCAATATAAGGGAGGAAGAGTGGTCTCAAATTTTGTTAGACTTTGTACAAGGGCAAGCTCTTACAATTTGTCAAAACCATAATCATACTGTACAAAATAGCTACCAAATTTTAAAAAAGGAATTGCTGAATGCATATGGACACAATGCCAGCACATTCAGAAAAAAATATTTTGAAAACACACCTTCCAATCAGATAGAACCACAAACCACTATAAATTTGGAAAAAGACTATTTTAATAAATGGCTGGGATTTGAGAAGATTGACAGTACCTTGGAGGGATTAAAAAATTTTATATTACTTGATAATTTTGTAGCTAAGTGTGACCCGCAATTACAATCATTTATCAAAGAAAGGAATCCCAAAGTTTTGGATGATGTTACTGAGATAATAAGAACATATAAAAATGCCTATCCCAACAACCTTTTTTCATGTAAAGATAAAAAGAATATTGATCTAGTGGGATATACACAGGAAAACAATGAAAGAAGTAGAAATAGAAGTAGGGATAGCCAACATTTTAGATATAGCAATAGTAGAGATAGGTCAAACAACAGGGATGTTACATGTTATAGATGTGGGAAAAAAGGACATATGGCTATGAGATGCAGGGGAACACAAAACAGGTCAAACAGTAGGAATAATTATAATAGATCAAGTAGTACACATAATTACAATAGGACAGATAGTAGAAATAATTACAGAGCAGACAGTAGGAATAGGTACAGCAATTACAACAACAATTACAATAATAACACATACAATAGGAGTAAAAGCAGGGAATATAAAAATAGAGATTCTGACAGAGTGTTTTTTGTTAGGGAAAATAAAAACAATTTTGCTTTCTACCCAGCTTTTATTAACAATGTTCCAATAAAGGCAATCCGAGATAGTGGCTGTAACACACTCGTGGTTCGGGCTGATCTCATTGAGGCGCAATATTATAGGGGATATACAAGGAAAGTGGAGTTGGCAGATGGCAGTATAAAGGAATTTAAAGTATTTAAAGTGTTTATTGAGACACCTTTTTACACTGGCCATTGTGAGGGAGTAGCCATGCCTAACATGAGACATGATATGTTAATTGGAAACTTAACAGGTTTGAAGGAATGTTCAAGACAGGAAATTGAAGCATGGGAAAAGAAATATGAAAGGTTACAGCAGAATAGGAATACTGAAACAGATAATTACATTAGTAATATGGTAATAACCAGATCTAAGAACAAGCCAAAACAAGAAACTCAGGAACTTATTGATATGAATGATGAAATAGTTAATGGTGAAGAAGATAAAGAGAAAGAGGTTGAAATACAAGGTCAAAAACAAGACGAAACGCAAGCAGAAAAACAGAAAGATGGAACTGAAGAAATGAAAACAGAAAAATTGAAAGGAATAAACAAATTGGCTCAAGAACAAAAACAAGATAACATCATTGGGAAAACATATGACAGAATTAGTGACAGGAGAAATAATAACCCAATGGAGAAATATGTCATAGAAGAAGGAATACTATTTAGGAAAACAAAAATAAATGATAGAGAAATAAAACAATTAGTCTTACCACAAAAGTATTGGAAGGATGTCATGATTTTGTCACATGACAGTAATTTAAGTGGACATAGAGGTATAAAGAAATGTTTTAGAAATTTAGCAACTCAAGTATTTTGGCCTAAAATGAAAGGAACCATATCAAAATACATAAGATCATGTGATATGTGTCAAAGAAGGGGACTTAAGGGTAAATTAGGTAAAGCTCCATTACAGTCAATGGATGAACCAAATAAACCATTTCAAAAAATAGCAATAGACATCATAGGACCTTTAACTAAAACAGAACATAATAATAAGTACATATTGACAATAGTAGACATGTTCAGTAGATATCCTGAAGCAGTGGTATTATCCAATATAGACACAGAAAATATTATTAATGCTTTAGATCAAAAGTTCATAGTCAGACATGGGATACCAAAAACATTACTATCAGACAATGCTTCTATGTTTACATCTGAGTTATTTAAAAGATGGATATTAAAATATGGTATAGAACACATTAAATCATCGCCATTCCACCCGGAAGCCAACGGGCTTTGTGAACGCCTTAACGGTGTTATAAAAAGATCCTTAGCTAAAATTGTAGAAAATAATCAGAAAAACTGGGATCAATATATTAATTTTGTTCTATTTTCTATTAGAAATAATATTCATGAGGCAACTCAATTTTCACCATATGAGTTAGTACATGGAAGGAAACCTAGGGATGAAATACAAATTTTTAAAGAAAGTTTGATCTTAAATAAAATAGAAAAGGAAAATGACAATGAAACAGCTTTAGATTTAAAACAAATATGGGCGGAAGCTTTTGAGAATAACATGAAATATAAAGAAACAGTACATGAGAACTTAAATGAAAAAAGAAAATTAAGAACATTGGAGGTAGGAGACAAGGTATTACTTTTGGTAATTGACTTAAAAAACAAATTAGGAAAACAGTGGAAGGGTCCATTTGTTGTTACAAATAAAACAAGTGAAGTAAACTATAAGATTAATATGAATGGAAAAATAAAAACATATCATATAAATAATTTGAAGTTATACAATGAGAGAAATGAAAATCAATTTCAAAATTTGGATACAGAAGTAAACAATGAAAATCAAACTCAAAAGTTAGATACAGAAACTGTGGAAAATGAAAATCAAGTAGATGAATGTTTAATTGTTTTAATCAATGAGGAAACTAATGAAAATGATATTAAAAATATTCCTATACTAGAAACTAAAGATAACCAAACATGGGAAAAACTGAATTTAGAAAATTTATCTCCAGAAAAAACAAAAGACATAATAAATGTAATCAGTGATTTTAAAGAAATTTTTTCCAGTTTGCCAGGAAAAACAAATATCATAAAGCATGACATAAAGTTAACTAGTGACAAACCTATTTTCATGAAGCCTTATAGGATTCCATTACACTTACAGGGAAAAGTTAAAGATGAAATAGACAACTTATTAAAACTAGGAATAATAGAACCATCCAATTCAGCTTATGCTTCACCAATAGTTATAGCAAAGAAAAAGAATGGGGATATAAGGTTATGCATAGATTATAGACAGTTAAATAAGATAACTGAATTTGATCCTTACCCTATGCCTAACATTGATGACATATTACACAAATTGTCCAATGCTAAAGTATTTACAAAATTGGATCTGACAAAAGGATATTGGCAAATTCCTTTAACCAATAGAGCTAAACCTTATACTGCATTTATCACTCCTTATGGAATATTCCAATGGAACTTTATGAGCTTTGGGCTTATAAATGCTCCAGCTACCTTTAATAGGATGATGATGTCGGCTTAAGTTTATGCAAGAAAAAAGTATTAAAAATGGTAGATTATACAGGTGGTTTCTAATTTTACAAGAATATAATTTTCAATTGGAGGCTATTAGGGGAGAAATTAATATTGTAGCTGACATGTTGTCAAGAGTTACAGTGAGATAAACTGTTGTAAATAATGATTATTCATTTTGATTTGTTTATGCATGTATATATATGTATATGTTCTAGTCAATGGGTATGAATAAGTTGTTTATATATGGACTATATATATTTTATTTCCTTTAAAGGAAGATAACTCAGTAAAATATAAATTGGGAATTTTATTAAATCAAGGGAGATAATTATAAAATTTCAATAATTGAAGTCAAAGGTGTAAATTAAAGTAAGTATGATCATCTACAGTCATTATTTTTTTATATAATCATTATCATCCATTAGTAAAAGGCTAGGTCAGTTTGGAAATGGTAAGTGGAGAGAAAATATACTTATTGGTACCCAACAAAAAAGTTAAGTAGAATAATTTGGAAAGCTGTTTTGACACAAATATTACATTTTGTCTGACAGGTAAGGTTTGGTGTGATGTGAGGCGACCAGCCATGAACATATAGCCAATGACAGTATTTACTCTGAAAAACTCTGATTTATGCCTATGGAGTCAGCAAAGGCATCTTCGTATGTGGACTATATACATGTGTATTTACTCTGAAAAACTGTTTTATGTCTGTGGAATCGACAAAGGCATCGTCGTATGGGGACTGTATACATGTCTTGATGGACTTAGTACTATTAGTTGGTGAAACTATTACACTGTACTATACTATTTCATCGTCAATGACATGAGTGATGATTAGAACACTGTATACCGGATATTTTCTTACCAATAACTGTATTGGAACTGTACATATTGTTTTCTTGGTGTCAACATTCAACTACAGTGTGAACTTTGTGACATAGGAACATGGACAATTTTACCAGGAACTGATGAAGATGGGAAACATGATGATGTCCATCAAGATCAAGATATATGTTTGTTTTGTCTTTCCCCAAAATTTTGGCCATGTATATTGTACAGACATGACAGTAGGGATAGTGTTTTAGACTGAAAAAAAAAAATTGAAAAAAATTTTTTTTTGATAAAGGGGGGAGGAAATATGTAATGACACAAGATGCGTAGAAGTTGATGTGAATCGGGTTTTTCCTAAGTAATGTGACGAGTAAGAACAGAGTAGGATAATGAACAAGAAGAATAACGGACAAGACGCCTAAGAGGACGACGCTAGGCTAGCGACGACAGAGGACTGTGCCCTTTTTATTGTTTATTAAATTGTTGAAGTTATCAGCCTGCGTTATTAAGTATATTCTTGATTCATTCTGTTGTTGTGTCATATGGACTCGCATGCACCAGTAACATATATATACTCATCAACAAAATAGACCATCAACACCTCTCTGCTTCTCACAGACAACTCATTACAAGATCACGTGACAGTAGGTTTATATTGTCCATTCTAGTTGGTCTACCATTGTCCAGGCTGGACATCCAATTGTTTAAACACGGAGTATTTCAGCACACATTTTACAAAGCTAATTTCAACTCACTCTATCTGACTGGTAAAAAAAAAAATAAACAATTAGTCAATCAATTATTGGTATAAATTATTTTGTTTCACATCGAAAAAGAGAAATATCTTTTACATCAGTCAGATATATAGTTATAAATGTGGAGTTCTCCCCCTTAGATAAACCAAAAGAAAGTTAATAAAAGAAAAGAGAATGACGATTGTTTTGCGGTATAGTTTTACTCCAATAGTTCAAGCAGCAATTCAGAGACAACGATGCAGCATTTGTAATGAAGTTCTCTCTGACGTACGTATTGAGGTCGAACAAACGTCCGAGCTTTGCAGATAACGATATCCAGTAGTTTAATTTTGAATCCTGGTGAAGTTCAGACTTGACACAGATGTCAAGTACCATAATTAAAACCTATCAGCCTATGAAGCTTCTTATTCTGGCGGCTCTCAGAATTTTAAAACCTCACACCATGACCAAGGAGTTTTTTGTCAGCGGCCAAAGACATTGCTCGTTATTTTTGGAGCTAAATTTATTCATAAATTTAGTGCTATTTGCATACCTAATGACACTATACTCAGGAGATTAGTTGACATGTCTTCTGATATTAAGGAAATGATATCTGCTTCTTTAACAATATCCAGCTTGATGAATTCACAGGCGTTTGTGATGTTGCTTGTTCAGGCTGTCTTGAGGTCAACTATAGATGACTGTTGATTTCAACCAATTACTCTGCAAGCGTTTGAATTTTTATTGTTCGGGTGTATTCAGTGTAGTTGATCAACAATACAGAATGAACAACACATCTATTTAACAAGTAAAGAGATGTAGCCAACGCTGCTGAACAATTTATCCTATGTTTATTCTAAGGAAAAGGCCACAGTAAAAGTCTCTGTCAACTAAACACGTCTTTACCCTAGAGGATTCTATCGCTAACTGATTTTCCGGTCTCTAACCCAACATATCCCAAACGTCACTAGTCCCGTTCAATATGCGTCTTCTATGGTGTGTCGCTAAATAACTAAACTATAAATAAGGTGTCTAACTCGTTGTAGAGTGTTCACAATTACTAGTTCCGGTATACTTAAGATGTATACATAATGGAGATTTTAAAGATTAGTTTCCATGCAAACCTTTATAAACGACCTCTACAGCGAGTGATGTAACTGACAAAGTTGGTTAAATTTGAAAAAGTAAGAGACCTCTTGGAAAAATATCTGTGGTGTCTGCACAGATGGTGCTCTAAGCATGCTTGGATGTAGGTCTGGATTTCAATGTTTGGTACAGACTGAGTCACCAGAAGAATCCATTGTACCTCATTGTATGATTCATGACATATATTAGTAACGTCAATAGCAATGCATCTAAACATTTCTCTTCAATGTCAGTTACACAATTTTGGATCAAGTGTTTGCAGTCATTCTGTTCCATATGAGAATTTTTCTAGACTTCCTCCTCCATTTCCTACACTGTATCTTTGTGAAACATGTTTTTTTTTTTTTCTGCCTGTCAGTTATCAAGTCTTAATACAGAAATAAACTTGATGTGATTTCCTAATCTACTGAAATAAAAACAAGCTCAGCCTGCGCACTAAATTTGGCATGATTAGTAATACTTTTTAAATTGTAAACTATGTATGTAATGTGAATATTATAAACACGCAATGAAAAGTAAATAAATAACAAGGTTACAAAGACAGTTTGTGTGGAAACACAAACTCAAAGTCGGCCCCCGAAGTGGTCCACCCAGGCAGGCTTCAATATTTTCAGAAAGAACATCCAAATGAAATTATATTAAAGACAAATGAGAGATAAGAATGGAAAAAGAAGGTTGACAGATCTTGTGTAGTGCCCCAACGGTCCAGCAGATCGAAGGATAGGTGCAAGTGAATGCAAAGTTAGATGTGAACCTGGCCTAACTAGTTCCCATTTCAGACCTTGTAGTCTATAGGGCAGATGATGTAAAGCTCACCTGTTTTTGTGGCCTACGGTTAACGAGGGTGTCATGTAGCCAGCACAACGACCAACCGCCTTTACTTTTCCCCAAACTAATGTCAGCTACCCATTAGAGCTGGGGGTGGACTCAGAGGCGCCCAAGGATTCCGAAGTTGATAATCCCAGTCTTCACCAGGATTCGAACCCGGGACCCTCGGTTCGGAAGCCAAGCACTTCATCGCTCAGCTACCGCGCCTCTCCTGGCCTAACTGGAATCTTATAATTAATGTAATTGTTTTGAAAAGACTTAATTTCTTATTTGTGTTTCTAGTGTACCATACAACTGTGATTGAGGAAAATGAAGTTTACAAGATTACTATTCGTTTTAAATTAGGTCTAACTTATAATGCATAGTAATTAGCTTTTTCTTTAAAAAAAACATCTTGCATAACTGATTTTAAAAATTAGCTTTTTCGCTTTCAGGAAAAAAAAAGTAGCCGTTGCATCAGAACTTTGAATGGTCTAAAATATTGTGATTTCGGATTTTCAATATCTTTTCTAGTTTACGAGATCTAAACGGGACGGACGGACAGACGGACAGACATTTCGCACAAAACTAATAGCGTCTTTTCCCCTTTCGGGGGCCGCTAAAAATCATAAAATCTGCTTTTTTTTTTTTAAATTTAAATCACAAATTTATTTTACACTAAATCAATAGGATACGTTTGTAACAATTAAATTAACATCATGGATAGTAGTTATATACAGTTTGATAATCATTTTATTTTCATTGGCTAAATCACATTTACCTAGACCTATGACCAAAAAATTACGTTTGGGGGGGGGGGTCGCCTCCTAATGAACAATTGTATTAAGTAGTTTATATCTTCGTGAACATTTAAAATCGCCTGCTTAAGGGTATTGAAGAATAAATTTTGTCT
Organism: Biomphalaria glabrata; assembly: GCF_947242115.1. Classification (NCBI taxonomy): domain Eukaryota; kingdom Metazoa; phylum Mollusca; class Gastropoda; family Planorbidae; genus Biomphalaria; species Biomphalaria glabrata. The sequence continues at coordinate 5,687,367 of NC_074711.1, read as the reverse complement.
ATTCGAAAAATGGTTTTAATGCTTCTGATTATGATGAAAAAATCATAGTAACTAGAAATAAATCTTTATAATAGTTGAACGACGAATCGAGTGGCAGAGAAACTAAGACAAGAGATGTTATAACTTATTACATACTATCTTTCTTTCAGAGAGCCAGAGTTTGTCCACTTGGTCTATGTATCAGAGATAGATTTCAAGGGCAAGATTCCTAGGTCACTTGTGGACGCTACTATGGCCAGTGTTCTGGCCGGAACAGTCACGAATTGGTTCAAGTATATGGAACAGTGTGGTTACTTGAAGTCGTAAAACAGACATCAGCCCGCTCACTTCTGCCATCTTTTATAATTATGCTGTTTTAAGCTCCAAAAAAAAATGATAAAAATAAATTTATCAAATAAATATGTTGATTTGTTAATTAATCTGAAACTAATAATAATAATAATAATAATAACTCATAATTTAAGAAAAACTGAGATAAGAAAAACAAAGAAAATAAGGGAACCTAGGCTTGGAGATTAAGCGTCCATGGAAATTGTCCAAAATAACAATAAACCCCATTGTTATATCAACCGAGGGGATAAGAACAAATGACCACACAGATACCTTCAAGGCCCTTAACATTCCTAGGAACATCCTCGTTGCCTGTCAGAGTGCGGTACTGCTGCAGAGCTGCCACATCACCAGAAAATTCCTCAGTGGAAACAGTTAAAGGGACTACGATGAATTTTGTTTCTCTTTAGCGAAACTCGACCCTGGCATCGCCAGAGAATGACTACTCGTTCATTTCTAACAATAATAATAATAATATCGGTTTAGACTACGCAAGGAAGAAAAAACACTTTAAGGAAATTTCCCTTCCTTATTACAAGGTAACAATATTGACAAGGCTGCTTCCTTAACATGGCTCAAATCTCTACCCTGAAACAGAAGGCTTTGTCACAGCAATACAGGACATTCTGGCAGGAGAGCCGCTGGTCGCCCACTTTTACGGTATACGGATGTTTGCAAACGCGACATGAAGCTCTTCAAAATCGACACCAGCAGCTGGGAAAACGTAGCACTGGATAGATCCACATGGAGAGAGAGCATAAAGGAAGGGTCTCGGATTGTAGATGTCATACACAACAGAAGCAGAAAGAAGGGTGAAAATGGAACGGCGCCTGGTGATCACATATGCCCAGCCTGCGATCGCCGCTGTGTATCAAGGATTGGTCTCTTTAGTCACACAATTTGTTGCAACGGAAAAAGATCGTCTCTCGAGACGTAAAATGCCACAGACAGGACAGCGTAATTAATACTAGAAATATGAAAAGCATATACTAAAACTAGATGTTGTTGACAATTGGCAGAATGTGAGACAATGGAACACATAATGGCAGGATTCCAATCTGTTTACCTAGGTCGCCATAACCAAGTTGCAAAGTTAATACACCAACACTTGGTCTTGACACATACTTTGATTTAAAAAGATAGACCTCCTGATTACAAATACTCGCCGCAAGAGGTTTTCTAGTCAGCCGTTTACTTATTAAACTGGGACAGAAATATGTTGTTTAATTATTCGAAACACGTTTTATAATAATAAAAAAATAACAAAAGATGATAATAAATAATATCAGCAAATTATAATAATAACTTTAATTTAAGAAACACTGACAATAGATTGACAGGTGCACACCACAGCAGTCCAAGTGTGTCCTCAGTGTTAAGGAATGTGTATATTGAGATGTGAATGTGAAGCTAGAGAACCTATGTGATAAAGTCGCCTAAAGGGAGAACAGTTGATTGAAAGGACCAGAATTCTTGAATGCCTTTGAAATGTTTTAAAAGGGTGATTATAAATCTACGCTTTTAAATCTAATATCTTTACTATACAAAAGTAGTGAATGTTTGTTTTCTGTTCATCTTTTGGAGACGTCTGCTAAAATAAATAAAATTGTAAGACTAGCTCTCCTTCCGTCCCTGATCAAGGTTCTAATAGATCTAGAATTTAGTCTTAGTCTATAGTCTCAAATAAATATCTATTAATTTAATTCATTGAATAAGAATCCGACAAAGATCTTTCAATGTGTCCAGTATTAAATGACGAAAAAAAAAAGCCCAATAAAGAGGCCAATAGTCCAAAAAAGAGGCAATGCCCAAAAAAGAGGCAAAGAAAAGAGGCAAAAGCCCAAGGATTCCTAGGATGTAAACAGCTCGACAACTGAATTCAAAAGCTAAAAAGCTGAGGTATCCTTAAAAAAAAATGACGAGTGGTTATCTGTTCATTATTATCCGTTTCAATGTACTCAACGCACACATTTGATAGGAATATCCGAGCAGTCCCTGGGTACACTAAACTGTGACGTACAAATACACAAGCATCTTCAGTCTACAACTTTCAGGGTATCGGAGAGAGAAATAAAAAGGTGGAGTTTTGTGTTTGTAAGTTTTTGTGTTGTTGTTTTTTTTATTGTTGTGAAGTTAAAGCAACAGGGGCGAGTCTGCTCTACAAATATTGAAAGTTTCAGTTCCTGTCACGCCAGGTGTGACGACAAGAAACAACAAATGACGTCAGTGCCTACCATCCTGAGGCATCGGGCTACTCGACATTGTTTTATGTGTCATTGTCTACCTCTAGTCTTAGCGTCCCGAATGTCCAAAAATAAAATGTATAAATAAGGGGAGATAAATGTACTATATATATATATAACGAGGATACAAGGCGCAACAATCATTCTGTATACATGAACTGAAGAAGCACATATATTAAATATAGGCCCATATAAACACGCCATTCGATGCCATATAAGGCTGTAGACCTAATATTACAATTGCTCACAATAAGGGATTCTTATCTACATTATAATTGCGGTAGCAGCAGAAGACCTAGACTTACTACAAAGGCTAAACTATAATTAAGTGTTGGAAATTTTCTCCAAAAGTGCTCAACACGCCCAGACTCAAAATTTAAAAATCATAATTACCAAGTGAATAATAATTTTAATGCTCATGAAAAACTCCACATCAAATCTTCGTATTAAGACTACCCTATTTGCCTCTAGTTAGTTGCCCCATTTGTTTTAAATCAACTTCAGCCATAGAGGGGAAAGTCTAATTCTACCTTCATATTGAAATGAATTAGTGCTGCGAACTGAAAGGATTAGAAAATATGATTCTGGGGTTATACAGAGTGCAAACATAAACTAACACATACCATATATCTACTTTTTAAAAACGGAACTTCTTTTATTTTGCACACCGGTTACACCAATCAGTTAACTGTTTATAGCCCCGTGAGAAATCGCCGATAACAAAATACTGGAGAGTCCCGATCAGGAATAAGCCGAGGACCCCCTGACTCTCTGGTCAGGACTGGACATTATTTCACTTTATTGCAGCCGCTAGTTTCCCTCATTAATATTATTGTCGCTAATATATATATGTAATATTATAATTATTCAAAGACAACTAGAATATCATTTTTGTCCTTTAGTTATAATCCATCATAGGATTCGAACTATACTCCCTTAACCCTTATCTACGTTCTATACACCATTCTAATAATACTGCTTGTTAAAAAAAAAGTTCCCTTTACAGACCATGTGGTCTATAAGTCATCTGATTCTATGACCCACGGTTAACGAGGGTGTCATGTGCTCAGAACAATGATCAGCCACCTTTAGTTTTCGTCAGGTACCAATAAGAGCTGGGTTGATTCAAATCCCAGTCTTCACCAGGATTCGAACCCAGGGCCGGAAGCCAAACGCCTTACTACTCAGCCACCGCGTCTCCTAATGATTTTGCTTACTATACTTTTAATTTGTTCACTCCTCCCCCCCCCCCTCCCACCAGAACACAGACACACCAACTCCATTCACAATAAATACCATAATAATGGCATAATGAGTCTGGCGCATCTAGTCCAGGGTTTAACTTAGGGCCCAAAAAAAAAAAATATCCTCTTTAATTTTACACGGAGATGATGACACGAGTAGCCCCGCCTTAATTCTTAGTACATGGATGTTAAAAAACAATAGGAGATAACTACTCCGTTGTGATGGACGTCTCAGTTAAGAGATTTATCTCCCCATGACAATGCCACAAATTACCTTTATATATTGTTGTCATTCCAAAACATTAGACCCGTTTAATGAACTTCGACAATGATCTAGCAGCTCTTCGCCAGCTCTTCAATTTCACGGGAGGAAGAAAAAAAATAGAGGATTTGTTTTATTTTATGCAAGTACATTTTTGAGACCCCGTTCCCGTAGGACTTGACTGCGTCTGGGGTTAAGTCTAAAGTCTTTTCAGAATATGTCAACACCATCATTAAAATGGCGCTGGTCGCGTCGAAGTTGCCAGCCCGTAAGTCCCCATCGAGACGAGCTTCTCTCTCCCCCTTTCCCATGACGCAATACGGTCTCATTCTGAGTCTTAGCGGAAGAGGCTTTAAAAAGCTGGACTCTCGAACCCAAATTGCAATGCGACACAAAAAGAACAAAACAAATCGATCTATGTCAGAAATAAAAAAAAAATTAGAAACTCACGTCTGCAGAGTATTGATGAGATGAGGAGGGTGACAAAAAGAGGCAAATGTGTGAAGGAGGAGGTAATGAAAATTGTGCGAAAATGAACACGAGCTCAGAGTTCATTGAAATCCGCGGCTCTCTCTCTTGTTTTGTGACACCGAGAAGGGCTCTCCAAATATTGACCCTTCATTGGAACATACGCATAATGGGCGGGGCACGTCAAAACAATAGGCTCTCCCCCGACACCGCTTGACCGCTATTGTACCTGGACACAAGTAGCCATTGTGCCCCCGGTTGGCGTAGCCCCTGGTGTGTTGATGTCTTCGGACCTCGGACCTCGGTTCTATTAGTGGGCTCAAGAGAAAGGCTTCTGGTTTCTCGCTTGCTTTGAACGAGAAGCGTTACTCGTGGGAGGAAGGGCGCTTAAAGGAAGGCGGGGTGAGCGAGGGGGGGGACGCCTGGAAGGTGAATTAGGTCATGTATCAGGTCGAATTAATAAACTGCTTTGATGTAGACCGCCGTGTAGGCAATGGAGCAGGTGATTAATTACGGATTAGGAAAACATTTCCAACTCTATTATAAGTGATTTGAATACTTGTCACACTAGAGCAACTCCCCAACGGATAGCTGGTCATTTAGTAGATGGAATTTAAGGGGCTGTGCATTGGTCAGTGTGTTGAATGAACTGACATAACTTTCAATGAAATTGAAAAGTTCTGGTCTTTAATTTCATCCTTATAATTAGATTGTCGAGAGAGTGATCTTCAGAAATTCCCGATCGGATTACTTTTTTTTTCTTTTACAATACATCTATTCAAGTCAAAACTTCATGGAGGATGGGTGGGCAGAATCCGATCTCAAAAACGGCTCTAACGATTTTTCTAGAAATTTAACAATTGATGTATATCGCTGAGAAAAGAATTGCTAGCTCGTCGGCAACATGGGGAAAACTCTAGTTTGACCGTTAAAATTTTCAAATTAAAAAAAAAAAGAAAGAAATTTAAATTTTTCTATAAATTGGAGTAAAAAAAAAAACATGGCGCAGTCAGCCAGAGTGTACCGATAACTGAGTTGTTTATTAAATTAAAAGTTGCTGAACGTTTATTGATAGGTTATCTAAACTTTGCTTATATATTCACGTAAATTACATCTCAATTCTAGATCTTGAAGTAGACCTTGATGTAGATCTAGATCTAGTTCTATATTAGATCTTGATTTGTAAATTAGAAGTCTAGATCTAGTTCTAGATGTCTGTTTAGCGTTATAAAAGTTCAAATAAATAATTACTCAATTATACAATACCCTGTTGCCTATCAGGTAGTATCGTTTGCACAAGTAGCTGTCGATGTCAAAATCACGTGTTCGATACCCCGTTTGAAGTAAAAGTATTGTTTTTACATTTTTTTTATATTTATTTTATTTTAAGTTGTATAATAAAGGTATTTTTTAAAAAGTTTTTTTTTATTTTTTTAAACTAATGTACAACAAGAAGAGGGGTCGCGGTGGCTGAGTGGTTAAGCACTTGGCTTCTGAACCTGGGGTCATCGACTCTCGATGAATTTTGAATTTCGGGATTTTAAGGGCGCCCCTGAGTCCACCCAGCCCTATAATGGGAACTTGACATCACCTGCCCTATAGATTGCAAGGTCTGAAAGGAGAACTTAATTTTTTTTTTTTTTACAAGGAGAAGATGAATATTAATAAGAACAGAAAAATCATTCAATTCAATCAGCTAAAGAGTGCAAAGCTTTATGTCCCTACAGTGAACTGTTCTCACTAATTATATATGTACTGTGAATCTTGCAATGTTGTCAGTAGCGTATCTTATCTTATAAGATACAGACGTTACTTCAAAAAAGAAGATGATTACGTCCTACGCGTGTTCCTATGTTAATCTAGTCATTCATGTTAACCAATTACTTAAAATTAAATACTGCCAAGTCATTGGTTTTCCTGGCTGACTCAGGCAACCCATTCCATGCTCTAATACCACTAGGGAAGAAGGAACATTTGTATCAATTTTCTTAGCATATGGAATAAGGAATATGATTTTATCTTTGTGTCTTTCTGAGCAAATATGTGTGATATCGTGGCTTTATATTTTGAGGGAAATATTTTTTAAAACTTATTTTTACTTAAATGGAAATATATTTTTTAAGTTAATCAACGGATTTTTTTTTCTTTTAGTTATTGGAGTTATTAAGGTCAGGTTGGGAAAAAAAAATAGATAAAAAAATGTGTAATTTTAAATATGGGGAAATTATTATTATAAAAGGTCTATTCAAAAATTTTAATACAATCTGGACATTGTCAACATTGAGGAGTTTGTTTTTACAGACATCCTTATCCTGTACGAAGATTTTGTAACAAATGACACAAAACGTACACCATAAAACGATTGTTGCGCGGGAAGATAAAAAGTGAAGATGGGTAGCTTGTAAAACGTGATCCAGACGGCGCGAAAACAAGTGTTGAAATCAAACGAGCGGCCGCTCATTGTTTTGGGTTGTCCATTTTACTGATCAGAAAGAGTTAAGGTCAACACAGAACTGTCTATTCTGAGCAAGTGTTTTGATCGTTAGATCAACAAGTTAGGGGTCAAATGTTGTCTGCTGGGAAAAAAGTCATGACAACAAAAACTCGGACTTTTTTTTTTCTCTGAGGAATGGAACAAACCAATGAAAATATTTATGTTTTGGTTAGATTCGTTTTATGGTTCTAAGGTGTGGCTACACTTTGAAAGTGAGAAAGTCAGTCCAAGTGGTGTTTCTTTCCTTCTATGTTGACTCTGTCTTTAGTCTGAGCAAGTTACTAAAACCTATGCAATGTGTCTGTCACCTCAAAAAAACCTACTGAGCAAATGTATAAAGAACATTAAAATATGACAGAAACAGTACAGAATGTCGATAAATGTAAACATATTTGAAAATATGCTTGATGCTTATTTTTTTTAATTACAGCAATTTTTAAAAAATGGAAACGGTCCTACTTTTATGGAGAAATCATAGTTTGTGAACAAAATTAGTTTAATTAATATATAAATTTTATATAACATCGCTCCACTTCTGGTATTTTGGCCGATTCGTTGGGGTAAAATGGGGGGGGGGACGATTGCATGTACTGCCCTCCCCACCTTGGCCCTCTGAGCGGGGGGGGGCGGTCCTATTTTTATGGAGAAATCATAGTTTGTGAACACAATTAGTTGAATATCTATGTAATATAAACTACGTATTGATATGTGAATCCATTGTATATTATGTCGCACCACACTCTAAACTCAAATTTATGATAAGAAAATATAAAATGAAAAAGGGTTGTACCAGGTGATACATACTATCGCCTTCCCCCCATCGGACATACCAATACTTCTTCTTGTGTATTATAGTTAAAATATTACAACATCTAAAAATAGTGTCACTAATATAATTTATATATGCTATAAATTAAATTCTTAAATCGAGTCGCCCCACCCCTGTTTTTTAATGCCAAATTCAATTATTAGCAGAAATTATAAAAAAGAGCGAGGATTAATCGTTTTCACTCTACCGCCCCTCCCCTTTCCAGACAGAGTTTATGTAATTTCACATGAATTTATCATAATTATTTTAAGAAAGACTTTGCTCTGGAAAAGTTAGAATTCAAACGAAATTTTTCAGTATAAGAGTCACGATTGAAATGAGTTCTAAACCCAGAAAGCAAACTATACTCAATCTGATATTTTTCTACTTAATTAAATTCGGGACTATAACTCATAATTTATGCTTGAATTTTATTGAATATTATTTATCGAATAATTTTTTTTTCGGCGGCGTAGTGTATATGGGGTATCTTATCTTTTCAAGGAACAAATCGGTTTTATTTGCAATGTATTAAGGGCCTATAAATTCATATTAGAATATTTTTCAACATTATTCAAAAGGTCCTTTTTTTTAATAGGATGACTTGGCGAGTCAAAGCTTGAAGAGCTGGACAAGTTCACGTACCTTGGCAGCATCAAAACAAATGATGGAGATGCTTACCATAATGTAGCGTGCCCAATAGGAAAGGCAGGGATCATTTTCCAAAGGCTGCAGCCTATTTGGACTAGCCTATTTGGACTCGAGACAAAAATACACCTTCTCAACACAATCGTCATTCCAACTGCTACATATGCATGTGAGACATGGAAGTCATCTGTCAAAATTGAGAAAAGACTAAATGTGGCTCAACAGAGATTGGGAGTCAGTTACACAGATCGGGTCTCAAACAAGGAAATCCTATGCCGAACTGGGAGTCGAACACTTTGTGAGGTTGTGACTGGGAGTCGCATGAGGTTTGCGGGACATGTTCTACGTCAAAATGAATTACGCACACCAAGAGTTGCGATAACATGGAAGTCAAAACGAGGAAAGCGCAAACAGGGACGTTCTCGTATTACTTGGCGACACACCTTCATGGAGGACCTCAGAACAGTGGACACCAGGTGGGAAGAGGCCTCAGACATTGCCAGTGACAGATCTTTATGGAGACAGCTTGCCGCCCAATGCGCCGAACGGCGCGGGAGAAACTAAGTCCAAGTAAGTAAGAGCTGTAGATGTTAGGAGAATGCGTTTCTGCAGTGAAAAATGCAAGAAAGCGCTTTTGGCATTTCCCGCTCTCCCAGAGCCCCTAGTTGCAAGAGAAGGACCTCAACATGATTGGGGTTTTTTTTTCGCCGAAGGTTGAGAAACGCTGCTTTTTTTTTTTCTAATATATATATATATATATATATATATATATATTGAATTCTAACTTTTCCAGAGCAAAGTCTTTCTTAAAATAATTACGATAAATTCATGTGAAATTACATAAACTCTGTCTGGAAAGGGGAGGGGCGGTAGAGTGAAAACGATTAATCCTCGCTCTCTCTTTCTCTCTCTCTATATATATATCCTGTACGCACGTTTATGCATAGGGTTATGGTTTGGAACCAACTGGAGAGAGACAGTGACCAAGAAAGCTATGGACAGTGAAAGTACATGGGTCTCAGCTCTGGAAGAAAAACGTAAAATCCGAAAAATGGCCAGCTCCTCTACCACCGAAGCAAAAGCCACCTTAACCTGCGCTATCTGTGGACGGGAGTGTCTCTCCAAAATAGGGCTCCACAGCCACATGAGGAAGTGTGCTCTGAGATGAACCATAGTCGTTCTACGACTGAGGGAGGCCAATATAGGGTTGGGTAAAAATTCGCCCCCCTCACTCCAAAGATCTGGATCCGCTAGTGGTTAAGACTCGGAAGTAAGCATATTAATGTTACATAGGATCTTACCCTGCCCGCTGCCATCCCCATCGTCCTGCGGGAGGTTTGGACTAGGAAGTAAATGATCTTTAACTCTGAAGGAACATCCGAAACATGTCAAACATTTTTTTTTACAAGTTTTAGGTCAACTCAATACAAATCCAGCGTTTTGAATTGAATTTCATTAACTCAAAATGGACGGCGGGGATTTGAACACAGACTTCAATTCTGACATTTACAGAGACATCAACAGAGACTTTGCATGTTGATGTCTATGTTCATCTCATTTTTTGATGTCTGTGTTGATGATTGTGTTGGTGTCAATGTTTATTTTTTGACGAGGGCGATGGACAAGCTTTTTTTTTTTTGACGAGAACGATGAACAAGTTAGTTCGTTGACGATGTATGAACAAGCTATGTTCTTTGACGAGGACTTAGCTATGCTTCGGTAAAGATCTGTCATTTCTACACTTTGACAATGATATTCTCCTATTCTTAGTGCCTTCACATTGCTTTCTCTTAACAACTCCTCCTATCAGCTAGCCAACTCTTCGTGGTCTATTTGTTTCATTTACTCAAATATTTGTTTGCACAACAATTATTTTCTTTGTTCTTCGTGCACTAAAATAATTTTATTTTTGTTTTAGTGAATCAAATTTATGTGTATACAATTCTTCTATTCAGCTTGCGAATTCATAGGCTCAAAAAAAAAAAAAAAAAAACATTAACAAAAAAATGGAACCTGGACACCGCTCTAACAATCTTCCTGGAACTTTGACAGTTGATATACATGTTGAGGGAAAGAATTATCAGCTCGTTGGCCACATTAAGAAAACTAGTTTGGCCGTTATAATTATAACACCTGTGGGGGGGGGGTGCTATAATTGAAGCTACGTTTTTACATCAGAATATTTATCTAACTATATGAAGAAAATAATTTGCCAGAAATGTATGTTGTTTGAATTGGGTTTCTTGAATCATTTTATTAGATGTTTGAGTCACATAGTTGTCCTACGGTTGCATCTTTGGGTCGTTTTGTTCTGTTGGTCTGTCTTGGAATTTGCAATTTTCCAAAAGGTACGATTTAGAGCAGTGTTTCCCAAACTGTGTTCCGCGGAACCATAGTGCTCCGTGAGGCCGGAATATGTGCGCCATGAGCTACTTGAATAATTAACTGATAGGTCATCCCGTGAATTAATTTCTCTAAAAAAAAAATTAAGCGAATTTCGCTAAATACTCAAAATGTGCAAAGAGTTCCGTTATGGAGAAAGTTTGGGAACCACTGTTCTAGAGAATGGAAGGTATGTAGATAAAGATTACAGGAAAGTGGCGGGAATATGTGTGTAGAAAGAACTATGAAATGAATCACCTATTAAAATTATTCCTTTAGATTATATTCTGGCAGATGAGAAGTGACCAGTCCCTGATCGTCATCTAAATCAAATTCCGGCAAATAGCCCTGTTAAATTTAAAACCGTGGTCCAACTCACCCCCCCCCCCTTTTTTCACTCGGCCCACTTGACAAGGCATTGTTCTTATGTCAGTTGGGGAAGGGCCGTGTGGTATGGCGGAGTAGGTCTTAGATGTCCTTCAGAGACTATCATGACTGACCGTTAAGACGTCCCGCTACAATAGGTGGCCAGTGGTCAATATTGACCTAAGGAATTTAGCAGCTGATTTGTCAGATCTAGATGATATCTTCAAGTCACCCGGGGGCACCCTTCCAAAAAGTGGCCGTAGTGATGGGGTGGCGATGGTCGCTATTGGAATTTTTCGATGTTGTGTGAGAAAAAGAAACTGAAATTGAGGCTTAAGTCTCACTGGAAAAACCTAAACATAATGAGTGTAAGTGCTTTATCCGGTTAAAGAATCTAGATTTTAGCCTTAGAGTTTGTATGTTAATAAATTCGGTATCTATGGACGCTTAACGTCAGTGTTGTCAACTATGAAACAAAGAGAATCCTAACATATTTTGCAAACCTATTCCTTGTTTGTGTGTTTGTTATATAGAAGTCTATCGAATAGTTTTTCTTGTACATTCCACACACAATAAAGTTTAAAAGTGGCATCTCTACAAATGGACTGCGATACAAAGAGAAAGAAACTTGAGGTTTAATATTGAAAATAAAAATGAGTGAAAGAGAAATTTGAAGTGGTGACGTGGCGGTTTAAAAATGTATTAAAGATTTTCGACGTATAGACAAAGCCAAGAAAACTGACTCTAACAAACAAGTCTATGTCTCAAACAAAGATACAAACTTAATTTCCTATAGAAATGGACGGCCATATAGTTTGGTAGACAAACACAAAATCTAAAGTACTTTTTAACAAAATCTAAAATACATTTGACAATATCTAAAATACCATTTAACAAAATCTAAAATACCATTTAACAAAATCTAAAATACCATTTAACAAAATCTAAAATATCATTTAACAAAATCTAAAATACCATTTAACAAAATCTAAAATACCATTTAACAAAATCTAAAATACCATTTAACAAAATCTAAAATACCATTTAACAAAATCTAAAATACCATTTAACAAAATCTAAAATACCATTTAACAAAATCTAAAATATCATTTAACAAAATCTAATTTAAAAAAGATACCCAGAAAGACTACTACCCAGTGGAGAATCCTGAAATGTTACGTGTTGGGAGTGTTTTTCACTATCACCTCCTTCCCCACTTACTGATACGCCAATGATACAATCACTGCGTAATCAGCTTTTATGTAATTGCCACTTTATAAACCAGCGGTTCTCCTTCCTGGGGTGTCAGGGCACCCAGTTCGGGTACATTAAAGATTTTCATTGCGGGAAATGTTGACCTAAATGAAAACAACAATATTGTAGGCCTAGCTGTATTTAAATATTTATTTTGTACAAGTTCTATACCAGGAGCGCAGCTAGGAATTTTCAATCGTTTGGGGGGAACCGGGGGTGGGGGTGGGGGCTTGACCTCTTTGGAGCCCCCTGCATTTTGTGTAATATTTAATCTTTAATGTAAAAAAAAACACTCAATTAGGGGGCATCTTTAAGTGGGGGCCCGGGGAGATTTTCAAAATTATCCCCCCTCCCCCCAACCTAGGCTACGCCACTGTTCTATACAAGATTGGGCAGAGCAATGTACTTTACTGGACACTGTGCAAGAGAAAAGGGAAGGAGGATTCAAATGACTTATATTAGTTAATGTATTACTTCTATTTTAAAAAAAAAAGTCTACTTCTAAGTATTTTGTTTTCAATTGATGTAGATCTATATCAAGGCTATTGTAGGCTACTTCATTTCAGTTTTCTAAAATAAAAAAAAAATAGAGCGGTGGGGGGGGGGGGGGGGCGGAACTGACGTAGAATGAAGGGAAGTTCCAGATCCGTAACATTGTTGTTCCTTTCTATTTTGTTTTATATAACTCTTTATATCCATTATTTATTCCTGTGCAGCGCGTGGATGAGTTCTAATTTGAGTCGTACTATATATGTTCTAGTTTAGGTAATATTAAAGTGGTGATTGACTCTGTGAATAGGTCCCTTCACATCCCACTTCAGGAAAAATAAACTCATTCAAAAAGTGGCTTGTACGGTACTTGTAACTAAGGTTGCCCTTTCAGACCTTGTGGTCTATAGGACAGATTATGTTAACTTCATGTTTCTGTGGCCCACGGTTAACAAGGGTGTCACGTGGCCAGCTCAACGGTCAACCGCCTTTACTATCCCCCCCCCCAACCACCTAATGTCAGGTAGCTATTGAACGATTAATAGGAAACGTAAAGTGAGAGGGCGTGAAGTCGAATCCCCCAAAAAATCTAAAATCATAAAGTAGAAAGTAAAAAAACTAACAATGAAAACATTCAAACATTTATGCGAAGTATTCATTTGGAATGACGTGTAAACGCCATCTTTGCGACAATGTTACGTGAAGTTTGTTTGTTTTGTTTTTTTTTAATTTTCGGCAGGGGCCATATTTTTAAAGTAAATTAACTGGAATGAGTCTTGTAAAAAATATTACTTCAATATTGAAATTCTTTTGGGCTCCGTCTGGTGATAATACCTTATATAATACAGACGTTACTTCAAAAAAGAAGATGATTACGTCCTACGCGTCATGCATTTAGTCATGCATATTAACCAATGACTTAAATTCTGCCAAGTCATTGGTTTTCCTGGCTAGCTCAGGCAACCCATTCCATGCTCTAATAGCACTAGGGAAGAAGGAGCATTTGTTCAAATTTGTCCTTTTAGGCTGAGGAGGGAAAAAAAAGGGGGGGGGTATAATCGAAACTTTACTCTCTGCACATTTCTATCTCGAAAAAAAAAAAAAGTCTGTAACGATTTTTCTAGAAATTTAACCGTTAATGTATATCGCTGAGAAAAAAAATTACTAGCTCGTATGCCACGCGTGGGAAATTTTAGTTTGACCATTATAATTTTAAAATTAAAAAAATAATAATAATTAATTTGCCTATAAATTGGAGTAAAAAAAAGAAACCGGTATAGTCAGCCAGAGTGTACCGATAACACCTTTAGTAAAATCACTAAATTTAGAAAGCCTTCAGGACAGAAGGCTCAAAAGTAAAGTAGCAATTATACATAAAACACTGAACCATAATCTTCAAATACAAAAACAAAATTTAATAAAATACTCTGAAAGACACAAAGATTAAGGCACATTCCTCGTCCCAAACAAAGCATTAGGATTTATTAAAAGAAATTTCTATAAATCAAATAAGAACATAAAACTAAAATGTTATTTAACCTTGGTTAGGCCAATAATAGAATATGCATCCTCCGTTTGGGACCCCTCAACTCAAGAAAACATTAAGAAACTGGAACAGACACAAAATAGAGCAGTGAGATTCATATCAAACGAATATTCACATGTGACTAGAGTAAAACCTTTAGTAAAATCACTAAATTTAGAAAGCCTTCAGGACAGAAGGCTCAAAAGTAAAGTAGCAATAATACATAAAACACTGAACCATAATCTTCAAATACAAACACAAAATTTAATAAAATACTCTGAAAGACACAAAGATAAAAGCACATTCCTCGTCCCATATGCTAGGACAAATTTGTACAAATACTCCTTCCCTAGTGCTATTAGAGCATGGAATGGGTTGCCTGAGCCAGCCAGGAAAACCAGTGACTCGGCAGAATTTAAGTCATTGGTTAATATGCATGACTAAATGCATGACGCGTAGGACGTAATCATCTTCTTTTTTGAAGCAACGTCTGTATTATATAAGATAAGATTTATTACAAAACATTCATGAAAGTCTATAACAGCTAAATGTTTTCCCAAGCTGTACAAATCTTAGACTTATGTTCTAGACGTCGTGTGGTCAAATCTATGTTCAAGCGTGTTTTAAACACCACCCAGGAGAACAACATGAAGTGTCTATCTAAACGTGGACCTAATCTACACATAGTTTCATGTGTCAATGTTGCTTTGTTTTTATTTAGATTTTTGTCTTTGCGACAAAACACAAGTCTCCGTTTAACACAAATATTTCTCAGTGTCCTCCCCCCCCCCCCCCCTTAAACCTTTTTTTTTATTTGACTGGGACAACTTTCCCGAAGTGATCGACCAAGTGAAATTATGTGGGCGGAGTCGCGATGTGGGTGAAGGGTAGGAGTTGGATCGGTGGTGGTGTGGTTGGGGGGGGGGACGTTATGCCATGCACGAACGAACGTAAGGAAGTGAATTGAAGTAGCCCTGGTCACCCGCTGGAGTGGACACGATTGTTAGTGATAGGTGTTTGGGAACCGGCCTGGAAAGTTTGCTACTGTTTAGACCTGAACGGGAGGATGGGGAGGGAGGGGTTGCAGACAATGACCCTTAGGGAGGGGAGAGAAAAAGGGGGCGCTTATTTGTAGTCTTATGTATGGGAACTCAATTAGCGTGTCAATTAGCTCCTGGACACACAAAGTCACGTGACATACGTGGTAGGCGTGGCTTGCTTACTTGACACACTGTTGCTAATCACTACACAGTAGATATAAGATTATTTAATAATCTTTCACTAGTTATAAAATATTTCTATAGAATTATCTTTACTATTATACCCCCTTCCTTTCCTGGTAACACCCCACTTATTTGCTTTTTTATATTAATCCATATATAACAAAAGGAAAGAATTTAAAAGGTAGATACAAATAGCCAGAATGGGCGTGTCTCCAGCGTGATTGACAGGGACGGGAATGCCATTGTTAATGTCACTCTGACCACCCCCCACTGGGTCTACACTTCATTCATTAAATGTAATATACTGTCATTGGTCACTGTTTGGTCAGCTAATTAAGTGGACAGTGGTTCACTACTGTTTGCAAGAGGACGACACAGATCTATTAATTACCGTTTTGGAAGAGACACCTTGTTAGACGTATGTCTATAGATGTTTTAAACTGAAATGTGCCCGACGGATACAATTCATGGATTGATGGATTCTGGCTACTCAATTTAGATAATTGATAATTTTTTTTTAATGCTACTGTTGACATCTGCCACTACTGGAAACTGAGGATACAATTTTTACATGCTACACACATTTCCTCAATTAAGGTAAATATTTTTCTTTTTTTTCTTTTTAAGACTTAATCAAATAAAAAAAAAATTACAGTAAAATGTTTATTTGTAGTGCTGCATGATTTATTCATGTTAAATCATGGCATACATGAGATTTTCATACATGGCGGGAAAGTTATAAATAGCATGCCTATTGGTGTATCTGGTGTACAAAAATAACGGAAGTGAAGATAAGCTGGGTAATTTTTTTTTTAAAGAATATTTGATAATGTTCATGCCATAGACTTATATAGTATAGGCCTACTAGACTGGAAACCGGAAATAATATCTTACCCGCGACTGATCGATTCACAAACCTATATATATATATAGATAGATTTTTATGTACGTAAACTCTTTTTTAAGCGCTAAGGGAAGTCGCCCCAATAAATCTTTTCTGTCTTAGAAAAGTAATGATCTTTAATTTTCAAAGTTTAGAAATAATGCAAAATCATTTATCGGATATTCACGCAAATGTATGAAACAAAGCCATTTCCTGTTTGTTTCCATTGAGATAATGTTTCAAAAATCCTAGATCGAAATAATTTATGTTGATTTTAATCATCTTATGTACATTTAAATAGATTCATTACCTAGATCTTTCTAGATAATGTATCTAAAAATTGCAAACTAATAATTATGAGACGAGAGTACTCTTACTTTTGACGTTCAATTACTAGATCTAGATCTAAAAATGTAATTATATGTTACATAGGTTAGGGCTAGGGTTGAAAATACAAATACTTTACTTCTTTTAACTACTTTACAAAACAACCCCTTTATCCAACTTTTTAGAAAATTTTCATGATAAATGATGTAGTGTTAACAAAATGTCCTTGTCCGATCTAGATATAGTAGATCTATATATACGTCTATGGTTCGTGCACTTGTAAGCACGGTAAAACCAAGATTTTCTTAACACTTCCGTTTGAAGAACAAATTATTTCAATCTGAAGAATGTAACAGAACTTCACTCTAAGACTTTAAAAACGTGTTCTTAAAAAAATTGGCTTCTAATTAGTGGTAATAAAAAATATTTGATACGAAGATCCACCGCACGCGTAGAGATATTCTTCAAATAGAGCTGAAGTTGAATTCTAGTGTCCTTGACATTGTTTAGCTTTGTTGTGCGCAGTAGTCGACAGTAAATGGATTTATAAATATGCATATAAAACATGCTACACCTCTATTAAAACAGAAATAAAGAGGATATAAACAATGGTATTTATATATCATTTGGCTCTAGACTAATGTTTATGCAAAAAAATGTCAGTTATTAAGAGTAACAAAAAAAAAAAAAAAAAAACAAATTTAGTCCACTTTTCTTATTCACGGTAAATCTGTAACACAGACTAAAAACGCAAAATACCTAGGTGTTATAATAAATGAAAAACTGTCATGGAATCCCCATATTGATGAAACTAACAAAAAAACAAACAAAGCATTAGGATTTATTAAAAGAAATTTCTATAAATCAAATAAGAACACAAAACTAAAATGTTATTGAACCTTGGTTAGGCTAATAATAGAATATGCATCCTCCGTTTGGGACCCCTCAACTCAAGAAAACATTAAGAAACTGGAACAGACACAAAATAGAGCAGTGAGATTCATAACAAACGAATATTCACATTTGACTAGAGTAACACCTTTAGTAAAATCACTAAATTTAGAAAGCCTTCAGGACAGAAGACTCAAAAGTAAAGTAGCAATTATACATAAAACACTGAACCATAATCTTCAAATACAAACACAAAATTTAATAAAATACTCAGAAAGACACAAAGATAAAGGCACGTTTCTCGTCCCATATGCTAGGACAAATTTGTACAAATACTCCTTCTTCCCTAGTGCTATTAGAGCATGGAATGGGTTGCCTGAGCTAGATAGGAAAACCAGTGACTTGGCAGAATTTAGGTCATTGGTTAATATGCATGACGCTTAGAACGTAATCAACTTCTCTTTTGAAGTAACGTCAGTATCATATAAGATAAGATAATATTTGATGATTTATTTGTCATCTACATACATAATACTATGTAAAAGTATGGACAGAAAATCCAAGATGAGAATGTATGGTGTAATTGAGTGCATATTAAAACAGTTCTGGTTTCAACAGGGTTTTTTTTTCTCCGTCGTTGCGTAGTTATAAAACATTGCTTCATATGATGATATTTTAAAGCACATCTGTTAAACTAAATACCGTTTTAAAAAAAAAAAAAACAACCAACTATTTGTAAGATGAAGAGCTTTCTTTAAATAAAAAGAAAACTATAAATTTTCTCAAAAATTCACTCTATTATTCTCTTACGATGTTTTGAAACTTGCAAAAAAAAATAAAAAATAAACATTTCACGTTTAAATCTCTGATTCAGTAACACATTTTTAAAACAAAGGATGAATCCTTATGTCAATATCATATCAATCATATGAAATCGTTGACACTTAAAATGTTCAAGGTACCCAGATTTACGCGTCCCCTGTATTCAGGTCTGGTTGACCCGAGAATAGGCCAGCTAGTCCCGTATTGTCCGATACAATTATAGTAAGCAAAGTTTCCATCTTAGACTTTGCGATCCATGGGGCAGATGATGTTTTGCTCATCTATTTCTATGACCAACGGTTAACTAGCATGGTGTCAAATGGCCAGCACAACGACCAGTCGCCTTTAGTTTCACAAACTAAAGTCAGGTACCCATTAGACTTGGGTGGACTCAGGGGCGCCCTGAAGATCAAAAAAAAAAAAAAAATGCCCAGCGCAACCTGTTTCTCATAGGGCCCCCGCAATTATTAAGGCCGGCCCTGCGACCGAATAATGGCAAAACAATATATTTTTGTTTTATCTACTTATGTTGTTTCGTTTGTCTATATGATGCCCGCTAAGCGCATCATTTGAACCGAATGGAGATAATGATAGTCAATGTTGCTTTCAAAAAAATATGCCCCTCTTCTGTAGGCTTCAAAATCGTCCTTTTTCAACGCAAGTCAATAAATACAAAATTCCGAGCCTGCATTAAACATTTCGTGGAAGAGCAGCTTATCTTATCTTATATAATACAGACGTTACTTCAAAATAAAGAAGATGATTACGTCCTACGCGTCAGCTTGCGGTACGAAAGTCTCACCTGTATTTACTTTAAAGGTTATATTTTTTAAACAATGTTGATCTACAATGTTAGTTACACGTAGATACCTGCCTAAATTTGTTTCCAGAAACAATGAAAGGTTTGAAAAATAGAAACAGATGTTTCTATAGACTATTGTTTCAAAATAGGCAAGACAATTTTGCATTTTTATATAAATGTTTGGAATGAAATCGAACTAAAATGAAAAATGTAAAAATTAAAATTTTTTTATTACAATATTTTTAGCGATACCCGAATAGCCGCTATTAGTTTTATTTGGTCCGTCCGTCCGTCCCGTTTAGATCTCTGAAACTAAGAAAGAAAATGAAAAACGGACATCATGATATTTTAGATCATTCAAAATTCTGATGCAACGGCTACTTTTTTTTTTTAGAAAGTGAATCATTTAATTTTAAAATGTATCTAAACAAGCAGATAAAAAAAAACACACCACTTTTAAATGAAAAACTTCATGAGAGGTATGTTTTCTTAAAGGTTACATAATTCTTCGTTAATTATTCAAGCTTCATTCATGGATTCGCGCATTGGTACAAAACAGTTTGCATCTAAGGTCACAATGGAAAAAGGATCCATGGCCTATTATAAAATATATTTTCTATTAATTAACGTACTATTTGAATGAAATATTAGTTTAAATGTTTTTAAAAAAGAATTTTGATACGATCTTCACTGTATTTGTAAGTAAAAAAACAATTGACTACTTTTATAGCGTACAATTTTGACATATCGTTATTTTTCACCTAATAACAATGTAAATTAGACCAGATAGAAACTACTCCCGCAGGATTTTTTGCAGGGGGCTGCAAGTTGCCACCTATGGCTCAAAGTCGTAGCTTCAACTTTTTTATTACAGAGAATATTAAAGAAAAGAATTGGTGCCGCCTCGCCCCCCCCCCCCCCAACCATACCTATGTGATATTAAGTTCACTGTAAATACTTGTTTCATGAAATAAATAAATAAAAATAATAAGGTGAAACAGCTATTTACTGTTTATCCGTGCGGCCCGTATATCCAAACGGTCGATCAAACAAAAAATGCCAACGCTGCCAAAACAGTCAACAGGCTTAATTTACTACTGAATTGCTTCTCGTCGCGACGGACAAACCGGCGATGAACGGTTATCTGCAGTGCTGATATTCTTCTTTACGCTGCAATTCATCAATCGTTTTAGGATGTAGACAAAACAGGTTGAGCTGAGCATTCTTATTGCTTGAAAATCGAGACGTTAATGAAGAAAGTAACGAATCAATCTTAATTTTTGTGACCGAAGTCTTTTCTAAGTACCGGAAATTAAATTCAATAGTGAAGGAGCAAGAATATTTTCTTCTTGTTGCAAACTTATCTAATTTTGTAACAAGAATGAATCTTAATTAATTTTTTTTATTTCTCTTTATCACACATGGGCGTAGCCGGGGGGGGGGGGTTGGTTTTCAACCCCCCCCCCCCCGAAATGAAATCCCCCCCCCAAGGGGGGGGGGGGGAAATCGGAATTTAGTGACTGATTTTGTTTATTTTAGGTGAGATTTTAATACTAAACCATCACTTGCCCCAGCACAACCAAAGGGGTTTTGAGTTTAAAACCCCCTACCAGGGGGTTTTGAGTTTAAAACCTTCTATCAGGGGGGTTCGAGTTTAAAAACCCCTACCAGGGGGTTCTAGTTTAAAACCCCTACCAGAGGGGATCGAGTTTTAAAACCCCTACCTGGGGTTTTGAGTTTAAAACCCCCTACCAGGGGTTTTTGCAGTTAACTCCCCCTCTTCTATAAAACAAAACAAAAAAAAAATGCAAACGAAAATCCCCTAATTCCAAGAGCACAGTTAAGGAAGATTTTGATTTTAAAACCCCCTCTAAAATTTACGATAAACCTCCTCTTCAACATAAAGAAAAAGCTAATTACGCACTAAAAATGTTATGAGCGTAGCTAAATGGGTTTTCACTCAGTTTTGAGTTTAAATCCCACTTCAGCGGGGTTTAAAGGTAAAAAATACCTCTTTAATAATAAAAAACAAAGCAAATTATACACTCAAAATGTTATGAGTGTAGTCAAACGGGTTTTGAGTTTAAACTCCCCTCCAGTGGAGTTTGAAGCTAAAAAGTACCTCTTTAATATAAATAAAAGCAAATTACGCACTCAAAATGCTATGAGCGTTGCCAATAGGGGTTTTGAGTTTAAACCCCCATTCAGAGGGGTTTGATGCTAAAAATACCTCTTCAATATAAAAAAAGCAAATTACACACTAAAATTATTTGAGCGTAGCCAATCCAATCGGGAGTTTTGAGTTTAAACCCCTCTTCTACAGATGGTTTTGAGTTTAAATCCCCCTACAGAGAATTTTGAGGTGGAAAACCCCCAACAGATGAATTTGACGATAAAACTTCTCTTTTCGATATAAAATCTAAAGCAAACTACAGTCACTTAATTCCAAGAGCGTATTCAAGAGAGGTTACACATTTTTACCAGTGGCAGGGCTCCATTAAAAAACTGCATTGAATAGTCATCTGCCGAAATTGAAAAACACTAAATGTGTCTCAACAAAGATGGCTAAGACAGATTTTAGGAGTCATTTATAGAGATCGGGTCTAAATCAAGGAAATCCTATGCCGAACTGGGAGTCGACCCCTTAGTAAGATTGTGAGAGAGCGACGCGTGAGGTTTGCGGGACATGTTCTCCGACAAAATGAATTACGCATAAGAAGAGTTGCAATGATATCCTAGTACAACTTGACGCCACTCATTCATGGAGGTCCTCATGGCAAGTGGGAAGAGGCTTCAGACGATACCAGTGACAGATTGTTATGGAAACAGCTTGACGGCAAATGCCCCGAACGTCAGTAAGAATAGCACATTAGGTTTTTGAAATAAACTTTTTAATAGCAGGAAAATGCAGTGTAGATACCTCAGAATATGCATTTTGTTGGCTTTCAATACCAGAAATAGTGCTTGGCGGCGGGGCTTCGCCCCGCGCTGTGGGATCTCCTAGCGCTCCACAAGAGCCCCTTGCTAGTAATGTCGGGGAGTCTACAATTTTATGGAAACAGCTTGACGGCAAATGAGCCGAACGGCGCGAGAGGATCTAAGTCAGTAGGAATAGCACTTTGATAAAGATTGAGAGAGATTTTAAAATAAATAAGCAAAATTAACAGTGTCAAGGACGACGCCATATTTACAGATCGCTTTTGCCAACTAGATAGCACAAACAACATCTGGCTAAAAGCAAAAGAGATTTTAGAAATTTGATTATTCAGTGCTGAAAAGTGAAAAAAAAAAAAAAAACACACACAAAAAAAAAAACAGCATTTCAATCAAATTACATCATATAAATTATTACAATAAAATATTAAAAAAAAACAACTCTGTACTGAGGTACACAAAAAATGCTATTTATAGATATGACTTCATGTATAAAAAAATCTCCGATTATCTTTGTAATGGAACAAACACGACCAAATTGTAACGAA
This sequence comes from Biomphalaria glabrata, assembly GCF_947242115.1. NCBI lineage: Eukaryota > Metazoa > Mollusca > Gastropoda > Planorbidae > Biomphalaria > Biomphalaria glabrata. Next base: position 5,664,424 of record NC_074711.1, on the reverse strand, counting down.
GCAAACGATATGTAAATGGGTGATAAGTTTATACAGCGGTGTAACTACTTCAGGGGGAAGAGGTAGGGAAGAATTTGAAAATCCTCCCGTGCCCCAACTCGAGTGAGTCCCCCCCAATGAGTGCCCCTTACATTAAAAATCAAATATTATGCAAAATGCAGGGGCCACCGAAGAAGCCAAGCCCCCCCCCCCCGGGGCCCCCAAACGATATAAAATTCCTAGCCATGCCCCTGATTTTATATTCCCAAAAGTCTCAAACTTACGATTCAAAGATGCCAAGACCATGAGACTTCTCAATGGAAAGATATGCGAAGGCCTTCCATCGGTTGTAGCGCATCATCCATGGACGAATAGATACACTGTTATTAAAAGACCTCAAATACAGAATATCCCCCTCCACCCCCTCCCCCTTTAAAAAATGCTTGGTGTACAGATCCACCTTACCCCCCCCCCCCCACTCCCAAATAGGCAGTAATGACCGCCAAAGTTGTTGGTTAAATCCAAAACGGTTAGGGCCTTAGTTCCATGTGCTACTTTTGGCCAAACGCTTGAAACCCCGAGAACCTATTTGTGTAAACTGTGTTTTGATTAGAATTCATGAAAAAAAAATCTGTTGTGTAGTTTGGAGCACGCCAATCCCCCCGTGTGGCTGACCTCAGTACCCCCGTGTGACTGACCACATGCGATGGCGAATTTCTAGCACTGTCCCGCGTCCTAACAGATTGTACAGTTTTAATGTTATTATAAATATATTTTAATCTATGAGTTTCTGAACATAATGGAGACTTTTTAGATTGTACATTACAATTTATAAAATTGTATAGTCTTTTGTCCTTTTTTCTGTCAAGTGGTGAGTACAATGATATTATTCTTTATTGCTTTATAAAGGGCTAATTTCATTTTAGGTAAACATTTTATATTTTAAATAATGGTGTCTAATTCTTAGCTTGAAATTAAAAAGCTGCATGCTAGCCATGAAAACCAGTGACTTGGCAGAATTTAAGTCATTGGTTAATATGCATGATTAAATGCATGACGCGTAGGACGTAATCATCTTTTTTGAAGTAAGGTCTGTATTATATAAGATAGGAAGATGTAAAGTCTGGCACTAATTTTTTATTTTGTTGGGGTCAGACTTCTGCAGCAAGCTTTTTTTTTTTTTAATCAGTGTCGAAATGACTTCTTGAGGCCAGGGTACAAGACCAAGAAGCTATAAATCTCCATAATTTGCTACAAAAAACTGTCACATAAGTTGGACATAAATCATAACTTGAGTTACTAGTTATGTTTTCCTCCAGGGGGCATCACTCCGGAAAACAGCAAAAACGTTTTTCTGCTTATCTTCCGGTTACAGAATTTAAACGCAACGTTGTCGCGAATCTCTCAAGTGGCAAGATCTAAAATTTTAGTAATGAAATACTGTGGTATATCTTTTACAACTTCTTGTGGGACTAAAGAGGCCAATCATTGACAACACAATTGAGGCCACAGGTTAGGCATCTGTAATGCCCAGAGGTTGTAGCACTTTCACCTTTCTCTAATGAAAGAAGCAGCTGGAGTAAAGGTGACTGAGACTGTAAAGGCTTCTATTTTGTTCCATAGGCTTGAGAACTATAAATTAAATATCTGATTTCTGTGGACAGAAGACCCAAGATTCGGAAAAATAATAAAAACATTTTATCGAACTATCGAGGTCATTGTTTCTCAGTCACATGACTGATCTGCACAATCATGTAAATATATATATATATATATATATATATATATATATATATATATATAATGAACATGATTTTTTAGAATTTTTTTGATGGATCTTCTAGTCACCTTAAAGCTCTTGATAATCTTTTGATCATTTTTGTTTTATTTTGATCGTTTTACATTTTTAATGTAGAAACACACAAATTTCGTTTTTCAGAATATTCTGGTAGAAAGTTGATAGTTTTTGAAATACCAAAGTACGTCACAAAGTGAACTCGTTTGCGGGTAACGCGTTTTCCAGTATGGAGAACATGGCTGGCACCTATCTGACCGGTAGTAGTCAAGGTTCAGGATCTTGCATGATGACCAGCACTCCCGTTGGATCGTCCATATACAATTCTTTACATCATTCAAGTGAGTACATCAGTTTAAGTGGTCATACATACCAGACACGTAGAGTGACGACAGACCTGATGGTCTCTGTATTGCTATCAAAATCTGTGCTGACATCTCAATCTCTGTATAGACATCTCAATTTCTGCATTGACATCTCAATCTCTATATTGACATTTCAGTCTCTATATTGACATTTCAGTCTCTATATTGACATCTCAGTCTCTATATTGACATCTCAATCTCTATATTGACATTTCAGTCTCTATATTGACATCTCAATCTCTATATTGACATTTCAGTCTCTATATTGACATCTCAGTCTCTATATAGACATCTCCATCTCTATACAGACATCTCCATCTCTATATAGACATCTCTATATAGACATCTCCATCTCTGTATAGACATCTCCATCTCTGTATAGACATCTCCATCTCTATATAGACATCTCCATCTCTATATAGACATCTCCATCTGTATATAGACATCTCAATCTCTATATTGACATCATATTTAGCACATTTCAATTTCTGCATTGACATCTCAATCTCTATATTGACATTTCAGTCTCTATATTGACATTTCAGTCTCTATATTGACATTTCAGTCTCTATATTGACATCTCAGTCTCTATATAGACATCTCCATCTCTATATAGACATCTCCATCTCTGTATAGACATCTCCATCTCTGTATAGACATCTCCATCTCTGTATAGACATCTCCATCTCTGTATAGACATCTCCATCTCTGTATAGACATCTCCATCTCTATATAGACATCTCCATCTCTATATAGACATCTCCATCTCTATATAGACATCTCCATCTCTATATAGACATCTCCATCTCTATATAGACATCTCCATCTCTATATAGACATCTCCATCTCTATATAGACATCTCCATCTCTATATAGACATCTCAATCTCTATATTGACATCATATTTAGCACATTTCAATTTCTGCATTGACATCTCAATCTCTATATTGACATTTCAGTCTCTATATTGACATTTCAGTCTCTATATTGACATCTCAGTCTCTATATTGACATCTCAATCTCTATATTGACATTTCAGTCTCTATATTGACATCTCAATCTCTATATTGACATTTCAGTCTCTATATTGACATCTCAGTCTCTATATAGACATCTCCATCTCTATATAGACATCTCCATCTCTATATAGACATCTCTATATAGACATCTCCATCTCTATATAGACATCTCAATCTCTATATTGACATCATATTTAGCACATTTATAAGAAAAATCTTCTGACACATAACAGGACACGAAAATATACAATCCCAGTGCTTTCCTTTCTTTAAATATTCCAGAAAGTACACACAATGACCCGGCTTATTTGGGAGTGTTATAACTTCTCCTGTGTCTCTGGAATACATTTTGTTTTTCTCTAATTTCGTAAGTTTACTTCCTCAGGTCTTGGAATCAACAGAAATCTTCTCCATCAGTTCTCGCAGTACAGTTATCCAAGTTCTTCCTTTTTAGGTAAGAGCACAGTAAGAGAATATCCAATAGTATTGTGACCAGATCTATTACATAAATTATTAATGTTAATCAGGCCATATATTTATATACGTATGTCGCACACCAAAATAATACTACTATCTACAAAAATTCCCGCTTCAGAAATTAAACCATTACATTTAGATGAGCTATATTGGTCACTTTAGTTATCTAAATTTAGCATTGTAATATATTTAAATATTAAAAAAAAAACACTTGAAATTAATTTTTTTTTTTTAATTTTTTTTTTAACTTCCATGTATTTTTATTTATTCAAATTTGAGCTAATCTGACGTAGAAGCTGATAAAATAATTTCGTCTCATTAAAGTTTCTTAATCCATCTTTAGTTTACGATGACAACGTGTCTACAGTAACATTTATTGTAAAGTAATTGTTTTTTGTATCAACAGGTGTTGATCTACAGTCCTTGACATGTCCACGAACACCGGTCAAGGTCAACGATTCCACGGGAACGCTGGGAAGCGTCTCGCCTCGGTCTGATGATTCAAACCCGAGCCACGAGGAAATCTCCGAGAGCCCAACCAAAGACATTAAATTACAGTTGAGCTCGAACGGAACTGACGGAGATACGTCAGCAGACGACACGGCAGACGACCAGAGCAAAGTGTATTCCGGGACCTCCACCTTGAGCCAGCAGACGAGAAAGTTTGCAGACGTGAAGCCCCCGTACTCTTACATCGCACTCATCACCATGGCGATCGAGAGTTCTCCTTCCGGCATGATGACCCTGAACGAGATCTACGGATACATCATGGACAAATTTCCATACTTCAAACAGAATCAGCAGCGCTGGCAAAACTCCATACGCCACAATCTTTCCCTCAACGACTGCTTCATTAAAATTTCTCGCGCCCCCGGGCGCCCCGGTAAGGGCAACTATTGGGCGCTTCATCCTAATTGCGGTGACATGTTTGGAAATGGAAGCTTTCTGAGACGTGCCAAAAGATTCAAACTGGCTAAAGGCAAAGGCGGTCAGTACCCAAATTACAGCCCCTACGGTCAGTTTAACTTTCACTCCAGCCACCCAGCAGCATACAAGCCTTATCCGTCTTTCGCACCGCTGTCCTATGGTCATCTTTCACACGGATTATCATCCACTCATAATTCACTGGGTAACAAGACACCTGAATGGAGTCCGGCAAACGGTTATGGACCTTACTACGGACAGACGTTAGGGACGCCGCACAGCTTATCACCTCATTCACAGGCGTCGCCCACAACTGGAAGTTCTCCCTTTCAGTCTGACCTCACGCTCAACCAGTATAACCTACCCTCGTTTGGCCCAATGTACTCTGCCTCTTCGCCTCACCAAAGCGCCGCCGCTGCTCTTCAGACATTAACTGCTAACATTCCAACTTCATACAGTAACGGAAGTAGTAACAGCGCGTCGCCCAACATGGGCGGACCCCATTTCTCCTATCCGCCCATGACGGGGTCTCAAATGCCCAACTCTTATCACTTCCCGTCGGCCATGACATCACACATGCAGCCCAACTACATGGGCGTCCCCGGAAGTTATCCTTCAGTCTCTCAAAGTGCCTACTCCTGTGCTCAGTATGCCAACCAACTAAGAACATAATGCATCGCCGCTCCTGGCTCTTCACTATTTGTTACCCCATTTACCAAAAAAAAAAACGGTATTGACGTTTGTGAAAGTATACATTTACCTAACGGTATTTCCAGAACTGTGTTAATTTGGCCAAAATATTCATTTATTTAAGACAGGCGATAGATTACGAGTTGGCAGCAAATATTTTTGTTATATTTTGAATAATTTATATTGAAGCTTATTTTATTTATCATTCTATTTGTTTTGCGTTCCATGTTTCGAGGTGTTCAAAATGTCAGAAATCATTTTCTTCGAAGTTTTAAACCAATTTCTACATTCGACCGTGATATAGACCTACATTTGATTTATATAAATCTTTATCTACATTTGATCTTGATATAGATCTTTATCAACATTTGATCTTGATATAGATCTAGATCTACGTTTGATCTTGATATAGATCTAGATCTACGTTTGATCTTGATATAGATCTAGATCTACGTTTGATCTTGATATAGATCTAGATCTACACTTGATCTTGATATAGATCTAGATCTACATTTGATCTTGATATAGATCTAGATCTACATTTGATCTTGATATAGATCTAGATCTACACTTGATCTTGATATAGATCTAGATCTACACTTGATCTTGATATAGATCTAGATCTACATTTTATCTTGATATAGATCTAGATCTACATTTGATCCTGATATAAATCTAGATCTACATTTGATCTTGATATAGATCTAGATCTACAATTGATCTTGATATAGATCTAGATCTACATTTGATCTTGATATAGATCTAGATCTACATTTTATCTTGATCTAGATCTACATTTTATGTTGATATCTCTAATGAAATCTAAGTTTTAGAAAAATAAAGCGCTAAATTTGGTTTAAAAATAAATGTATTAGACTTAAGTTACATGCATAGCGCTGATGGCCGCATGGCTATAGTATCGACTGATATGCCTACAAAGATTGTTTTCTAAACCTAGTTCACATTAATTGTCCACTGGTTTTGAGCACCTTCAAACTTCATTCACAATCCCATCAATGACGTCAGAAATGAACAGCTCTCGTTCTGCTCTCATCTCGTGTCAGCGATACACAATGAAAGTCGTCTAGACTTGTGACACGCAGACAGGACGGCTTTCCAGGGCTTCACTTGTGACGTTATTTTAAGCGTTCTCCCTCGCCTTTCTTAAATGACTTTGTTGTTATTGTTTAAAAAAACTAATTTTTACTAACTCTTAGGAGTTTTAATATTTTATGTATTGTACAATTTTTAATCCTAACCCTAACCTAATACACACCGATAAATGTGAGATAACATCTGTTATATTATTTAAGTTTTACAAATTTGAATTGTTTTAGGATCATCTTTACACAATATTTTTAAAATGATTTTTTTTTTTGTTTCTACTAGATCTAAATTTGATTTGTTCGTTTGCTAGAAGTCAGATGTAAATCTCACACTTATGACTAGATGATTGTGTAACCAAAATGATTGTAATTAAATCCATTCTAAATGGAGTTTTTTTTTGTCAAGCAATAAAATATAAGGATTAAGATTGTTTTATATGTTAGACGAGTATCAGCTTTACAAATATCATGAAGTTCTCAAAATAGCAGATAAACTTACCATTAGAATATTCTTAAAAAAAGGGAATTAACTCAAAGTTGTTCACAACTATATTTATTTTACCTCCCATTTAGAGACTTTATTGTTAATTTGCCATGAAAGGAATAGTGCTTGAAAGCTTTTTTCTAAGTTTTCTAGTAAATTTACTAAATTAAAAAACAAATATTGGTGCGCCTTAACGTCACTGACACTGGTGTAGAAAAATTGTTTCAGATCTGTTCGTCCATTCCTGTTTGAAATAGAAAATTACCCATAATTATCTAAATACTGGCTTTCCCCCATAAGTGGTTTCATATAATTGATGGCCTAAATTATTTGTTTAAAACGGCCCAAAACTTAATTTACGAAATGGGGGGCTCTAAATTATTAGCTTAAAACTGATGGCCCAGAGAACCTGAATGGGAACTTGTTATTTGTTGGCCTCGTCATGCTTTTAATTCCTGTATTGTATGTACGGTAAACTCAAATAACATCTACGATTGTCCATCCAACTATTGTACAACATATAATGGATTTAAATAAAAGTTTTATTGTACACTGAAATGTTAGATTCCGTGTTTGATTCCTACTCTAATTGTGGCTTCCTTCTCATTCTAGTATTTTTTAATTTTTTTTTTGAGTGGGGTATATTTAATTGTATAGAATCTATAGATGCTAATGACATCTGACTTCACATTTCGCATGGCCTAAGGTGTGCCGATGTGCCAAAAAAAAAATTCAAACTCTTCACATTTCGTCTGGTCGGGTCACATTCTAACCTGGATGTTATTTCACCTATAAATAACTTTTTAGCACATTTCCAAAGGGCGGTAATAAAGTAAAGCAAACATTAATTTTCAGTTCAAGATTAGTTACTGTTCTTTTGTCACTATGTACACAGGTAGTCCAGATCGGAGAAATCTCATTGGTCAGTGAGCTAGAGGGCAAAGAAGCGGGTACCTTTTGATTGCCTCACAAATTTGGCGGTCCGATCTACATATTCATTCATACGCATTTTTCCAGTGCCCAGTTAATCGACTGTAAATCCATTTTGAGCTGGAAGAGTAGGTCGTCTAATTTAGTGATACTATTTACTAACTGGCACAGTATTAACTACACTTAGGCCTGCACTATGTACAATTTAATAACTGTAGTCATATGCTAGCAGGCTTGAAACCAATTCCTCTGATAAAGAGAAAATAGTCTAGAATCTTATGCAATTTCCGGAAACCCACGAATGTTGATTTAAAAAAAAAAAAAATAAACTCGAGAGATTGTAACACAAAATAGATTCTTACAATATGTTTATCCCTCCTACATGTTAATCTATAAAACTGTCTCTTATAACTAATACATCAACTAGAAGGGTCTGTTTCCAGGCATTCTGTAACTGTTTGTTACAGCCGGATTGTAACAAAGAACATCTTCGTTTCGCCGCTATATTAATGTATAATCTCCATCACTTTTATATTTCCACATTGTGATTTAGAAAAATTATTTCAGTTGAAATCTTTTTTAGTTTTATATTCCTCTAGACTTAAGGTACAGGCAGTAGCGGCCTTAGGGGGTGGCAAGTGGGGCAACCGTCCCAGGCCCCGCATCTAATGGGGGCCCCGCGATCGGAGATTTTATTGTCACAAACCTGATCACTACACATTTTCCAAGTAAAATCCGAATAGACGTCGATGTTTATATAAACTCTTTGGATTGGTTGCGTCCGCCTGAGTGTTTTATAGGCTACTGTGCATAGACATCGTGCCGTCCTGGGAGCATTTTATTTAAACTTTAACTTGAAAGAAAAATCTTTTATGCAGAAAAATAACAATATAGTATACAATGCACTTAAGCGGCCAACAGTAGGCCAACAGTAGCTACGTAATGTTCTATGCTTTGTAACAAAAATAAACAGCGTTAGAGGCGGACATACTGAATTGTTATTGTTATAACCCTATTCGCGACGCAAAAGGGTTAACTGTGTGTGATTAGCTGACATAGGTGACACAGGCCAGTAATACAGTTTAGCGTGCTATATTGAAAGGCAAGGGACAGTACTGGCATGAACTTTGCACGTGAAAAGCGCCCGTGTTATGGTCATCTGATCATAGGCCTGCGCAGACCAGAGACACAGTGTGTAAGAAAGCGGTAGTTCAAGACCGGAGAGCGTTGAGACCGGGACTGTTAGTCAGACATGATGTCGGTCATGGTGCAGTCCTCCAGTGAAACGCACGAATCCAGGACGAGACAGTAGAGCAGGGGTTCTCAACCTGTGGGTCGCGACCCACTTGGGGGTCGATTGACGATTTGCGAGGGGTCGCCTAAGACCATCGAAAATATGGATTGTTATTGTCTATTCTTCTATTGCCGTATGTGTGTTGGGGAGGGGGGGGTCGCGGCAGAATTTGGGATTGTAAAAAAGGGGTCGCCGAGCATAAAAGGTTGAGAACTGCTGCATTAGAGTTTATGAGTTTAGTACAGTGATATACAGTCTAACCTTGTAGTAGTTGATTGTATTGCCAACTGTGTCATATTGGCTGTTTTATTTGACCCTTATTAAAGTACCAGATTATTTGGAGCCTTGTTGTCAAGTTCTTGATGTGTTGATGTGTTGTGTTGTGTTTAGCAGTGTTTACAGAAGGCCTGATTAGGAGAGAGATCGTAACATTATTTTTAAAGCGTTAGAGATGGATTAGCCCGTTAGCGTTATGTGGTACGGTATATATTGTCTACCTTTAGGCCTACAGCTCAGGGGCCCCGCGCACTGCTAAGGCCGCCCCTGGGTATAGGTTCTGTATAACTACTTTTTTTTTTATTTCGCTGCGGAGCTTCCTAGTTTGGTTAGTGTTCATGATTCTTACGTGATGTCATTTCGGTTTGTATCTAATTGGTTGCTAGGATACACAGATGGTCACGTTCTTCTGGTTGCGTCACCACGGGATGTCCACCAGACAGACTACACTCATGTTGATATGTGACGAGCTCTCTGGTCATGTGATCTAAAGGGATGTAACCACTAGGTAGAAATTGATCAGCACAAGCTATTCCTTGCTGACTTCCCTTTAACAGGCCTAGACCTCGAATAGTTTTCTCCTGCTCTAAACACCAAACAATAAATACGAAAAGTTTCATTCTATTAGTTTTACTTTTAGAATAGTTTCGTATAGGTTTGACTCATGGTCGTAGCCAGGAGGGAGGAGGGTTCTTGGGGTTCAGCGCCCCCCCCCCTCCCCCGAAATGAATCTTTTTTGGTGGAATTTTGAAACTGATTTTTTGCTTTGATTTAGTTTATTTTAATAAGGTTTTAAATATTAAACCATCACTTGCCCCAGCGCAGCCTAGGGGGTTTTTAGTTTAAAATCCCCTTCTAGGAGGTTTTGCGATTAAATGATAGTTGAACAAGAACAATTTTTAATACTAAAGCTAAATACAAATAAATAATATTCCGAACATATACAAATAATAATAATAATAATCTTTATTGTCCGTAAGGAAATTTGTCTTACAATTTGTGCATTACACCAGACAAAACATGGGTAATTAAATAATGCTTTGTTAGTCACATAAACGAACACATTTCACGCAAGCTCACTCAATTTCGGCCTTACGGCTCGGTAGATTCAAGTACTACAATACGGATCAAGAATCAGTCACGGCTGCAGGGGCGCGCTCATAACTACACGCTCCATCATAGCCCCTCCCACCCCCAAGCCTAACACCCGTTAAAACGGGGGAAACAGTGAAACTGTAGCGCAACCAGATTCTACAGCTACAAAGCTCTCCCCGCCACAAGAACAAATACGGGAACTAAGCGTGACGTAAACACACACACAATGTTCTTGACAACAAAAGGCGCCCAATGCAAACTACTTCCTAGACATAAGAACACAACTATTGAACACGAAAAGAACACTTCACCCGCACACGATGCCTGTTGATATTTTAGTATTTTTTTAGAAGGTTGACAGATCTTGTGTGGTGCCCCAGCGGTCCAACAGATTAAAGTATATGTGAAAGTGAATGCTAAGTTAGCTTTCAACCTGGCCTAAATGATGTCTTATAATGAATATCTAATTGATCTTATTGTTTTGTAAAGGGTCAATCTCTTATTCAAATCCTCAAAAAAATACATTTCGTAAAAAAAAAATATTAAAGAAAAAGTTAAGTGTATTATTTTTGTGTGTAGGTTATGTAGTTCAAAAGATAATGTGGGAAGCTGCACTGACATTAATGTTTTAAATTATGTCCAACTTATATGCATACTAAAACAATTTTTTTCTCTTTAAAAAAAAAAGAATTTTTTTTTTTAATGTGTAAATGTAGTAATTAGTATGACAGAACTTACAAAACTTAGCAATACAAATGTAATATAAAAATTTTTCTTTACAAAAAATCTAAAACCATTTGCATTAATATGTTAAAAATATGGTAACTTGTTATCTCCTCTTCTAAACGGTCCACAGTGTTTGTTACTATTAATAGCGAATAGTTTAAAAGTGATGTATTTTTATGAAAAAACTGCTTGCATAAGTGATTTGAAAAATGAGATTTTTCGTTTTCAGAAAGACAAAAGTAGCCGTTGCATCAGAACTTTGAATGGTCTAAAATACTATGATGTCAGATTTTCACTAACTTTTCTAGTTTACAAGATCTAAACGGGACGGGCGGACGGACAGACATCGCACGCAAAACTAATAGCGTCTTTTCCCTTTCGGGGGCCGCTAAAAATTAATTAAAAATTAAAAATTCTAAAAGGACACATTTCTCTTATAGCAACTCTTTAACATTCCCAGTTATGACACAGCCCCCCCCCCTCCCGTATCCAAGTTTCCAGATTTCTAAACGGCTGAGAATTCCGGTAGTGCTCGAACTCTTTTTGAATCCACGTCTGCTAGTTGCATGATCTGGTAAACAATAGAAGAGAACATGCCCAGCAATGACTCACACATATGTCCAGCACACAATCTGTCCCTCTCCCCCCCTCCATGCATACGTATCACCATGAGCCCCCCACCGCCCCCCCCTCCCACGTGTGGCCATATGGCTGTAAGTATTACAAACTTGATCATACATGCTCAAAACCTGCAGCACCGAGGGAGGCGCGTATTAGGAGATCGGAAACAGGGGCGGCCATATTACACCCAGACTAAACAAATATCACAGGGCGCCATTCACAGAAATACTTGAGCACGATAAACAAAGGAAGAAAGTCCCCCTCCCCGCCCGCCCCAAGCATCGGTGTTGTCAGGGGGCTATTGCATCCACAATCGCAAATAGAAAAACTAAAAATAGATTTAATAAAATGATTTTGGAAAAAAAAAAAAATTGAGGTTAAATTTCCAACATAAATCAAGGTGCGTAGGTTTAAAATTGGCCAGAGGAAAGAGAATATAGGAATTGGGATTTCCGAAGCATTATTAATCAAAGCCTGAAGCTGTTTAGATTTACTTGAGACAATGAATACTGTTGTAAGATTATTAAAGGAATAATCAGATTGTGCTAGAGATGTACAAGATTGATGTATTTTGATTTTTTTTTCTAATATGTTGAATGTATTTGACATTCGCGGTGTGTGTGTGTGTGGGGGGGGGGTGTCAATGAATTCATTCTTACAAATCTTATATCAACTCACTCTGTCTGTCTGGTACAAAGTTTAAACACGTTATTTCTCCCACTTCCCATTCTCGGATCAAGTTGAAATTTTGCAACAATTATTCATTGGCATTGACAAGACATGAATAAAAAAGAAATTAACCAATAAGTCAACTAATTACTGGTAATTAATTATTTTGTTTGCTAACAACTAGGGGGCGTAGCTAGAGTGGGGAGGAGGGAGGAGAAGAATTTGAAAATCCCTCGGCCCCCACTTTAGGGGGGTTCCCAAATGAGTGTCTGAAATTGTTTTTTTTTTATATTAAATATTACTCAAAATGCAGTGGCCCCAAATAGGTCAAGCCCTCCCGGCCCACTAAAATGATGGCAAATTCTTAGCTACGCCACTGATAACAACAAGGCAAAGTAATCCTTCAGTATTCATAGATATGGCTAAATATGTAGAGTTTGCCCCTTAGATCATTGTATACATTATTTCTACCACATCCATTCTCTGATCAAGTTGAAATTTTCAACAACTATTAACTGTACCTAACAAACACGAATCAATTTTTTTTTAAAAGTAACGAATTAGTCAATTTACAATTGGTATTAATTATTCTGTTTTATATAAAATAAGGGGAAAATACACATATACATGTTTACATTTTTGCATGTTGGATCCGGCCTTAATTCTCCTCGGCAATACATGTGCAGAACTACCCACGAGTGTGTGGTGTTAACTATAGCAGTGCCGCTCCATCTGAACAACGGGAGTAACAGTAAACAACAAGTCATGGCAATATTGTACACGCCATTGCAATATTGTACACGTCATTGCAATATTGTACACGTCATTGCAATATTGTACACGTCATTGCAATATTGTACAAGTCATTGCAATATTGTACAAGTCATTGCAATATTGTACAAGTCATTATAATATTGTACAAGTCATTGCAATATTGTACAAGTCATTGCAATATTGTACAATTCATTGCGATATTGTACAAGTCATTGCAATATTGTACACGTCATTATAATATTGTACAAGTCATTGCAATATTGTACAATTCATTGCGATATTGTACAAGTCATTGCAATATTGTACACGTCATTATAATATTGTACAAGTCATTATAATATTGTACAAGTCATTGCAATATTGTACAAGTCATTGCAATATTGTACAAGTCATTATAATATTGTACAAGTCATTGCAATATTGTACAATTCATTGCGATATTGTACAAGTCATTGCAATATTGTACACGTCATTATAATATTGTACAAGTCATTATAATATTGTACAAGTCATTGCAATATTGTACAAGTCATTGCAATATTAATAATAATAATAATAATAATCTTTATTATCCGTAAGGAAATTTGTCTTACAATTTGTGCATTACACCAAACAAAAAACATTATAACTATAAGAAACCAAAGTGTACATTCACACCAGACTCACTCATAATTTACATGTGACAAAGTTTATACCAGGTTGTTCTTATTTAATGATTTGATTGCCAGGGGAACAAAAGAGTGTTTGTGTCTGTTTGTCTTTGCTACAAGTCATTGCAATATTGTATGTTATTTTACTAATTGCTACGTCAACACAAAACATTTTTTTTTGCAAATTTATACAAGTAGTAGATTACATTGCCAAAAAGGACACAAGACAAAAACTATAAGTTCCATGTTTTCATAACAATTAAGGTGAACATTGTTCAGAAATTATTCAAACTTGATGCTCTTTAGGTTGTCTATTGCTATTTGTTCCATGCGTGGGTACCTACGAAATCGAGGTATATGTTGTAGGCCTACACCTTATTTTGTGTATCATCGGTGAGTGTATACTTGTAGCAACTAAGACTAAGCAACTAAGACTACTTGAGCGCTTTCACCAAAGACGCTTGCGCTCCATCATGGACATACGGTGTCAAGGCCGCACTACAAACAGCGATGTCCTTGCGAACGCCGGTATCGATAGTATAGAGGGACTTCTTATGGTCCGACAGTTACGCTGGGCAAGTCATGTATCCAACATGGGAGACGAACTTATGCCAAAGCCAGTCTTTTTTTTTTTTGGTGAGCTATAAGGTGGTCAACGCAACAGGGTGCCCCACTTTAAAGACCAGCTTAGGCGCCAACTTGTCTTAGCTGACATAGAAGAGAGCACCTGGTTGCATGCGTCCTCAGAACGAGACAGTTGGAGGTCACTCACAAAGGCCGCGAGATACGCATTTGAGACCTAAAGAAAATCCGCTGCCTAGGAGAGACGCCAACGGCCAAAAGAAAATCTCAATCGATCACCGGCAGACAATGGTTAATATTTGGACAATGCCCTGGATGTGGCAAAGACAAAATATGTAGGTCAAAGCTGGGGCTGCGTAGCCATGAGAAATACTGCATTCTCATTAATCTTCGGACTCGGACAAGACTTATTATTATTATATGCTTATATAAATTTGCATAAAATTCTTTGCGTTGACATAATATAGCATACAATATTGCAATGATTTATTGTTTTTTACATGACCACCGCCGCCTGAGGAATTATGTAGAGAAACCATACAATTTGTAAGTAAAATAAATTACTTACTTACTTATCTTAGTAATCACAACAAATTTACGTAAGGATCAATAAAGCAGTCTTAGTCTTAGTCTTAATTATTTACAGTGTAACCAATTTTTTATCCTGTTACCAGCCCCCCCCCCCCTTTTTCCCGATTTAAATAGGCCTGTTTTGAAAGTCCCCAAGGGCCGAAGTTTGAAAGGGGGGGGGGGGCTGGGCGATCCCCACCCTCGGATACGCCAGTGCTGTGGATAGAAAATGGTAAGAGCAGCAAAAGATAAATATGATGATTAATTGTTGACCTTCTACCCTTGAAACTATTTTTTTTTTGTCGGCAAAGGGAGGCTAAATATGTAGATTAATTACAAATACGAATTAGTAAAAGTTATTGCCCTTTCGATAGCCGTAAAGAATTTCTTCTACTTGTATGTATCTATTTCGAATGCTATGGTAATTAAACTATTTCGGCTCCCCCCCCCCTTTTCCAAAGAAAGCATTCAAAGCAAACAGAAAAATAAAAAGAATTTAATCATATTTAAAGACCTGAATTATAATTGACAAAATGAATGACTACCCCCCCCCCCACCTCCGAACAAATAAAGAGTCACTGCTCCTTAAATCAACAATGCTCCTCCGTTAAGTATGTCTTTAGAGTCTTGCTTCTCGGCCTTTTGGCTAAGATCAAAGTGCGATATAATGATACCATGTATAGAACAAGCGCTGACTGTAAAAACGTCTGAGCACTTTGGTCACTGGTAAACGAGAACGGATCCTGAAATCTTTGTATCCAACTGGTAAATGCCCGAAAGAAAACTTGACCACCCGAAAGTAACTGAAAAATTGAATTCAGGAAAAAAATAGATTTAAAAATTATTTTTTTAAAATATATTCTTATCTTACCTTACCTTACCTTACCTTACCTTACCTAACCTTACCTTACCTTACCTTATCTTATCTTATCTTATCTTATCATATTTACAGACATTACTTTAAAAAAAGTAAGAGGATGATTATGTCATGCATCTAGTCATGCATGTTAATCAATGACTTAAATTCTGCCGAGTCATTGGTTTTCCTGGCTGGCTCAGGCAACCCATTCCATGCTCTAAAAGCACTAGGGAAGAAGGAGTATTTGTACAAATTTGTCCTAGCATATGGAACGTGAAATGTGCCTTTATCTTTGTGTCTTTATTATATTTTGTTTTTGTATTTGAAGATTATGGCCTAGTTTTGGTTGTCCAACCAGCAGCTGTTCAGCCAACTTGGATGTGACCTCGCCCGGTGGATCATCTTGGGTCCGGGGTTCGAATCCTGGTGAAGACCGGGATTTTTAATTTTCAGGATCTTCGGGCGCCTCTGAGTCCACCCAGCGCTAATGGGGGTTCCCGACGTTAGTTGGGGAAAAGTAAAGGCGGTTGGCCGTTGTGCTGGCCACATGACATCCTCGTAGACCACAGGATCACAATGTCTGAAAGTGAAACTTTTTTTTTTCTATCGCATGACTTTATTTTAAGAAATTGTCACTCAGCTCCAAAATAACGTCAGTATAAAATTATATCGAAAATTTTGTTAGTTTATAATTTTAATTGCTTAGGGTGCAATCAATTCATCTACATAAGTGGCTGAATTTTTTTTAATTAATCAAAGTAAAATCAAAGACCGCATCACAAACCAAGAGATTAGAGACAGGGGTTACTGCAGCGATTAGATCCCACAATGACCTGCTAACTATCGTAAAATAAAAACGCAAGCTAAAAATCTATGGCTATATTACAAGATCTTCTGGGAACAGTACCAGGAAAAAAAAGACGAGGCAGACAGAGACAGCAATGAGGAAGACAACATAAAAGAATGGTCAGGCCTGCCATTGCAAGAGGCTCTAAGGCAAAAGAAGGAAGGGAATGGAGAAAGACGGTTGACTAATCTTGCATGTTACCCCAACTGTCCAACTGACTAAGGAATAAGTAAAGGTTAAAAAAAAATAAATAAAATGAAACTTCATGTCAATACTAGATGCCTAGAGTTAAGGCTATCAATGACAAATTGGCACAATACCAACGCCACACAAAAAAAAAAGACTGGTGTCACAGCTAAATGTGCTCCCTGCGGTACACCGATTCCACGCTTCGACAGCCACAAATTCATCGCAGTTTTTCAACACTGTCAAAACTAAAAATATGTTTAAATTCTTTCAAATTCAATCTAACGCTTTCCACCTTTCATTCCAGCGGTTTTATAGCGTTCCCGGCTCCATTAAAAGAAGAAGAAAAAAAAGGTTACGCAACAGGTAAAACTTGCAAGCATCGCAGGGACAAAAATAGGGGAACGAGAGAAGTAAAAACACGGTCGACGGCGCGCGACCGTCCTCGCTTCGAAATGCGCAAGGCAGAGAAGGGGGAGGTCACGCCGCAACACGGTCTTCTGCCAAACCGCAAAGGGACTGTATTACAAGCGACCGGTGTAAAATTATGTCCCCTTTATTTTTTTTTTTTAAACTTGTGCGGTTTATTTTCAACAGCTTGATTGATACGAGGGTAATGGGAAGTCAACTTCCACATTTTTTTTTTTGATCGCCCTCTCGTCTGCTTGACATTTATTTTTCACGTCTGCTCTTGGTTATTTGACACTTTGGAGGATTTGGTTTCGTCCCCCTGTTTCATCATCAGTGGATATTAGAAGCGAGATTCTAGTGTATACATCTACTAGGTCTAGGTCTAGATACGAATCGCAGAGACAAGAGTGTTTTTGGAGATTTGTATTTAATAGCTCGGGTTATAAGGTAAGTTATTTTCTGTATTTTATGTTTTAAAAATGACATAATAATCGAACATTCTGTATCATATCTTATAAAATGCAATCGTGTTCCTAGGTCAATCTAGTCATGCATGTTAACAAATAGCTTAAATTCTTCTAGTCATTGGTTTTCCTGGCTGGCTCAGGCAACCCATTCCATGCACCAATAGCACTAGGAAGAAGGAGCATTTGTACACATTTGTCCTAGCATATGGAACGAGGAATGTGCCTTTATCTTTGTGTCTTTCTGAGTATTTTATTAAATTTTGTTTTTGTACGTGAAGATTGTGGTTCAGTGTTTTAAATATAACTAGTCGACCCGGGGCGTAGCATACGCCGCCATTTTGCAGGGCCGACCTTAGGCCACTGCAACCTATGCTACCGCAGTGGGCCCCGCACTTTCATTGGCCCCGCGCTAATTCTAGGTGTAAATGATTAAATTAAACCATTTTATAACTTATAACATATTTCCCGCGGCCTCTTGATTTACCAGGGGCTCCTGGAAATCTCCGGAAATTATTAAAATATTTTGAAAACTCATAAAAATCTCCTGAAATATATATATAAAAAAATTGACTTTTTGGGGTGTTATTTAATATGGAAAAACGCCAATCCTACGCGCGATTAAAAAAAAACGGCATTATGCAATACCCGTAATTGTGGAAACTAATGAATTACTTGAGATCAACAATGCTCGAAGATAGATTGAAACATTTGGTAATTCTTGCTATTGAACGTGATCTATGTAGGAAACAGAATTTTTATGATACAATGTATGACTTTGCTACACACAAGGCTCGTAAAGTAATTCTGTACGTATAAAAGAATGAATAAAATGCAAATACGAATTTATTTTCTAATACAAACTCTTAATTTTCAATTATTATCCGTATCCCTACCCAAACTGCTACCTGCGCAAACCGTTTCGCATAGGGCCCCACAATGGTTAAGTCCGGCCCTGTTATTTAGTGACGGGTGAATAAAGAGTAGATTACTTGCTCTCTTCCCCCCCCCCCCCCAACTTTTTTTTTTCTTTTTTTTTTTCTGAGCCGTGCTGTCTGTCGCCGCGAAAGTTAACGTGTGTTAACTCTAGTCCGACTTGCAGAGATAAAAGAGTGATCTTTCCATGACTTCCTGATGGTGTCAGGAATTTTTGAGCCATGAAGAGAATTATATATATATATATATATAGATTGCTACAATTACACTAAAATAAGCTTTGTTTTTTTTAAAGCATTTTTAAAATGTTTTTCTTGTAAGAAAATAAAGCTATAGATCAATATCTTTTCTATTAGATGTAGGCTAGATCTGTCTTGAAGTCTGCTATAATCCATAGTACAATGTATCAGTCTTCCCCTGGGTATGAAATTTAAACTGAACCTTTGTAAAGCGTGTTTGTTCATTCACTTCACTCTGTGTAGTTACACTCAAACAACAGAAACTGCCGTGAATCTAAATTTTGCTTATTTCTACTATGAGATGTTGTCACATCAGCGACCTGCTTCCCCCCCCCCCCCCTTTCCCGCATTTATTTTCCTTCGTGCTGCCTGGTGGTGTTGTATGCGGCGGGCTGTCGTTCAATGGTCACATAGTCCCGGGTTCGAACCCTGCCCGCCACTCCCCCCCCCCCGGTCCTGTGGAAGGTTTGGGCTAGGATGAAATTATCTTGAAATCTGAAGGAACATCCGAATCGTGTCAAAAAAACTGGACAAACATCTAACCAACGTTACTGTGTGAATGTGCTGACCGACGGTCACTATCAAAGTAATAAAGTATTAACTCTTAGCGTCATGTGTGGGCTATAGACAAGGTGGACGGAGTATTGTCTAGACTTCAGAAAATGTTATTTAAAACAACTTGCTGGCAGGGGCGTAGCCTGAATTAGTGGTGCTGTAATTCCTCACCGTCGAATGGCACCGAGCTCTTCGTAAAATAAAACTCCTCCGGAACTGCTTAGATTCAAAAAGGGAGAATGTCTTTGGGTTTATTTATAATTGTATTATATTAAAATATTATTATTTATACCATTATGAAATAAAAACATAAATAATGTTTATTAGCATTTACCATAACATCTGGCATTAAAAAAAAACAACCTATTCATTATAGAGACATAAACATTTTATTAAAAAAAAACAAAAAAAACAGGATTTAAATCTCATTTCAAATTGATTTTGAGCGCTCAGCCAATAATAGCATGCTTGATATGGATTCTAACTTAACAAATATCAACTAATAGCCTTCAAAAGAAAAGGACTAATCTGATTGGTCACTCTATTTATACGCTTTCGTACAGAGAAATCTGATTGGTCACTAATCTAATCAAGAACGAGGAAGAAGAAGAACTAATCTGAAAGAGCATTGAAAAAAATGTAATGCATATGTATAAAGGCTTTCACACAGAGATTAGTCACAGCCACACACAGTCACACACACACGCGCACAGATAAATGAGTTAATAAAGTTGCACAAATTGTTGACCTAGTTAAATTTCACACGGAAGACGCTGCTTAAGGCGTTTCTTCGCCTACCCAAACTTCAATGATTGCTCTTCTTAAGCTGGGAAGAAAATTAATAATAAAAACCCCTTCGGGATAAGGCTATTTCGCCCACTTCTCGTGCGTTGCCAGGACTTCATTAAAAAAGTTAAGGTCCCCTATTGCCCCTTTGGGCAGTTGCGTAAACATTTGGAGCTGCCCCCTATTGCCCGTTGGGCAGTTGTTTCAAAAAATTTTGAGCTGCTTTCCCCCACCCCACCCCTTTTTATATTCATTAATCAACCATTGTGTTCTGACAAAAAGGATTTTGGATAGAAAATATTTTTTTTTTTTTTTGCTTTGCGTGTTTAATTAAAGGTTATCTCCAAACAATTTAATATTGTAAATTTTTTTGTATCGGCTTTAACCTGTAAGACCACATGCTCAAATTATAGACATAAAGTAAAAAAGTAAGCTACCGGTACCCCTTTCAGACCTTGCGATCTACAGGGCAGAAGATGTTAAGGTCATCTTGTTTCTTTGGCCGACGGTTAACGAGGAGGGTGTCATGTGGCCAGCACAACGACCAACCGCCTTTACTTTCCCCAACTAAATTCAGGTACCCATTAGAATTGGGTAGACTCGGGATTGCCCTAAAAATCACAAGTTACAAAAATCCCAGTCTTTACAGAGATTCGAAACCAGGACGCTAGATTCAGAAGCCATGCACTTTCCTACTTAGTCACCGGGTGTAGTTTATTATAACCATAAAACTTGCTAATTTCTTCTTCTTCTTCTTCCTCGTTCTCATGTTTATGTTGGAGTGTTCAGATGACTAGACCAATATATGAGATGAACTGTTGGAGTGTTCATATGACTAGACCAATACATGAGATGAACTGCGCAGTGGTTTCCAAATCAGGGAGCTCTCCATATAGTTTTCTTTCTATTGGGGTGTTTTGGGGCCAGTGTCTTATACGGGCCTCTTGGTAAAGAGAGCCTTGCTAATTTAAATTTGTACAAGAAAGAAAATGCTTCGAAATTTAAGTATCTATGATTATGAATACGAATGGGATTAGATCAGGGGTTCTCAACCTGTGGGTCGCGATCCCTTGAGGGGGTCGATTGACGATTTGTCAGGGGTCGCCTAAGACCATCGAAAATATGGATTGTATTTAGTGTATTCTTCTATTGCTGTGTATGTTATGGGGGGGGGTAGGGTCGCGTCAGAGTGGGGGATAGTAAAAAGGGGTCGCCAAGCTTAAAATGTTGAGTACTGCTGAATTAGATGAAGGAACTAAGAAGAGAATAAGCTATTTTACACTAAATTTGACTACAAATCCCATAGTTTAAACTAAACTTTAAACATAAGTCTTAAATTAAATGATTCATTATGAGAAAGGGGGTGGGGGAATTTTTCCACCCATGTTAAAATTATAAGCAGTATAAAATATAGAAGGCATTGTAGCCATTGTTCTGAGCACACTAACCTCTCGTAAGTAATAACAGATAAACATGTCAACCCGTGACAGTCCGGTATTGTGTCCCTCCAGTTATTTGAAACCATTAAAGAGATAGAAGTGTATCGTACAGACAAAGAATCCAATCCATCTTTCGTAATTACTCTCTGTCTGGTGCACAGTGCGAGCCCTGTAGCGAGGTTCAAGAGGTCTAATAAACCTGTTTTATCCTAGAAGAATAGGAGATAAATAAATGATCATGGCTTTCCAAAGTTTAAATCGATTAATTTTTTCGTATAAATATATTTTTTTGAAAGAAGAGAAAAGATTAAAAGTTGACAGGGAAAGGTAATTTACATTGCCAGGCAGTTTTTTTTTTTTATACAGTAAAATATGTCGCCGCGACCTCGCTGTAGGTCACCATGACCTCTCGCACCTGGATCAAAGCCGAATATTTGACTTGACAATGGGAGCCTTGTCCAGGGATGAGCACATATCGGCCACATCTTTGAAATTCCTGCTATCTGGCAGATAGCTCTAAAAATATCCGGCCGGGGACGTGCCCATAATTTAAACTTGTCCTGAAGATGAACGCCTGGCCCGTTTAACGGCTGCGGTCTGATACAAAGATTGAGACATATCGCATTCCTTCACTTCATTGAATCTCGACTTGTATCACGAGAACTCTCAGATTCTAAGAAATGGTTAGTTGAGTAGATACTTTTTTTAAAGCATTGGTTCTCTATCGTCGTCTATGGAGTATATCTCCTACCATTCCGGACTAACGATACCAACGTTGATTTGACCCCATTAAATTTAATTAATTTTTGGTTCTATAAACTTTAATTTGTGTTATATAAAAAGAGCATGCATTCTTCTATAATTAAATACCTTGATTACATACAAAAATGTTATTGAAGTTTATTCCTAACAGGCCAGTGAAACACACAATGAGCAAACTGAATAGGCCCATCGGAACGTGGAAAAGTAATTACGGAGAGAAAGAGTTAAAGCTCTTGAAATAGTTACCTAGATACATTCAATTTTTACTATATAGATTCAAATGTCCTGGGTTCGATTCCTGATCGTGGCAGTACTATGTAGATTCAAATGTCCCGGGTTCGATTCCTGATCGTGGCAGTACTATGTCGATTCAAATGTCCCGGGTTCGATTCCTGATCATGGCAGTACTATGTAGATTCAAATGTCCGGGTTCGATTCGTGATCTTTGAAAGTACTATGTAGATTCAAATGTCCTGGGTTCGATTCCTGATCGTGGCAGTACTGTGTAGATTCAAAAGTCCTGGGTTCGATTCCTGATCATGGCAGTACTATGTAGATTCAAATGTCCCGGTTTCGATTCCTGATCATGGCAGTACTATGTAGATTCAAATGTCGCGGGTTCGATTCCTGATCATGGCAGTACTATGTAGATTCCAATGTCCCGGGTTCGATTCCTGATCGTGGCAGTACTATGTAGATTCAAATGTCCCTGGTTGGATTCCTGATCATGGCAGTACTATGTAGATTCAAATGTCCTGGGTTCAATTCCTGATCGTGGCAGTACTATGTAGATTCAAATGTCCCGGGTTCGATTCCTGATCGTGGCATTACTATGTAGATTCAAATGTCCCGGGTTCGATTCCTGATCGTGGCAGTACTATGTAGATTCAAATGTCCCTGGTTGGATTCCTGATCATGGCAGTACTATGTAGATTCAAATGTCCTGGGTTCGATTCCTGATCGTGGCAGTACTATGTAGATTCAAATGTCCCGGGTTCGATTCCTGATCGTGGCATTACTATGTAGATTCAAATGTCCTGGGTTCGATTCCTGATCGTGGCAGACCAATAGATTGCGAACGTAAATGCCTCTTAAATCATTCTGGTGTTTTATTTTTACTTTTTATATCTTTGGGCCCTGATGATCTCTGGCAAACATCGGGATACTTGCCTTCACGTCTGCTTCCATATTCGTTAAGCTTCAGACTTTTGATAAACTGTAATAAATAAATTTGAGTTCGATAAGGACCGAAAGAACCAAAAAGTCCTTCCTATGACGCCGAAGAGTGCTTTGCGCCTGTTCCTAAAATAAAACTAAAAATATACATGAATTCTGAGGATGTTTAGATATCTGGTCGTCTGCGGGCATTCTTCTCAAAGCTTGCTCTGAACATTCCTATATGCTGCATATTCTTGATTTGATATTCTAGTGACCCAGTTAGCCAAACGACTCCAACATTTTCAAAAAGATGAGAACCGCTTCTCACCTGTTTAGAGTATGTTCTTGTCCAACGTAAGAAATATCAAAGATAAGGTTCGAATAGGAAGCGGAACAGGACGTGATAACCAACCAGATAACAAGAACATTAATGTCCGAGGCAGACTGTCTGACTCTCTCTCAAACGTTTGCAATTAGTTTGGCAAGCAAGATTAACTATTGACAAAATTGGCTTATTAATTAGCGTACATTCCAATGTCGGACACATTTTTGGAGGTGGTCGAGAAATAGGGTGTTTCGGCGAAAATTACCCGTATGTCTAGCAAAAATCTTAATCATTAAGGTAAAAATAATTGAAATGACATTATTTGGGACAGTTTGGTATTATAATATGAGATTTTAGCTTTTACGAAAAAAAAAATGAATACATATTTTTTAAGCCATTGACAGTGGGGAAAATACACAATATAAATTGGTAACAAAATTTAAAAAAACAAGTCCGAATGGGCATAAGAGATGTTGATTAAGTCACGGATGAGATTTTAACTATCTACTCTTTCACCAAGCCATTATCCTCGAGAAGGCATAGAGCAGAGATGCTCAACCTTATTCGGCCGTCGGGCCAATTTAATTTCCAACACTCGTGTCGCGGCCCACATCAACATAAAGTTAAAAAAAAAAAAAAAGAACGAATATAGACAATAAATCATTTTGATGAGAAACCCGTGAATCTAGTGCATACATTAATTCATGAGAAGTTGATCTAAAACCAACTTCGAAATATCTAGCTTCATAGATGAGGTGCCTAGTCGGAGTTTGATTTCACAAAGCTATTACATGTTACATTCTTTCATAAGAGCCACTCTTTCTTTACATACCAAATATGTTGACTTATTATTGGCACCAAGCCATTTACCCTGACGTAGGGGAAGATACATTTTGTAAACTTTTTTTGTGGATTTTCTGCATTTTATGCCGACGTGTCGGGCCGGATAGAATCTCGTCCTGGCCCGCGGTCCGTATTTTGGGCATCACTGGTATAAAAGTTTTACTTCTAATTTTCCAGACCTTCCCTAAGGAGCGCCACGAAGCTTGGTCACCACCAGGTTTAGATCGGAAATCCTTTCTGTCCTTACGTAAATGTGATGACAACTTAAACATTTTATAGCTGTGAGACACTTTAGCTTTTTATTTGTTTTTAATGTACTCTCAAGGGTGACGACAACTACAAGACG
This sequence comes from Biomphalaria glabrata, assembly GCF_947242115.1. NCBI lineage: Eukaryota > Metazoa > Mollusca > Gastropoda > Planorbidae > Biomphalaria > Biomphalaria glabrata. Next base: position 5,639,242 of record NC_074711.1, on the reverse strand, counting down.
AAATAACGACACCTTTGGCTGCTAAAGTTATGTTTCTCTAGTTGGCAACACAGTGCTAGCTCGCGTGACTATTGCTTGTTTTGCCGTTGTTTTAGCACTATTTTCCCACTGTTATCGTCTCTTTATTCTGTCACATTTTGCCCTAAGTCACAATTTTATTGACGCTGCACTATTTCAGTATCTCGCTCTCCTTTTGATCGTTCCCTAATCTTATAAAACAGAGCTTCACCTACACTTATTTCCTAGTCTGTTGGACCGTTGGGGCACCACACAAGATTTGTCGATCGGCCTTCTCCATTCCTCTCTCGCATTTTTGATTGGATTTTTGAACCTCTTTGAATGGCAGGTCGGTCCATTCTTTTATGTTGTCTTCCCATCTAGGTGGCTGCCTGGTCGTGCGGTTTGCGCGCTGGACTGTCGTTTGAATTTATCGATTGTCCTGGGTTCAAACCCTGCCCGCTCCCGTCCCCCGTCGTCCTGCGGGAGGTTTGAACTAGGAAGCAAATTATCTTCAACTCTGAAGGAACATCCGAAACATGTAAAACATTTTACAATTTACAAACGTCGCTTTTTCTGTCCGCCTCTTCTTTATCCTGGTACTGTTACCCGAAGGAAGGTTTTTTCAAGCCCCAAAGATCTTATAGTATCGCCATAGAATTTTAGTTTGCGTTTTTTTTTTTTTTTACAATAGTTAGCAGGTCATCCTGGGGTCCAGCCGCTGTAGTAACCCTGTCTCTAATCTCTTCGTTTGTGATGCGGTCTTCAAATGTGATACTTAGGATTCTCCTCCCTAGCTCTGCAGTCAGCGTCCAAGACTCGCAAGCGTGTAAGAATGTGTCCATCACGAGGGAGGGCATCAGTCTAATTTTTTGTCGAGGGCTATGCCTTTATCTTTTTCGGCTGGGGGGAGGGAGGCATATAAGATTCAGACGAGCTGGTCATGGGTTTCATCGTTGTAAAAAAAAAAATAAAAATTTAGTGCACTGGAACTGAGTCTCTGCCCCTTTTATTTAAAAAATGTGGGCAGAAGTTCCGAGAGCCGGGAAGCACTGCTTCATGGGCCAGATTCGTCTCGAGGGACATTGTAATCTTTGTAATAAAGGTTACGTTTTAATGGAAACAAGGCTATCGATAAATTTACGAAATGGGGATAACCGTAGATGGCACGACCCAGTGATTATAGAAAATAGGTTGTGTTTGTAGGAAACAAATAAATATAGGCCTACTACTTTGTTTGGGGGCGCTTTAAGAATGTCGGATGTGCTTCTTGCGACAACATGGCCGAGCTGTGTTTAAACCGAACGTGGCCGAGATGTGTTTAAATCGAACATGGCCGATCTTTGTTTAAATCGAACATGGCCGAGATGTGTTTAAACCGAACGTGGCCGAGATGTGTTTAAATCGAACATGGCCGATTTTTGTTTAAATCGAACATGACCGAGCTGTGTTTAAACCGAACGTGGCCGAGATGTGTTTAAATCGAACATGGCCGATCTTTGTTTAAATCGAACATGGCCGAGATGTGTTTCAACCTTACATGACCGAGCTGTGTTTTAACCAAACATGGACGAGCTGTGTTTAAACCTAACATGCCCGAGCTGTGTTTAAACCAAACATGGACGAGCTGTGTTTAAACCTAACATGCCCGAGCTGTGTTTAAACCTAACATACCCGATCTTTGTTTAAACCTAACATTGAGTATTTTAAGGAATAAGTAAGACAAACCGCTTTCACCGGTTCATTTCTACACTATTATCTCTACTTCTTTTCGGTTGTATGTTTTTACCTGCAAACGTTCACCATTAATACAACCAGGTGTGCAAATACTGCCAACGGCAGGTACATTTCTTCTCCATGCAAGGTCACAATATTAATGATATTTGCGTTTTACGTCAAAATATCGCGTGCCGTGTCACACAGTTCGTCAAAACGGACCCCTGGATTGTAATGGGGGGTGGGGGTGGGGGGACAATAGGGACCCTGGTCCTATCAACTATGATAGAATGTGTGTTATTGCTTAACCGCTATATACCGTACTGCAGTATAGACATGCATTTTAAGGCATGAGAGAGATATAATGGAGTTTTGGAAAACGTACACGGAAAGGGTAGGGGGTGGAGAGATAGAGCGAGTCACGACGCACATTCCTGTAACAATGTTATCAACGAATTGATCAAATCCCTGAAGTAGGGCACTCAATCCGGTAAACTGCTTAACCCATCTAGAATTTCTGTGTTTTTTTTTCTATTCCCCCCCCCCCTTTTAAATATTTTTTTCTTGTCTACTTTTCGAGAGTTGGCTCATTGTCTCGCTGCGACTGTGTTTTTTGAAAGCTAAGAGCCATGAAATTTTAGTAATATATTATGACTTTGGGAAGCCACATCAGGGCCCCACTTACGTCAAAGCGAACGAAAGTTTCATGTAACAGACGAACACAGGGCGAAGTGGGTGTTGCTTAAACAGATATATAGGCAGCTAACAAGCACCTCTTTGCGAAATGCCGAAGGGGGCCATTAATCAGAGACTGGCTTCAAGAATGTCTGAGTTGTGTTTATTTCCTTTGTAAATCTTTCATGTTAGATTAAAAGCTGTTTAAGGCTTATTTATAAAATACACAACATACTTTCGAAGATAGGTCTTATCTATCTAATCTATCTATCTATCTATCTATCTATCTATCTATCTATCTATCTATCTATCTATCTATCTATCTATCTATCTATCTATCTATCTATCTATCAGTCTATCTGTCTGTCTGTCTGTCTGTCTATCTATCTATCTATCTATCTATCTATCTATCTATCTATCTATCTATCTATCTATCTATCTATCTGTCTGTCTGTCTGTCTGTCTGTCTGTCTATATATCTGTCTGTCTGTCTGTCTATTTATCTATCTATCTATCTATCTATCTATCTATCTATCTATCTATCTATCTATCTATCTATCTATCTATCTATCTATCTATCTATCTATCTATCTATCAATCTATCTAAATTCCCTTCTTTTTTTTCTTTCGATCTATACATTCTCTCTTTCTAATTCTTTCTCTCACTCACTCTACAATATGTATGTATGTGTATTTAAATTTTCAGCTACGATAACTGCTAGAGGGCTTTTTCAGGAGGAATGCTCCCGTCGCCTCAGTGTGGCCCTCCTGTGGAAACGTCCGCCAGGGGAAACGGATAGGCCAAGTACGGTAGCACACATAGCTCTCAGTGAGTTACCACATGTACGGTCGAGAGACTGTACACTGCACGTGGTAGGGATGTAACAAAGGCTCGCTAACCCGTCCAACCCCCCCCCCCCATCGATTCGTTCCCTAACGGGGGCCTTACGCGCTGTGATGGACCCTCGCACGGGTTCGGTGGCACATTATAGGCATACGAAGGGCCCCCACGCGGCTCGGCCTCCGGCCTCGCACGGGAAAGGGAACTCGTGCGGGGCTGAAGGGGGTCGTGACTAGCGACACACCGGGTGTAAATACATGATCACTTCGGATAAGGCGGGACTTCGGACAGAGGGATTGGTGAAGAGCCGATGCCTCATCCTGGCCATGGATAAAAGCCTTTCCTTGGTCAAGAGGTCCATAATAGGGAACGGGACGTTCTCGGACCTTAAGGACATCTGAATCAGAGGGCCTTATTGAATACGTTCAGCTCCAGTTCTGTAATTGAGATACTGCTTCTAGAGTTCTAGTTATTTAATTGAGATACTTCTTCTAGAGGTTCAGTCATTTAATTGAGATACTGTTTCTAGAGTTCCAGTCATTTAATTGAGATACTGCTTCTAGAGTTCTAGTTATTTAATTGAGATACTTCTTCTAGAGTTCTAGTTATTTAATTGAGATACTTCTTCTAGAGGTTCAGTTACTTAATTGAGATACTGTTTCTAGAGTTACAGTCATTTAATTGAGATACTGCTTCTAGAGGTTCAGTTGTTTGAGATACTGATTCTGGGGGTCTAAATCTCTCTCAAGTTGCCTCGTTGGCTTTTATAAATTCTACAGTAAGATTAAGCAAAAAATAAAACCAACAAAAAAAAAAAACAACAACAACACAAAACTACTTTTGGAACCTAATTTGATTTTTCTTTTGGTGCAACACCTTTGATTGTTCTTGTCATTCTGTCCACCAATGTAGAATAGGAAATGCAGGGAGCATTTACCAGAGGCTGCGGCCTACTTGGACAACCCAAGCTATTGGACCTGAGACAAAAATCTACCTACTTAACACCGTTGTCATTCAAACAGCAATGCATGCGAGACAAGGAAGTCGTCTGCCAAAAGTTGAGACACGACTAAATGTGGCCTAACAAATGGTTAAGACGGAATTCAGGAGACAGTTCCAGAGATCGGGGTCTCAAATAAAGAAATTCTTTGCCAAACTGGGACTCGTTCACTTAATGAGGTTGTGGCCGAGCGTCGCATGAGGTTAGCTCAGTGGTTCTCAACCTTTTATGCTCCTCGACCCCTTTTTACAATCCCCCACTCTGCCGCGACCCCCCCCCCCCACACACACACACATACAGCAATAGAAGAATAGACAAAATAATCCATATTTTCGATGGTCGTAGGCGACCTCTGTTAAATCGTCAATCGACCCCCCAAGGGGGTCGCGTCCCACAGGCTGAGAACCCCTGTCGTTAGCGGGACATTTCCTCGGACAGAATGATTTACGCATATCATAGGAGGAAAGTGCAAACAGGGGGTGTCCTCGTATAACTTGGCGCCATACTTTCAGAGCAGTGGACACACTAAGTTGGAAGAGGCTTCAGACATCGCTAGTGACAGCTCTTTATGGAGACTCCTTGCCGCCAAAATCGCCGAACGGCCCGGGAGGATCGAGGCTGAAGTCATCCAATGTAGATCGTTCACTAGCCTTGTAGAATCGATACGATATCAGATACTTACTGCAAACATACACGTAGGCAAGGCCGGCCTTAACAGTTGCGAGGCCCTATGCGAAACGGATAGCGCGGGGCCCAGTCTGCGTAAGGATGAGGATAAAAAGTGAAAATTAAGAGTTCGTATCAGAAAACAAATTCGTCTTTGCATTTTATTCATTCTTTACTACGTACAAAATCACGATTCAATTTTTATTTTTAAATATCGCTTTTGATTTATTTTTATGAGATCGAAATAGATTTAGATCTACATTTATATGCCAATGACACTTATAGTAAAAGAAAGTAATGTAACTTCCGGATTTGGTTAAAATTCGCCTTATTATTACAATTTTTTTTAATGAACGCTGACATTACCTTTTTAAATCGCGAGTAGAATTGGCGTTTTCAAGTTGGAATGACACGCCAAAACGACAATTTTGTCCATTTTTCATGGACATTTTCATGAGTTATCTGGAGATTTAGAATTAGCGCGGGGCCTACGAAAGTGCGGGGCGACCGCATAGGTTGCATTGGCCTAAGGCCGGCCCTGCACGTAGGCATTCTAACCAACACACACGCACGAGTAGCCACTATAGTGGTGTAGTTTCAATTCAATGTCAAGGTGAAGGACGGTATTCTCCCCAGTCTTTCCGTTTGTTTGTTGTTTGGAGCAAATTTATTGTTTGGTAACCGCAATACAAACTTTGTTTGTTGGTTTGTTTCTTTCTTTGTTGCTAAATTAAAAAAAAAAAACACTGCCTCCACAAAATGTAATAAAAATATAAATTTAACAAAACAAAGAAGACAAGACATAAAAATCAAAGTCATATTTTTTCTCAACTGAACTTAGAGCTGACAAACTTACCGCACGTTTGTAATTTATCCCATTATATCCCTGACATATCACACACACACACAGACAGTATACACATCACACACACACACTATACACATCACACACACATACAAACACTAAACGCTCTCTTATAGAAACACACCCTCGCGAGATGCCATATAAATCTATAGACACGCACATACACACATCTTACATCTAAACACTGCTCTAACTCGTAAGATAGACAATTCTAGACTTGACCGTGTTCATTTTATTTTTAGACTCATTCTTTTTTTTTCCCCTTCTTTTCAAAATTAAGTTTGGCAGTTTTGTTTATATCACCTTCAATGCCAGGTCCCACAGGTGTGATATTTCGGGTAGGATACCGAACTATAGTTCACAGCGTCTTGGGTTTGTTTACACAGAAACCATTAGAATTAATTCAAATGATACAAAATGATATTTTTTTATTTTTTTTAGAAGCATTGATTTTGCAGTAAAACTCACTCCAAAGTATTAAGTATATATTTTAAAAAAAATGAAAAGGTTAGCTTTTAAAAGTAGCCGGTGCTTTAAATTTTTGAGATCTAAACGTGACATACCTGCGGACAGACAGACAACACAAAACCAATTTCGGTTTTATTATTATTATTTTATTTTTATTATTTTTTGTATCGGAGGCCGCTTCTAAATAACAAAAAATAGGAAAAGACTAAAAGATCGCTTACACTTACAGATTTACTAAAAGTTCTAAATTTTTTTTAAAATTAAAGATGGTCAATCAAGATAACGAAACTCAAGCTTACTTTAGAAAAAAAAAAAGATGTTTAATTTGGGGATGGGGGAGAGGGGGGTAAGCAGACGAGGACCTGGCATGGGCTACGTGCAAGAGATCAGCGGCGATGACCCAGAGATCCAGGTCACTGTGAGCGCTTTAGCGAATCATTAGATTGTTTTTGTTCATTTATTTTAAACTCTATAGCCTACGTGTTTGATCCGCTCCGAGCGATTGGCAGCGCACCTTGTCCAGGTGTCTTCGTGATCAATGTTACGCTCTATCGCCTTTTATGTAACGAATGGTTCCTGTGGATTGCAATGAACCCTAATACTATCCGACTCTGTTTAAACATCAATGGTGTGGGTCTGTTGAGGATATACGCCGTTCTATTATCCCCCGCGACCTTTTAAAACTGTTCCTAAAGTCTTCCGTTAATTAATCTTAACCCATAGAGTGTTCCCCTTACACGGTGCCTATTACTCAATGATAAGAATAAAACTTAAAAGCAGCGATTCTCAAACTGCCAGACGCGAGGTATAGTCAAGGAAAGTGGGGTGGGGTAAGCAGTCGGTCTTATTTGTATTAGGACTAAAAAAATCCCATTTCCAACTTCCAAGTTCTACTGCCTGGGGTGTCTCTCAAGGTCGAAATGTCATCATGATCATCACCACATCTCAATTTGAGTGAGGGCTTGAGAGGCTCTATTTCATTATGTCGTACTAGGTACTATAGCTAAATGAGCTGTTTTCTTTGCAGGAGAAATAATTGTAGAGCACTTTACCTTTGCAGGTGTTCAGTGACAGCCTTGGTTTTCTGGTCAGGTTTATTACGGGCTCTACGCCTAGAATAATGCATAAAGTGATCGTCAATAAATAACAAAAGCCTAACAGGAACAAGAGAGACGCTATTGTTAGAGAATCACAAGACTGGATCCCGATTTATTCAGTCTCATAATTTCATTCCCTAGTTGTTTTTTTTTAGCCTAGACACACTAGAGCCTTTCACGAAGTCAAGTCTCTCCTGATCTCTCCAGGCAAAGTTTATTCACGATGTTGTTCACCTTATCTGTACCTATTTCTTAGTCTGTTAAACAGTTGGGACACCATTCTCCGTGTCTTTTCATATCAAATCTTGGATAGAATCTCTTTAAATGGCAGACCCATCCATTCTTTTATGTTGTCTTCCAATTGCTTTCTCTGTCTGCCTCTTCTACTTTTTCGTGGTACTGTTCCCTGAAAGAAGGTCTTTGCCAGCCTGAGGACCTTGTAATATGGCCATAGAGCTTTAGTTTGCGTTTTATGACATTAGTTAGCGGGTCATCGTGGGGTACCATTGCTGTGCTAACCTTGTCTCTAAACTCTACGTTTGTGGTGCGGTCTTTGTATGTGATACCTAGGATCTTTCTGTAGCACCTCAATTCCATTGCTAGGATCCTCCTCACTAGTTCTAAAGTCTGCGTTCAAGATTTGCAAACATATGAATGGCCATGACCACGGAGCGTATCAGTCAGATTTTTGGTATCGAGGGGCTATGACTTTGTTTTTCCATATTGTTATGAGTTTTGCAAGTGCTGCTGTAGGCTGTGTAATTCTGGCCAGTAGTTCAGGTTTAGTCTCATCATCCATAATGTTGCATTTTCTAATATATATATATATATATATATATACCTCTGTGAATTCGATCATGAAAATATCCTAGTTGTCCTAGAATCAAGATAAGTGCTAACAGGTTAAATTTGCGCATTTTTTTCCTCCACGGCAAGGGAGGGAATAAGTGATAGGGGAGATTATACCGACACAACATAAACCGAAAAGTAATAAAACACACTTGAACAAATGTCGGAAATAAATGTTTAGTAAAGTTATCGTTAAATAATTTTTAAAATATACCCAAGCCTTTTAATCAGCACCACAGGTGCGACTTATCATCTGTGTTTTTAAAGACAATCTGCTATAATGAATATATATAAGCCCTCTACGTATGTACCTTCCCCCCCCCCCTTTCCCACAATCCCAAACACCAATTCACCATTACCCACTGGAACCATTTCATAGGTGACAGCTTTCCTTCATAGCCTGAAGTCTTCAACAAACATTCGTGTCAGTTATATGACATCACCAACTAAACAGTGTCACAAAATAATCTCTAAACCGTTTTCTCTCTGCGCATAGAGCATACAATGTCAAATATACTCTCGACTTATGTGGTTTCCAAAAACCGCGTCAAAGTTGACACGTGGTTTCTCTCCCCCCCCCCTCTTTTTTTTTTTTCCACTCGAAGATCAATTTTAAAGCGCTTAAGTCGCAGATTACACCGACTAGCCGACACATACATGGTCAAACACACTTTAAAAAAAAAAATAAAATAAAGTCTTTTAAATGTTATCTTTTTTCCCGCCTTTTTACTTCGCCCTTTTTTTTTCTCCCTTTAGGTTCCGATTCCCTCCCTTTTCATAATGAACCAGCAGACTGGCCAGTGGTAGACCAAAAGATGACAGCTGAAAAGGGAGCGAGTGTATAAAAAAAAAAAATAAGATGAAATAACAAGCAGACGCACAGAGAAGAAGAAAAAAAAAACAACAACACAGCCCTTTGCCCACTCCTTCACATATTGGAAGGACGAAGTCACAGCAGACGACGAGACTACGGAACTGGTCTGACAAATCTGTCGAAGGCCCGCTAACTCCAAGCGTTCACGTCTGCTTGTTTCCACCATTACGTAACAATACATTCCTGTTATTTTATTTCTATTTCACATAGTCTTTTGATACAAGGCGTTTCATCTTTTAAACAACTAAAGGGAGATAAGTTTGGATTACGAATTTCCTCAAGGACAGTTTGCTCCTGTAAAGTAGGATATCGTCTGCTATCAGAAGCGGCATTGCAAGGTAAGTGAATTTTGTAAATGGTCCTCATGAATAAATATAATTATCACTTTGATCTAGATCTATACTTTTTTAAAATCAGAGATTCTCAAATCTGCATTCAATCTGTACGTTAGATTTTAAGTCTAAGTCTATAAAATATTTATATAACGCTGGAAAAAAACATGTCTTTCAATGGTAACATTTTTTCTTGGTAGACAGTACTTCTCGAACTTATTAAGAATGCAGTGAAGTGTATGGAAGGACTTGCTAATCTCACATTCATTACATTCATTGTCCGTCCATTGGAAAGTGTTATAGACTTGCACTGCTTCTTGGCCGATCACATGCAATAATGTCATAGACTTCTCTGCTTTTTGTATCCAGTCCACTTGCTATCGAATATATTTGAAAGGATTGTTTGAACCTTTTCCAATTTTCTGCTACGTTGCCATTTAATTCCAGCGGTTGTGGCGGGTGGAGTCGGTCCATCTGACACCATGTAATAGACTAAAACAACACGAGCTTCAATAAACACAATGATTTTATTCGTCCTTCTTTATGCTCTCTACTCCAGCCACTTGTTCTCTATACTCTGACTTCTTTTACACACAGTCCCTGACACACTGCTGTTCACTCAAGCATGTACACTCAAGGTCCACTGGTCATTTCATTCACAGGCACACACACTGCACTACCAGCCACGCAAAACACACACACTTACTATCACACAACTATCATACATTGCTAGGACTTAAACTATCATACATATCTTACTTCAACTATCATACATTGCTCCAACTTCAACTATCATACATTGCTCCAACTTCAACTATCATACATTGATCGGACTTCAACTATCATACATTGATCGGACTTCAACTACCATACATCTCTGTCTTCAACCCACATACATTGTTTCAATTCCGATTCAAACATTGCTTTGAGCTCCGACTAACGTACATTGCTCCGACAAAAATAGTTGCTCCAACTGTGACTTACATGCATGGCTCTGACTCCGGCTCACATAAAGTGCTCCGGAGCGTTGCTTCCAACTGTAACAGCTATATTGCTATGACTCCGACTTAGGTTCACTGCTCTGACTCCAAATATGTCTGCAATCCGTTCACAGGACCTAAGAATTCCTGTTCCATGCAATGCACACCTGATCTCAACCACTCCTCCCCTCCCATGCAAATCAAGGTATATCTTACACATGCACCAAATATGCCGCTTAATTGCACCGCCACGCATCGGCAGGCACCTTAAGACTTACATAAGATTTTAATTGTTTTTTAAAAGGGACCGCTTTCTTATTTGATTTTTTTGTATGCAGTCACACATGGATGACTGCTTCTGCTAGCGCGTGAACTGAACACACGGTATGAATAATTCAAAAGCGCTGTCTAAGAATGGAGGGAAGTTGGTGTACACCTTTCTATGTGGCCTGCCATTGAGAAAGAAGTGCTTCAGAAGCAATCCTGGTGTAAGACAAATAGGGTCAAGAGATGTTCATAGCAGCTCCTTTATAAAAAAAATTGTTAAGTTCCCCTTTCAGACCTTGCGTTCTATAGACCAGATGATGTAAGGTCATCTGTTTCTATAGCCCACGGTTGACGAGGGTGTCGACAAATCCTTTATGAAAGGTTTTAATTACCAGGCATCAACACTGACCATGAACTAGAAAGGGACAGGATAATAGGCTTAAGAACAGAATCCCGCTGGGTCATTTTATGTGGCGGCGATGTATGAAACCCTCGAACAAAAAGGTCCGCCATTCCCCTTTGACGGACTTTCTACGGAGATGGTGGTACATTATAGGAACTTGCTTATGGAACACTCTTTTTTTTTTTAGAGAATTTCTTATTGTGGCTATGTAGCCCTGTTCAGGAGAAGCATCATCGCCCACTAAGGTCGCAGGTGAAAGAATCGTGTGGTAGAAGAGCCAGTCTTTGTCTGTTTGGAGCGTTGTTTGTATTTCTCTGACGGCTGGGACCATTGCTGCCTTGCAGTCGATAGCTTGTCCATGACACATGGCTACGCATCCCCGTAGACAAGCTATGTCTTCATAGACAACCCATGTCTTCTTAGACAAGCCATGTCTTCATAGACAAGCCATGACGTCTTCATAGACAAGCCATGACGTCTTCTTAGACAAACAATGACGTTTTCCTAGACAAGCAATGACGTTTTCCTAGACAAGCAATGACTTTTTCCTAGACAAGCCATGACGTCTTCCTAGTCAAGCCATGACGTCTTCCTAGACAAGCCACGTCTTCTTTGACAAGCCACGCTGTCTTCAAATGCAAGCCCTGTCTTCCTAGACAAGCCATGAGGTATTCTTAGACAACCCCATGACGTCTTCTTAGACAAGCCATGTCTTCATAGAAAATCATTGTGTTCTCTTAGTTTGACAAAAATCTTTCCTATTGGTCAAAGGGTATTAAAGTATAATAGCTAGACAACAGAAGCTGAGAAGGAGGCGTTGACCTACTAATAACAAGATCCCACTCGGTCTGTTTCGATTTGATTCTAAACAACTTTTTCGAATAATGTCCCATCCAATATGTCAATGAAAGCACACCTTTTAAGTGGAAAGTTCCAGGCATCAAACAAGGTGACTTTTAATAGTCCAAAGTAGGCAATCATATAAGGCTCCTTGATCTATTAGGGGCATGTTAGCTTAGTGCGCCGTATAATAGGCTTTTAACAGCAAGTGTTTGATCCTATTTCTTTATACTCCTCCCTCTTTCCGACTCTGCCTCCCAGTAACTCGAGAATTCACACCCACGCATATTACAATATACTCTCCCCTTCCCCCTGTTGTAGCTACCCAAATACAATTATTATAGCCTATGCAATTTTTTTGTGTGGTAATGGCGTCCTATGCACATTTCAAGTGTTTACCTAGGTCTATGGAAATCTTAGCACGCAAGTCTATACTATCATTTCCTGTTACTCATGACCGTGTGATATTAACGTCGTATGTGTGTGAGTAGTTCCTTGTTTGAGTGCATGAAACTGTACAAAAAATGAGGGGCGGGGGTGAATGAAAAAAAAAAGACGTTTCGGTGTCATCCAGTGCAACACAATTTTCTGTGGTCATTTTAAAGTAGGTCGAATTTTGATATGTTTGCAAAGCGTCTTATCAACCCACTGTCTAGGCGGATTCTTGTTCACCTTATTTCTCCCACTTCCCATTCTCGGGTCAAGTTGAAATTTGGCCACAGTTATTCATACTCTAAGACAATACATGACAGAAAAAAACATAAACCCATTATTTCATCAACTAGCTGTTATTAATTAATTTTGTTATGTACAGGTGGAAAAGAAGGAGATAATCCTTGCTCTATTGAGATACTTCAGAGACTGTGTGGTGCTTTCCCTTATATGATTCTTATAATTTTCTTTACATTTCTAAAAAAAAATATTTTTCTTTGTTTGTTTTCTTATATAATGTCTTTCAGTTAATAGATCCATATCCCCATATGGCCTTTCTTATGCCGTTGTTGTTGTTTTTTAAACCAAGTAGATGAATGGGTACAATCCCATAGCCCCGGGTTGATCAAGGGGGTCTCTTGGGTCTACACTATTTATAATTGCGTTGCCTAGAATCATGGAATCATCAGTGGTCTAAACCCCAATTTGACCATTCCTAGGGCTAATTAAAAAGTGTGCTCGTCACTATCATCGACATAGAAGAAGAAAGATTTTGGTTTTCTGAATAAATTGACCTAGGGCTTTTTTAAGCTTAATTCATTTTGTTTTCTCCCTATGTTACCTAAACTCCTACGGGGCTTCTTGGATGGCCAACTCGGTTTCATACCCGAAAAAAACTATGTTGACCATTTGAATGGAATGTCATGCTATTAACCCACTACGATTTCTCATTTGTAAAAAAAAAGAAAGTGTTGTTTTTCTTAAAACTGTAGAGCAAAGTCTAAAATATATCTAAGGCTTGTCTTGGAAATCGAAGATTAATGAGGAGTTCAGTAGTTAAAGCGCTTTGCTTCCAAACCGAATCCCGGTGAAGATTGGGACTTCAATTCTTAAGGAGGCCTCTGAGTCATCCCAGCTCAAAGGGGTATCTGCCATTGTTTGGTGACAGGTAAAGGCGGTTGGTCATTGTGGTGCCCACATAACACCCTCGGTAACGTGAACCACAGAAACGGATGACCTTTACATCAACTGCCCTATGGATCGTAAGATCTGAAAGGGGAACTTGACTTTTACGCAGCCCCAGCGGCGACCTACATATTTTGCCACACCGAGCTCAGACATAGCCCTTGTCCGCCGGTGGTCGATTTAGATTCTCTTAAGCAAAATAAAATAGCAGAGGAAACAAACTTAAGCACTATTCATTCTCTCCCTCACCAACTTTAAATTGTTTACTTAACATATATTCATATTTGTTATGAATTTCAACAAGAAATACACCAACTACACATTGTGGCCCAACAGTTTGGACAAGAAGAAGTGAAGCAAAGATCACTCTTTTATTTCTGCAAGTCGGACTAGAGTTATCCCGCGTCACTTTAGCGGTGAAAAAAAAGAGGGGGGGGGGAGGGAAAACAAGTAATCTACTCTGTATTCACACGTCACTAAATAGCAGGGCCGGATTTAACCGTTGTGGGGCCTTATGCGAAACGGATTTCGTGGGGCCAAGTTTGGATAGGGATACGGATAATAAATGAAAATTAAGAGTTTGTATTAGAAAATAAATTCGTATTTGCATTTTATTCATTCTTTACTACCTACAGAATTACTTTACGAGCCTTGCGTGTAGCGAAGTCATACAGTATATCATAAAAATTATATTTCCTACATAAATCACGCTCAATAGCAAGAAGTGCCAAATGTTTCAATATTTCTACGAGAATTGTTGACCTCAAGTAATTCTTCATTACTTTGAGGCGCGAGAAGCTTCTTTCACCAGATTCCACAATTACGGGTATTGCATAAAGCCTTTTTTTTTTTTTTTTTTTAAATCGCGCGTAGGATTGGCGTTTTCCATATTAAATGACACCCCAAAATAACAATTTCTGGTCTATATATTTCATGAGATTTGTATGAGTTTTCTAAAGATTTTTAATAATTTCCGGAGATTTCCAGGACTTTTGCATATATTTTGCAATTTCAGGAGATTTCCAGGAGCTCCTTATTAAATCAGGAGGCCGCGAGAAATCTGTTATAACTTATACAATGGTTTAATTCAATAATTTACACCTAGAATTAGCGCGGGTCCTATGGAAGTGCTGGGCCCACTTCGGTTGCATAGGTTGCAGTGGCTTACAGTCGGCCCTGCAAAATAGCGGTGTATGCTACGCCGTGGGTCGACTAGTGTCAGATTCTAACGCTACCGAGAAAATGAACACCGTGCACGTGTGCTCCCCGAGAAAATGAACTGAAAAGAAAGAGGACGAGGCAAGGTCGAGGATGATATTGTTTACTTGAGCGCACTGAATGACACGAGCACACGCTGGATTTGTGGAGAGAAGAGTTCGATTCCCGACAGATGCCAGTGGCGTACCCAGAAAAAAAATAAGGTGAATCTTCCTGCGTACACGCCCACTGTGTACACCCGCACCACTTCGTTGAGCGTAAATGAGAGATTTCTTTTAGTGTAATTAACTGAAATGTATTAAATAAATTACTAATTAATCAGTTTTCTATATTAATGTCAACATGTGCATAATATCAGTAACCAAAGTTGTATGTAATATTCTGGGTAACGCGGCCTGGACAAAAATGGGCTTAGCAATATCATATAGCATGTAAAATAAGTTTCCAGGAAACGACAAGCCTTGGTGGAACCTCTGTTGGTTATACATGTATATCTCTGGTAAGACCATGACCTTCGAGATCCATGTGATGGCTTGACATATGTTACGTTAGCACACCCTCCTTCGGTTACCAAGTGCTCTGGGGGGCTCAATCAGAAAGTAAAAAAAAAAGTAATGCTATAGTACTTTATTTATTTTTTAGCGGTCCCTGAACGGTGGGTAACACCGCAGTTAGTTTTGTCTGGTCTGTCTGTCCGTCCGTCTGTCACGTTTAGATCTCCTTCGTGGTCGAAGATGAGCTCATTTCTTATTTCCTATGAACTCGAAGATGGCTATAAAGTCCGACCTTTACTTAAATAAGCCTGCCACATAAATAGCATGAGTAAGTTGGGTATACTGTAGATAGGCATGATTCATCTATCGTGTAATTATGTTCCACAAAATGTCGCCCTGTATAGTTCTAATTTGTAATGAAGGAGGTAGGATCGTGGTGGTTTGTAGTTTGTAGAATATTTTTTTTCTCTCTATCCCTCTCCCTCCCTCCACCCCCCCTCTGTCTCACCCACCCACACACACAGAGACATTCTCTCATTATTCATATTAATTTTATAATTCCCTCCTGTGCGTCATCTAATTAATGAAGAAATTTTTTTTTGCGCTCAATTATTTCCCTTCATTTTGCACTTTTGGTGGATTAAGAAAAGAGTAACTGTAATGAGCCTAAAACAAAATGGCGACTGGGCGTGGCAATTGGCCCGAAGCCTGAGGGCCAAACACAATGTCGGAGGCATCCTGTGATCTCATTTCATCCGTGGTTTCGCATGCGCTTTGTGCAGACTTAAAAGAGTCATCCAAGGAACAAGATTTTCTCAGGAGGCCTTAGATGTTGTACAAACCGGCTCTTGGACTGAATGACAAGCGTGAAGATATGCAAGTGGGAAAAAAAAAAAGACAAAAAGAAGAAGCAGACTCTTTGACGCTAACATGGCGCAAAGTAAAAAAAAAAAAAAAAAAAAAAATTCGTGTCTGTCAACGACCCGTCAATTTCGACACAGGCGTTACTGATGCAGTTTAGTGCAAGCCGGTGTGGCGGGGAGAAGGGGGGCGGTTAATGGGGATTGCGGGGGTGGTAGCAAAACACGGTCAGCATGACCCGTGTTCGGATATCACGATTTATTAGTGGCTAATTAAATCATGCATGTTCAGAATTAGTTGCCTGGTTTACAGCAATCACTACATTCATAACAGCAATTAACACGGACCGAAATGTGTACATTATTGCAGTAGGTCTTTCAGCTTATACTTGGGCATATACTGTGTACAGTGTGTGACGGATGCATGTGTAAGTCAGATGTAGCTGAAGTATTTCTAAAGATGATTATTTATCCTAGATGCATGCGTACCTTGTTGAGTGTATTATGGTTGCAAGTTCGGTACATGACATCCGCCACAACAATACCAGGTATCACAGACTCAATGACCAAGTTGACTCAAGGTGAACTTCAAACAAACGTTTATTACAGAGTGGGCCACAGTCTAGTCTGTCACTATAGAACGATGTTATCCCCTCAAGAGTCTAGCGGTAACTGACTTTCTACAAGTCAATCTTAACCTCTAACCCCAAAGTCTATGTTGTCATTCTAAAATACTCCGTTCACTGTCAATACATTAAAGTGCGCCACCCAACTAACTAAACTAGCTATCTAACAACTGACATGTCTTAATGAGGCTTAACCCTAAAACGCGTGTGGTAGTTTAGCCTCCTAAACATCAGAATTGTAATTACATTTTGTAAGCACTAATTCTAAAACAGCTCAGCACTTTAAGGGTTAATATGTTCAATTTCGAATTATCTAGATGACGAGATGACCTAATTATTGCCCTTTGGGTTATCTCCAATTGTTTATCTTATCTTATAAAATACCGACGTTACTTCAAAAAACGAAGATGATTACGTCCTACGCGTCATGCATCTAGTCATGCATGTTAAACAATGACTTAAATTCTGCCGAGTTACTGGTTTTCCTGGCTGGCTCAGGCAACCCATTCCATGATCTAATAGCACTAGGGAAGAAGGAGCATTCGTTCAAATTTGTACAAGCCTATGGAACGAAAAATTTGCCTTTATCTTTATGTCTTTATGATTATTTCACTAGATTTTGTATTTGTAATTGAAGATTATAGATCAGTGTTTTTATGCATAATTGCTACTTTACTTTTGAGTCTTCAATCCTTCTTTAGGGTTGTCTGCAATATCTAGGAAGACACATTCATATCTATTTTTTCTCCTATACTAAACTTCTATACTTTAGATTTAATATATATATATTAAATATATATATATTATTCTACCTGCAGTACAAGCTCTGCCTCAGTTCAAATACATCGTATAAAATCGGATGCTGTTAATTGCAAGTGTTGCCCAGACTAAAAGTGGAAGTTTGGGCCCTCGGTTTGTCCTCGGAAGTTATCTTCCGCTAACTGTAAAAAAAAAAAAACTACTCTCGATTTCTAAGACTTGTGTATGTCTCGGCGAACCCCCAAACACACTGACACATACAAGACCAAACACCGAGACCCCGGTGGAGGTAAGAAGTACAGAAAGTACTTTGATACCACATGCCATGTTTTTAGACCTCGTATGATTAAGTAGATATGTGACCAGTTGCCATGTTTGTACTTTGAACCAATCCAATCGGATGATAAGTTTATTCTCTCACTCTCTCTTTCTCTCTCTCTCCCGATCTCCATCTCTCTCTCTCTCCCGATATCTTTCTCTCTCTCTCTCTCTCTCCCGATATCTTTCTCTCTCTCTCCCAATATCTTTCTCTTTCTCTCCCGATATCTTTCCCTCTTTCTCTCTCTCCCGATCTCCATATCTCCTTCTCTCTCTCTCTCTCTCCCGATATCTTTCTCTCCCTCTCTCTCTCTCTCTCCCGATCTCCATCTAACTCTCTCGATCTCTATTTCTCTGTCTTTCTCTCTTTCTCCCGATCTGCATCTCTCTTTCTCTCTTTCTCCCGATCTGCATCTCTCTTTCTCTCTTTCTCCCGATCTGCATCTCTCTTTCTCTCTTTCTCACGATCTGCATCTCTCTTTCCCTCGGTCTGTATCCCTCTTTCTCTCTTTCTCTCTTTCTCCCGATCTGCATCTCTCTCTCTCTCTCTCCCGATCTCCATCTAACTCTCTCGATCTCTATTTCTCTGTCTTTCTCTCTTTCTCCCGATCTGCATCTCTCTTTCTCTCTTTCTCCCGATCTGCATCTCTCTTCTTCTCTTTCTCCCGATCTGCATCTCTCTTTCTCCCGATCTGCATCTCTCTTTCTTTCTTTCTCCCGGTCTGCATCTCTCTTTCTCTCTTTCTCCCGGTCTGCATCTCTCTTTCTCTCTTTCTCCCGATCTGCATCTCTCTTTCTCTCTTTCTCCCGGTCTGCATCTCTCTTTCTCTCTTTCTCCCGATCTGCATCTCTCTTTCTCTCTTTCTCCCGATCTGCATCTCTCTTTCTCTCTTTCTCCCGGTCTGCATCTCTCTTTCTCTCTTTCTCCCGATCTGCATCTCTCTTTCTCTCTTTCTCCCGGTCTGCATCTCTCTTTCTCTCGGTCTGTATCTCTCTTTCTCTCTTTTTCCCGATCTGCATCTCTCTTGATCTCTATTTTTCTTTCTCTCTCTCTCTCTCTCTCTCCCGATCTCTCTCTCTCTCCCGATCTCCGTCTATCTATCGATCTCTATTTCTCTTTCTATCTCTTTCCCTCCCGATCTCCATCTCTCTCTCTCTCTCTCTCTCCCTTCCTTCTCTGCACAATTAGTCTCCTATAAGCCCCTCTCTTCTAGTCCTCTCACTATAGTCCTCAGTGTTTTCTCATTGTCTGGTACTTACGTTATACAAATTGAAGAAAACAAGATTGTTCAGGAGGTGACGGAGTGTGTGTGTGTGTGTGTGTGTGTGTGTGGTGACTGGGGGGGGAGGGTGAATTGCTATTTTGACAATGTTTAAGTAGAGCTGTAAAATGGTGGACAAGGGGGGGGGCGAGGGGAAGAGTCTACAGCAAACATTACTTTTAATAAAGTGCCAACAAATGAAATGGGACCACGGGATTGACAAGGTAGGTTTAATGTGCAAGGCTATAGGGGAACATTACGATTCGTTTGTCGGTACCAAAGAAACTGGCGATCAAATGGAGATTTTATGAGGCTGTTGACGACACAATGTACGCTCTCTAGAACCTAGCGTCTCCATTACGTGGTATTGACCCTCCACCCCTCCTCCCCTCCCCGCTTCTCGTGGTGTGGTTTACGCGAGACTTAATCCGGAGCGAATGTCTTTTTAAGCCCTGCAATTTATGTTTGATAAGAGAAGGGTTATGCTGGACAATTTAAACAGGGTTTGGTTAGAGAAGTTATGCTGTACTGGGTTTTATTACAGAAGCTCTGGGCTGGACACTTTAAACAGGGTTTGGCTAGAGAATTCATACTGTACCGGGTTTTATTACAGAAGCTCTGGGCTGGACACTTTAAACAGGGTTTGGCTAGAGAAGTTAAACTGTACTGGGTTTTATTACAGAAGCTCTGGGCTGGACACTTTAAACAGGGTTAGGCTAGAGAAGTCATACTGTACCGGGTTTTATTACAGAAGCTCTGGGCTGGTCAATTTACAAAAGGTTAGGCTAGAGAAGTCATAGTGTACTGGGTTTTATTACAGAAGCTCTGGGCTGGTCAATTTACAAAAGATTTGGTTAGAGAAGTTTTACTGTACTGGGTTTTATTACAGAAGCTCTGGGCTGGTCAATTTACAAAAGGTTAGGCTAAAGAAGTCATACTGTACCGGGTTTTATTATTTTAATTCTGGGCTGGTGACTTGATGCGGGATTGAATTTAAGTGTGGCCTGTCAATCATTCAGTGGTTCAAATGTTATGTATTCCTCGGTTAACATTTCATTCATGTTTGTTTGTAAAATGTTTTACCTGTTTCGGATGTTCCTTCAGAGTTGAAGATAGTTTACTTCCTAGTCCAAACCTCCCGCAGGACGACGGGGGATGGGAGCGGGCAGGGTTTGAACCCTCGACCGTCGATAAATCCGAACGACAGTCCAGCGAGCAAACCGCACGACCAGGCAGCCAGCCATGTATAGGTAAAGGTAGATGAAAGTTGTAATGGCCAAAAAAAAAGCGGGGACTTATATTATACGTGATCTTGTGGCCCTAGGCATAAGTAAGGATTTTGTGGCCAACTTTTTTTCCTAGTGTCCGGCCACACAATTTGAAACATATAAGCGGTTGAAAAAGGAAAAGAGGAAGGGGGCGCGTCGTCAAATGTTTTCAAGAAAGACAAGCTCCACTAGTCCTCAAACCAGTCCAGGTATCTCATATATTATCTCTAAATCTACACGGCATGGTCATGTTTCTTTGGCCAACGGTTAACGAGCAGGGTGATATGTGGCCAGCTCAATAACCAACCGCCTTTACTTTTCCAAACTTAAGTTTGGTACCCATTAGAGTTGGGTGGACTCAGGGGCGCCCTAAAAAATCCCGAAATTCAGTCTTCACCGAGATTTAAACCCAGGCCCCAGGCTAGGAAGCCAAGCGCTTAACCACTCAGCCACCGCGTCCCTTCATTATGATGCAAGGAAACCTAATGGTTATGAAGTCTATGTTTTCAAATGTACATATCAAAAGAGACACTTTAATAACAAGTTAGAAAACAAAAACATGAAACTTACAATCCTCTTTTTTTTTAAAAAAAAGCAATTCACTTCGACGTAACAAAACAAATAAAGGCTTGTCCTGGAGCCGGAAGATTAAGGGAGAGTGCTGTATTTTACCTGGCTCGCTACACATTTCTGCTACATCCTTTATTTTGTTTTCGCCCGGGTTCACTTGCCTTAACGTTATATCGTGATGTTATGTATAAGACTCACTGATCTTCGGACTCGAAGACAAGCATTATTATTATTATTATTAGAAATAAAATCTTTCACAAAAGAGATACAAGACACCGATAGCAAAGACAAACAGACACAAACACTCTTTTGTTCCCCTGGGAATCAAATCATTAAATAAGAACAATCTGGTATAAACTTTGTCACATGTAAATTATGAGTGAGTCTGGTGTGAATGTACACTTTGGTTTCTTATAGTTATAATTTTTTTTGTTTGGTGTAATGCACAAATTGTAAGACAAATTTCCTTACGGATAATAAAGATTATTATTATAATTATTATTATATCAATGTGAATTTAGCTTTCCGCCTTTATTTTTTATATTATTTTGTTACATTTTTATTTCTATTTTTTTTAAATTGACAAATTTAAAAAAAAAAAGTAAAGTTGACCTCTCGTATCTATGGGGCAGATGAACAATGAAAAATTTAAAAAAAAGAATTTTTAAACAAAGCGTATCTAAGGTGGGAAAAAAAAAATATAATTATAGCCATATCTCTCATTACTGTATTATCTGATTCCGTTAGTGAATATCGAACTAAATTAATTAATTACCTCGCTGGCTTCCGAATCCTGTTAAAGACTGGTATTTTTTAATTTCGAGATCGTCCGGCTCCTCTGAGTCCACCCAGCTCTAATGTGTACCCTGACATTATTTGGGGAAAAATAAAGGCGGTTGGTCGTTTTTGCTGGCCAAATGACATCCTCGTTAACCGTAGGCCATACAAACAGATGGCCTTTGCATCATCTGCCCTATAAACCACAAGGTCTGAAAGGGGGGCTTTACTGAGTAATTAACCAACTCGTAAATTGTATATTGATTCATGTTTTGTTGGCAATAGGGAAAAATGAAATAATTGTGAAGCAAAGTTTCAACTTGATTCCAAATTGAAAAGTGGGAGAAAAACATAATCAAAATTTGTAGTGGACAGACGGACAGACAGACAGAGTTGTTTTAAGCTTTGTAGCTTCATTTTGTTGATTAATTTAAACACTTTCTGTATTTCTTTATTTAAAAAAAAATGAAAAAAGATATTTTAAGCTACAATGTCGTCAAACGTCTGATGTCCTCTATCGCCTACACACTCAAAGTGTACATCACCCCCCCCACACACACACACACCCAAAGTGTACATCAGCACCCCAAACACACACAAAGTGTACATCAGCCCCCCACACACACCCAAAGTGTACATCAGCCCCCCCACACACACACCCAAAGTGCACATCAGCCCCCCCCCCACACACCCAAAATGCACATCAGCCCCCCCCCCACACACCCAAAGTGTACATCAGCCCCCCCACACACACACACTCACAAATGTTCATGACATTATCATAGCATTGTGTAGTGTAGACAATTGTCGGCCAGTGAATGTCAAAGATCATCTCCCAAGTTTTTTTAACGGTCTAAATGACTAAGATGAAGTATGAATGCTTCACACATTCCAGTGGTGACATTTTGGGACTTCTCGGAAACCGATCTCTTCGACATGACACGCTCCTCCCCACTCCCCTTTTACCTCCGGTCGCACATCGCCCCCCCCCCGAGCTCGCCCCCCAAAAATGTTTCGTTTTCCTCACCTTTCCAAGGTGTGAATAACACTAGACCGTAGAACTAGCTTGTCCTAAGGTGTTAGTAGAGACATTGTCTTCGACTTACAGTTCCGCTGTCTTCTTATGTTTTCAGTACCTTTTCTTTTTTTTGGCAGATTTATGGCAATGTCGATGGACTTATGGCGTGGGGCGGTTGTGGGGGGGGCGTGAAGGGGCGAGGAGAAAGAAAAAAAAAGTACCAAAATACTATTTCAATTATGACTTTAATGAATATTTTGGATAGATTGTTTGGTTAATAATAGGGGAACGCCCAGGCTTTGTCCTAGGGTTGTTTTGTTTGTCTTACATGTTTCGGGTGTTCCTTCAGAGTTGAAGCTTATTAAACTTTCTTGTCCAAACCTGCCGTAGGACAACGGGTGGATGGCAGAGGGCAGGGTATGAACCCGGGACCATCGATAAGTCTGAACGTCAGCCCAGCGCGCATACCGCACGACCAGGCAGCCACCCATGGTTACAATAACATGCTCTGAAAATATTCACAGTAGTCTTTCAGCAATACAGTAATGATAATGAAGATATTGATGACGATGAATATAATATTAATAGAGACGTTGAAGATGTCCTGCTACTGCCGATAGTGAAGATAATTGTGATGATAATCCCTGTCTCCACTAGTGAACTTAAATTGTCTTTAAAAACTTTTTTATTTTTAACTAACATTAAATTTTAGTTTTGCCAAATAGCACCCTCGTTGGCATGCTCAGATAAAGAGGTAAACTCGTCAATCTTGATTACCATAAAAAAAAACTTTGGCTAGCAGACGACTGATTTAGAAATGTGAACGAATGCATTCTCTGAGGATAACTGGAACTGGAATACAATGTACGTGAGGTCAAAGGTTCTCAAAACTGTGGTCCGTGGACAACCAGAGATATGAAAATTGTATACAATTAAAATAACCTCGATAAAAGCCATTTATTTGATCAAACAATTTTAATAATAATTAACTCACCCCTCACTGCTGTTTAATATGTCTATTATAGGTCTATTACATGTCTATTTTTTGACGACATAAAAATTTGAAGACATTTTTTTCCCTTGGATATTTCCGAGTAGGAGTTGAACTCTTTTGTGCGTGGACAACGATTTCAAACACAGATGAATCCACGCCAATGCCCATTGCTATGTTTGTTGAAAATATCTACAAATGACGAACACGAATTAATGTTTAAATAATGATATCACAAATAACTGGATATACAAACAGAGTGCACCCCTTTTATATCCTGAATTGTGGGTTATTGTAAAAAAATTTATGGACTACTCAATAGAGACGACAAGCACGGGCCCTGCGCAAGGATGACACGCAAATTCGTGAAGCGTTCCATATTTTTCAAAGAAAAGAGGCCTAATGCCCAAGGATTCCTATGATGATAAAGCTAAAATTGAATAGCGCAAATTCTGAGGTTTCCTTAAAAAAAAAAATGAGCCTCATCACACACGCACACAAAACTGACTAGCAATTGCTGTGTGTTGAGATTTGCTGTAGCTACTTACAAATATAGAGTCCGACAAAAATATTATAAAATATCATCAACCTTTTTTTTTTTAATTTAATTTAATTTTAAACCAAAGTGATAGTTTCAATAAAAACTCTCTGAACAATTTTGTTTTGTTGTTTCTTCTACATTTGTAATGTACATACAAACTTTTTAAATTTACCCTTTACCTTTTACCTTTACCTATCCCTTAGTCTAATTGACCGTTGGGGCACCATGCATGACTCGTCGACCGTCTTTCTCCATTCTTTCTGTCTTTTGCCTCCGTTAGAACCTCTTTCAATGGCAGGCCCGTGAATTCTTTTATGTTGTAATTTTTTAACTTACTATGCATTTGTGTAGCTTTTTTTCACTAAGTGGTCCGTGGGCGCAGTTTCAACTTTATATCGGGGTCCCTGGATAAAAAAAAAAAAAGGTTTGAGAGCCTCTGACCCTAGTCCTCACTTCTGGTGAGCTTACTCTATCACTTTTGGAGACAGCGTCGAGTGGCAGAAAGCATGGCAGAAGTGGGAGGTCATGTTGAGGCTGAAATTCGAGGATGATAAGTCAACGTGGGGAGTTTCGTTACACACAAAATGTTATATTTCTCCACATGCCAAGTGATATCCAAACACAAATGTGAGGGGGAGGGAGGAGTAGGAGGTTTAGAGAATATGAGTACCTTTTATCGTCAGGGCCAGCGTTACAAATTTCGGGGCCCAATTTAATAGATGCTAACAATGGCCCATCTTATAAAGCTCCACGCTTCGCCATTTTTTTTTTGAAAATGTGGTTAATGTTACTGACAACAATGTTTCATTGTGTTTTTAACTAGCAGCGCTGATGCGTCATACAGGTTGAGAACCGCCATGCCTCTGGTCCATCTATCTAGATAAAATGCTTCTCCATTATCTGGCTTTTCTAGTGTTAGCAGGGGGTGGTGCGGGTCAGGGCGCGTTCTTGGCGAGGGTGTTATTTGCTTAAATAAGAAGAAAGAAAAGCTAGTAATTAATGTGAGCAG
Source organism: Biomphalaria glabrata (assembly GCF_947242115.1). Lineage (NCBI taxonomy): Eukaryota > Metazoa > Mollusca > Gastropoda > Planorbidae > Biomphalaria > Biomphalaria glabrata. Next base: position 5,614,044 of record NC_074711.1, on the reverse strand, counting down.
ACGACGCAATTAGGAGATCGTGCTGGCATGCATGGGGGGCTGAAATTCTCCCTGATAGGACATAGTCTTGGCGGAAGATGCCATGAAAGGTGATGTCGTCTGCAATAACAAAAACACAAACCTGGCCGGACTAAGTAGGCCACTGCTCTGTTCCGTGCCAAAAAAAGCCAAAAAAAAAAAAAGCCAAAAAAAAATAAAAAAATGCTTGATTTGATCGAAAACTATCAGCAAGTTCCCGGTGATGTAGTTGGCCCAAGAGTCGGAGCCAAGGCTCTGACACTCATTCCTTTCACTGGTTGATCGTTGGGTAGATTTATTCATTGTTAACTCTTTCTCTCCGTAATTATTTTCCACGTTTCGACGGGATTCTTTATTTTGCTGAATACTATTTCACTACCCTGTTATGATTAAGCATCAATAAATTTATTGTTTGTTATCAGAAAATGTTTTTGTTGGTACTGAATTAAAAGGGGGAATGCGTGCTCTTTTTATATAAGACAAAGTAAAGACAGAAGAAAAAGAGTTAATATATTTTTGTTTGTTTTCCGTTAGTTTTCTTTTATTTTCGGAAAAAAAAACAAAATCATGCGAAATGAATCGCCCCCCCCCCTCCTAAAATTTAGTATAGTCACTGTGCATTAAGTCATTCTCTTGTCTTATCATTATGCTAATTATGGATCATTATGGATCCCAATAAAGCCTAGCTTGAAGTGATGAGTGGTGGCCGAGAGATTAAACGCTTGGTTTCTGTTTGTATCCGGGTTAAGACTGTGACCTTGAACTCCGGTGTTCTTAGGACGACCATGAGTCTAGCCAAGTCTAAGGAGTAAGACTGTGACCTTGAACTCCGGTGTTCTTAGGACGACCATGAGTCTAGCCAAGTCTAAGGAGTACCTGACATACCACAAGGACGCAAATGCGGTAGTTTATAGGACACCGTCGTTAATTGTTGGTCACAGAAACAAATTGGCTTTACATCGCCTGCCCCCATAGGTCTGAAACGGTTACTTTTAACTATATGTATGGAAACTATTTAGAAACATCAAATGTCAAGGCACTTTTCCTCAGTTCATGGCTTCTATGTTGTTATGTAGCTGGATAGCGCTAATAGCTCCATCTAAAAATATGTTTCAAAAGAAATCAGCTGGTCAATGCGCTGGCCACATGACACTCTCGTTAACCATTGGACGTAGAAGCCAATGAGCTGTATATTTTGTCAGTGGTTGGCAAGTTTGGGAATGGGAACTTGATTATTTTTTCACCGGACATTTACTGGAAAAATAGTCCTACTTGTCCTGGTCTCTAAGACTTTAGATGTCCCCCCCTGCCCCCCCCCCTCCCCAACTAAAAAAAAAGGCTTACACTTTACTGCTCTTCTGCTACCAGAACTACAGGCTAGCATTGGTCAAACAGCGAACTCACTGCAGCTATTGTTGATGCATGCGCATGCGCGCCCCAGTCACGTGACCTTCACACTATGGTTTACATTTCTTTTTTATACTACAGTATGGGTAAAGATAAGTAACCGTATTTTATTTCCAAAGATAATGACTTTGAAAAAATGAGCAGTTTTTTATGTTGGACTCCCGTGGATGTTTTCATAGATAATTTTTTTTTTTTATCATTTATCGGGCTCCACATCCCTCCCTGTTTCTTGCTAAAATATCACCTCGCCCCCCCCCCAAATGTTTGCTCCTCTCCCACTCTCTTCTTGTCACTTATCTTCCTGTCCGCCACTAACATACACTCAGACCAAATACTCTGTAGATCTCTTTCCTCTTTAATACACTAGGATACTGTTTGTTTCTCAAACTTCATTCACTCGGAGACTGCATTCGATACTTTGGCTACTCTAAACAAAGACCTCGCCAGGAGTCTCGTTCTCAGATGAGTTACATATACATGTACAAGGATGCTTGGTTACACGGACTACGTAAATATAACAAAAAGATGTCATCTCTGATGGGGAGAAGTGGGTACGGACGATAACCCATTAACACTAAACTTATCTTGTGAAACAAAGTTACGCCACAGTTTGGATAGAGTTATCCCCCACCTTTTTTTTTTTTGTGTTCTACCCAAGTTGAGAAGCAAAGCGCTCGTGAGTGCGGGCGTGGCCCATTCATTGAGGTCAGAACCAAAAGATAGCAGGGAAATTATTTGGTTATCATGTTCCTCTCTCTCTCTCCCTCTCTTCCATCTTCCTTCCTCTCTGTTACTCTTTTGTCTCTATTTCCTCCCAATACTAGAAATTTCTCCCACCCCTCTCCGACCTGCTAAGATGGCACGCTTTAAAATATTTTACAGTTTGGAATATAACATGCGTAATAAAAAATTATATTCGCTATTCTACATGGCCGCCTGGTCGTGCGGTTTGCGCGCTGGACTGTCGTTCAGATTTATCGATGGTCCAAGGTTCAAACCCTGCCCGCTCCCATCCCCCGTCGTCCTGCGGGAGGTTTGGACTAGGAAGTAAACCATCTTCAACTCTGAAGGAACATCCGAAACATGTAAAACATTTTACATCCGGTGGTACTTCGATCCCGATACAGGGTTCTTATGCATGTTAAACATTTTACATCCGGTGGTACTTCGATCCCGATACAGGGTTCTTATGCATGTTAAACATTTTACATCCGGTGGTACTTCGATCCCGATACAGGGTTCTTATGCATGTTAAACATTGTACATCCGGTAGTACTTCGATCGCGATACAGGGTTCTCATGCTGACCTTCGTTCGGGTGCACACCTATTAGCTTATAATTTGGTGTGTTTTTGTTCAAGTTTGCTAAGTGGTTAAGTGTTTCTACCCACGCGTCTTGTTTGTGTGCGTCCAAATACATTATTATATTCCTGACATGCGCGTGGTGTAGCCCATTCTAGGTCACGCTGACCTTATCCGTTTCTTGACTGGGACCACTGAAAGCATCTGTCCACAGTCGTCCACAGAGCGGCAATGACGCCAGGGAGACTCGGTTCCTTTGGAGTCGACGAATTGTCATCCGTGGCAATCATCAGGTTGATTATCACTGATGCATGCTATAAAGTAAATCACCACCATCTTTGACTGGTGTCAAATTTAAAACTTTTGATAGAGTGGGCTATGAGGCCCACACATTCAAAATTTTCACTGAACACTGCCTTGTTCCCAAGGGTTGAAATTGAAAAAAACAGATTACATGTAATGCTCTTTTTATTTTAAAGTAGCCTCATACTTATAGCGGGTGGCAAGGTAGCACGTGAACTGACGTTCCAATCAGCCAGGTAAACCAATGACTTGAGTTAAAGTCTCTAATTAACATGCTTGGAGAGAATGTAGTTTGTCGGTGTGTAGGATATAAATATGTTCTGAACAAGAAGAAACGTCTCTAATTTATACAATAAGATTGGTTTCTGATGAGATGTTTTTTTTCGTTTTATTTTATGTTTACTGAATTGTTCCCAACTCATTGGGCTGGCTAGACAATGTCCTAGTCAGTTGTTATTATAGAATGATTATTATATTATTATAAAAAAACTGTCAAACTTTTACCTTACATTCGGTGAGTGGGAATTCTATCCTAAGAAAGTAAATTAAGTTTCCGTTTGTGATCTTGCGATATAAAGGGCAGATGTCAAGGTCATCTATGGCCCACGGTTAACGACGACCTAAAGATTCCGAGTTTTCCCAGTTTTCACCAGGATTCGAACCCCGGTACCTCCGTTTAGGAAGCCAAGCGTTTTGCCACTCAGTCAACGCGACTCGTTTATCTTTCAATGTTTCATTGTATTATCATTGGCTCCACTCGTGCTGGATCTAGATCCAGTAAGATTACAACAAAAACCTATGTCCCATTGACCCCACTCGTGCTGGATCTAGATCCATTAAGATTACAACAAAAACCTATGTTCCATTGACCCCACTCTAGCTGGGTCTAGATCCATTAAGATTACAACAAAAACCTATGTCCCATTAACTCCGCTCCTGCTGGGTCTAGATCCAGTAAGATTAAAACAAAAACCTATGTCCCATTGGCTCCACTCCTGCTGGATCTAGATCCAGTAAGATTACAACAAAAACCTATGTCCCATTGACTCCGCTCCTGCTGGGTCTAGATCCAGTAAGATTACAACAAAAACCTATGTCCCATTGACTCCGCTCCTGCTGGGTCTAGATCCAGTAAGATTACAACAAAAACCTATGTCCCATTGACTCCAGGTAAGACACGTGATTGGGGAAGGTTGTTAGACCAGGTCAGCTAGGTCAGCATGTTAAAACATTCTTTGTTGTCACTTGAAAGGTGACACCATCTTCTCTGTCATTCATTCCTTTATTTAACTGTTCCTGTTCACATACAGTCTACCCTCACTAACAAGCCCCTTACACAAACCCTCACTCACAAGCCCCTAACACAAGCCCCTAACTAATACTGCATGTTATTTTGTGAAAGTTTTCGTCCAAATAAGATAAGATAAGATAAGATAATTTTTATTGATCCAATCTAATGGAAATTCAGTTTGACTACAATTGACACGCTCAGCGAAACTACTGTACAAAAACAATATTGATAAAAAATTTGAACAACATTCACACACGAAACACATACACATTCACAACCAGCGCTTTATGAGTTTGACTTCTAAGTACTTCTCGATGATGACAGCTGATCTTGTAACACTCTGACCGAAAGTGGGATAAAGGAGTTTTTAAATCTTTCAGTTTTAGTCTTAATGGAAAGGAGACGACCACTTCTTTCAGATCTGATGTAACAGTGGTTTTAATGGGTGCAGGTTGTCTTTAAGAATCGTGAGTGATTTGGAAAGGCATCTTTCTTGGAAAAGCTCTTCAAGAGATGGTAGCTGTACTTGAGTGATATGCGATGCTTTTTTAAATAGTCTATTTAGTCTAAGTCTTTGTGCCAGTGAAGTATTACCATACCAGCAGGTGATGGCAAAGTTAATTAGACTGCTGATGTTTGAATTCGTGAACAAATGAGTTTGGTGCCCAGAGAAACAGAAAGAGAGCAGTGATTGTCCTAAGTTTAAATTCCAGTCTCTATGTACGTTTGTGTGTTTGTATATTTGTGAGTTTGTGTAATTTTACTAAATGATTAACGAGATGATTTTTTTTTCACTCCACGTTAAAGGAAATTGTGCTAGACACACAATCTCAATAAAACAAACTGACTAACTCTGCAGTGTGCTAGACACACAATCTCAATAAAACAAACTGACAGACTCTGCATTGTGCTAGACACACAATCTCAATAAAACTAACTGACTGACTCTGCATTGTGCTAGACACACAATCTCAATAAAACAAACTGACTGACTCTGCATTGTGCTAGACACACAATCTCAATAAAACAAACTGACTAACTCTGCATTGTGCTAGACACACAATCTCAATAAAACAAACTGACTGACTCCTGGCATTGTGCTAGACACACAATCTCATACTGAACCTGCAGACCAACTCTTTGCATTGTGCTAGACACACAATCTCAATAAAACAAACTGACTAACTCCTGGCATTGTGCTAGACACACAATCTCATACTGAACCTGCAGACCAACTCTTTGCATTGTGCTAGACACACAATCTCATAGTAAAACAGAATCACATTTTGGAACCTTTTCTTTCTCTCGAAAATGTCCGTGATATTTTTTAAAAGCACTTACACATCCTAGCAGAATCACACACACACGCACACACACACAAACACTCGTAGATAAATGCGTACAGGCTTCGAATGTTGGCGTCTTGATCAAATTTAGGCATATGCCATGATTTGCCCTGGTAGGCCAGGTTTGGCACTTGGAAGAGTGGCTACAAGCCATAAGAAGTGTCAGTACTGGATCTGGACCTGATGCAAGTCAGAGAATGTGAGAAAGGACAAACCTATTGGCACAAGTTGCACCAGGGAATGACACCTCCGCATTAGAGATTATTTTTATTTAATTATAGTTTTTAAATATTTCTGATTTTTTTGCAGACGATTTCATAAATGACGCGATTGACTACAAGATGGTAATTGAGTTTGGCAATAAGATCAGAAGTGAAATTGGTTCTAAACATAGACTTATATGACTTTGGTCTTCCCAAGGGCGGCAATCTCTCTCCACTAGCGATTTCCACAGTCTCCCAGCTGGTGCCCATGGAGTTTAGGTTTTCCAAAAAGATGTGATGCCATGTTAAACATGGACGGCCTCGTTTTCGCTTTTCTCTTTCCGTCTTCCAAACTATGACTGACTTTTGAATGACTTTTGACTGACTTTTGGTGAACATGTTTCATCTTTTTTTAAGTATATTCCCGAATCTCAGATGTTTGGTCGACGTTTCACTCATGGAATAAACGCCTGCGTGGGAAAGGATTTCTCTATTAGTGACAAGATTACCTTGTACCGTACGATTGGCGTAACCTTAATTAACACATGGGCGCCTATTGCATTAATTGCTTCCTATGCACGTGGTGTAATAAATGCTAATATAATGATCTAATAGTAATAGTTGTTATTGTAACAAAAGAAGGGCCTTGCAAGCATCCATTAAACTGGGCCCTGTAATTTTTTTTATTATTTTTTTTGTAAGGAACGTCTGGAATTTATAAGATCGATAAGGGAATAGTCAAAATCTTTAAAAGGTGTATTATATTTAATAAAAAAAAGTTCCCCTTTCAGACCATGTGGTCTATAGGGCAGAAGATGTATGGGTCATCATTTACTGTGCCCACGGTTAACGAGGGTCTCATGTGGCCAGCACAACGACCAACCGACTTTACGTAAAAAAATTGAATAATTTAATTTTGACTTTTCATTATCACGTCGAACAGAAAACTTGTGTCACGTGACTGCACTTTTTATGCAAATTTCAAAATGTTCACTTCATTAATGATTGAATTCATGTAAGATACAATTTAAAAGCCCATAATTTCATCTCTCGTGAAACTAATTTATATTGTGCATTTAATAATCGCTGCGAAGGCAAGACACACTATTTGTTTACTCTAGTTTATTTGTTTAAACATAAAGTAGGAATTTATTTATTTTTTTATGTAAATTATTTGTTTCGTTTTTTTTCCGAAGCATTCCAAGACAGCAGACGAACTTGGTCAATATTTTTGCTTTACCCTTTCCCATTCAGCTGCCAACTTTCACTATCAACATTCCACTTCCTACTGTTTCAAAACATTTAAAATCAAAAGAAACTTTGCGCGCGCATTCGTTTTTTTTTTCTTTTTGTATTCCCTTCCTGAGTTGACAACATTTTATTAAGACCACGGTATCCCCCCCCCCCCCTTCTTTATGTATGTAACACCAGGGCCATGAAATACGATTGTAGGCTATGTGCAGTCACTTGTTTGTACCTATGAGGGTTTGTGTGTGTGTGTGTTTGCGCAACCCTGTTACCTCCAAAAGTAGGGCGTTGTCTTCAGAGGCGGGAAGGAAGTGATCGTCTGCAGATTTATGATTTTGAAGTTTCTCTAGAATACGGGTACTTGATATTTTTTCCTCTCTCTCCCGCTCTGATGGTTTCCATTGAGGATAAGGGAAGACGGTTGGAAGAAGAGGGCCTGGATCATATCCAGCAGTTGCTTGGATAACACCTTTTTTTTTCCCTTGTAAGAGTCAGATTGTATGCAAACATTGATTGGAGTGGATGGGTTCTAAGGGAAGTTTTTTTGTGTTCGGGAAGCTTGGTTTAAGTGGGGCAGGGGGTGGGGGGTGGAAGAAAAGATGGCGCTGCTGATAATGCTGAAATGAAAAAGAAAAAAAGAACGTCGAATAATTACACGCTTCAGTAATTTGCTGCATTACTGGCATTTTAAAAATGTATGAATTTGAAATTTATAGAGATGTTTGAATAATAGAATTTCATGACTAACCTGACGGTCTTAAGTTCCAATAGCGGTAAAAGTTTGGGATTTGTTGTTCTCCCATCGCATCTCTGTCTCTCCTTTTTTTTTCTCTGGTTCTGTTCCCTGCAGGAAAGTCACTGCGAGGTATAAAAAAATTAAATACAAAATAAATTATAGCTTTTATATAGCGCTACTTTCATGCTTATAACATGCTCAGAGCGCTATGATCCAATCTCTTTTGTGGACTGGGGGGGGGGGAAGAAGGGGTATCTGGGAGAAGGTTTTCTGTGCTGCCTTTAGGCGCTCAGTAAACACAACTCTGCCCGAGTCTGGTGTCGAACACAACACAATCGAAGATACGACTAGTCTTGAAACAGAACTGGTGATTGCTGGGCTTTCGCTCTGTAGGAAGACAAACAGACCCTACAGAACACTGCCAGGTACCTGGACCGGGCTGTAAGGGATTAATCCCAGCATGGAGGCTTACAAATGATGCGTGGATGTTATCAGGGGCGCATCTGTTTTTAGTGCTCTATTGGTTGGTTCTTTTTGTTTTAACATACATCACACTTATATCCTTATCTTATCTTATATAATACAGACGTTACTTCAAACAAGAAGATGATTACGTCCTACGCGTCATGCATTCAGTCATGCATATTAACCAATGACTTAAATTCGGCCAATGGTTAATACGGTTAATATCCCCACCCAAAAACCATGTAAATCTTTGTTCATTATTTACCACCCACGTAGCTAACATGTTTTCTGTAAGTGCTTCTTTTCCATAATTAATTCTACATGTACTGGATAGTCTCTGTTTAAAAGAAGAATATGGTTTACATATTAAACACATTGAATCTCGAGAATCTACATGAAATGCAACCAGATTGACATGCTCTCTTTTTAAACTTCGGGAATACAAAGAGTAAACGCCTTACCGTTGATATCTGCTTTAATTAATTCTTAGTGTCCTGGTAGCCGTGTTAAATCCTGCCATACAGTATAAAAGATAAAAGATGCCTCTCACAAATAACATAAAACATATACTAGCTGAATGAACAGGATTAAAGAGATCCCCTTTAGGCTAAAAACAAAACAGATTGGTGGACCTAAAAGAGTAAATTGGTGGGTCAAGACCGGACTTCAAAGTCCGGTGAACATAGTCACGTAGGTGCGATATCATCTATGGCCAGGTGTCATGAGTCACCTTCGCCGGCCCTCATCGTTTTCCAGTTCGACTTTTTGAGTGCACTAAGAACATGTCACCATTCTGACAAGAGCGCGTCACGTGATCACCTTTGCCGGAAATGACCTCGCCCCATAATTTATTTTGTGTATGTGGCTTACACAGTAGTTTCTTTTTATCTTCACACTTTTAAAAAAAAAAATCGTTCCGTCTTTCTTTCAGGCCCTCATGTGCCTCGCTGTTTTGTCAGTGAGCCGAACCCTCTTCGGTGGCTCTGCGCATGTCACGGCGACACTGAAGGCCATGTTGACATTATGGTGTATTCTTACCAAACAATATTCTCAGTGACCTCGGAACACACTGTGATTAGACGCGGCGGTGGGAGGAGGTCTTTCATAGACAATGGTGTGTGTCCGTGTGTATATAAAAATGCTCAGTTCACTTTCAGGACTATAATTACCCGCAAAGATTGCCTTGACATTAATATGATTGCGCGTATAACTCAAGGCCACGACAATCCCCTTCCCTTTAAAAAGAATGCCTCACCTGAAACTCATTAGAACTGGGTGGACAATAAGACACCTGTAAGATCTGGGCGAAGAATCCGCTAATTGGAGAACTTTTAGCAATAAAAACTCTTCTCTAGCTTTGGATTAATTAGCCAGCTAATTGCTGATCAATGACGTCAGTGTATTGCTCTTTAAAAAAAGAAATAGTCTTTCTTATGCCGATTAGGCTAAAAACAATAGGATAGTATCGTTATATGTCAAATGATATAGTTTCGTCATATGTGTGGTTGTGTTCTGAATAGTCCGCTATTTGGTGTAAAGTATTTGATAATACGTATATATATATATTTTTTTTTGCTGTTTTAAATATACTTAAGCTATCTGTTAAAAATATTTTAGGATGAACTGGGGGGGGGGGGATTTTCTTGAGCTCCTATCAATGACGTTGCAGACATCCGAATATGAATCTTCACGGTGGCTAGAAGTCTTGAAGGGTCACAGGGTCAGGTGTCGGATATCTCGCGAGGGCTGCAAGTTTGACATCATTGGTATACGAGATGACGTGACGCCTCTGCTACCCCCCCCCCAACCCTTATATATGTTTCAAAATAAAATGTTTTCGATAGATCTATTAGCTGGTTTACATATAGAACATATTTTCAATAGCTAGATCTAGCAGCTGGTCTAGATACGGAACATGTTTTCAATAGCTAGATCTAGCAGCTGGTCTAGATACGGAACATGTTTTCAATAGCTAGATCTAGCAGCTGGTCTAGATACGGAACATGTTTTCAACAGCACAATATAAACACTTCTATTTTTGAATCAATAAAGGTAGGAAATTTGGAAGTCAACGGAATATGGTGGCTAAGTGGTAAACCGTTTGTCTTTCGAAGCGATAAGTCGTAAGTTCGAATCTGTATGAAGACTGGTCATTTGAACTTTTGGGAACTTCTGGTTCCCGGCACACTTCAGGGGAGTAAATGTTCTGGCCTTATGAGACCCTCGATAGAATCTCGGTCACAGAAACAGATTGTCGTAGTTTGGAGATCAAATAGTCTTTACGTCTCTGATGTCTTTCGTAGATCTAAGATTAGTGGAGGGTCAAAGTTTCGGGCATTAAAAAAAAAGAAGATAAATATCAACATATCCCCCCAGAACACAGCCCCAGATATCTGATCAACTGATTAAGCCCCTATGAAGGGTTTAACCCTCCAACCACGTGCTCAGCTCGCGCAGATGTTTTAGGGGGGTTATGTCCCTAAGTGGTGCACGAGCAAGTCGAGAGGGTGAGGCATAGCAAGTGTTGTACCAAAATATATCGTTTCCAGCCCTTAGGGCTCTACGTCACTCCCCCCCCCCACCACCTCTTCCCCAGTTCAAATGGTACATACTGTTTAATAAAAAGCTGAATCAGCCAAAACCTCGCCTCGTTTTCAGAATGAGGTCAAATAAAATATTTCACAGTTCAAAATTATACGGATGCTTTCCAGCTATATTTCCATAAAACGTTGGGGGTTATAGCGCCGGCCCCCAAAATTCAGTTTGTCGTCTGCACCAGAGAGATGTAGATCTAACGCATCACAACGTCTCTAATCCCAATGTACGCGGGCAACTAAAAGCCCTCGAGCAAAAAAACAAAACGTTCGATTTGTATCGCTTAGTACTAACACTCGTGTCAGTGAAGGATCAGTCTTAAGAGATTAGGACATAAATCCGTTTAACTATTTTGTGGTTCACGCTTTGGTCTTTCGACGTTTGGGCACAAAACGATGATAAGCGTATCGAATTGAAGTCAGCGGGCTATGTGGCTGAGTGGGATAAACCCCTCGGCTAGCTAGCTAAAGGAGGTTGAGTTCAAATCCCGAGGTAGCCGAAGGATTGTTTAAATTCGAGATGTGACTCGAGCTGATTTTTTTTTATGCTGACTGCCTAAAGACAGCTCCAAAACCCTTTTTTCAAGATACCTTTACCTACTATTATCAGCAAATCGGGTAAACCCTTTTCCTTAGTATTTTATATTTGATATGAATGTATCGGCTTAACGGGTAAACCCATTTTCGCAAAACGACTTTTATTTTCGTTGCGAATGAGAAAAACTTGAAAAAAAAAAAAAAAAAAATTAGCTAAGTTTGACATAGATCTAAATCCAATCCACTAGATAGTAATACACAAACTAAGGCCCGCAGGCCTATAGGTATCTTTCTGCCATGCTTGTCTGACTGCTTATCTATAATCCTATTAATCAATATGCCCTTTTAAACATACCTACCGAAAAATAAATTAAGTAAATGAAAAGAAAGAACTCTAGAATTATGTTTGAAATTACCAACAACAAAATCTCCGAGTCTCTGTCACAACTTTATATCACTAACTAATATCTTATCAACCTTAACCTTTTGATTGAGAGTCACTGAACTATATATTATACGTGTGCCCATCCAATTTTTAAACTCAATACACCTCCAGTACTTTGATTAGGTTCTAATCTGATGTGAGACTTTTATAAACTTAACGCAATGCGCCAGAGACGAATGCGTGAATAATGAGGTAGTTCCGGATCTCTTCTCGGTCACGTGGGTGTGTTGTTTACATGAATGACCTCATTGATTTCATTGTAATTTAAACATGAAAATAGTCTAGATCTAGACATCCTTAAGTAATTAAAAAGTATATTACAATAATTCACTAATTTTTATGATTATTTAGTAGGACTACTAGATCTAGGCTAGCACTAAATCTAGATCTACATCTTATCATATGAAGATATTGCCATTATTGCCATGTATAAGACCACAGTCACGTGACTTTTTATAAAGTAGGTCAGAGATTCGGAACTACCTCATTGACTGACTGGTCGTACGTTATCCGCTCTGTATTGATGTTTGATGCTCGTGATGGTCTCAGGTTCAAACCCTACCCTCTCCTACCCCTCGTTATCCTGTGGGAGGTTTGGGCAAGGGTGTAAGTATCTTCCTATCTGGCGGAACATCCGAAACGTGAACAAAAAACAATGTGAGAACCACTGAAGTCTAGCAATTTACAGCTCACATCTCTAACATCGGTGAAGTCAAATTTGAACACAAAGTAGCCTCGTAACTTTTCATGCGGTCCACGGTGTTGGGAATGTCTCAACACTGGGCAAACATTGCCCCCCCCCCCCAACTAAAGGTTTGACATTCACAGGCAAGCTCGAGAGATGCCCTGGGTAGCCCTGTGCTGATTAAGTAACGATAGTCTTTGGCACAGAATTCCCCCGGGGGATTTTCACAACTATTTGAGCATTGTGTGTGTGTGGATGTGTGTGGGTTGCGTGCGTGTGGCTGTGTGTATGTGTGTTACTGTGTCTGTGCCATGTGTGGGTGTGCGTGTGGCTGTGTGTTGGTGTGGGTGTGTCTGCGTGTGTGGCTGTATGTTACTATGTCTTATCTTATATAATACAGACGTTACTTCAAAAAAGAAGATGATTACGTCCTACGCGTCATGCATTCAGTCATGCATATTAACAAATATTCTGCCAAGTCCCTGGCTGGCTCAGGCAAACCCATTCCATGCTCTAATAGCGCTAGGGAAGAAGAAGCATTTGTACACATTTGTCCAAGCATGTGTCTGAGTAGGGTTGTGCCAGGGATAACAATGCTGCACATTGCCTAAAATTATGTTGGAACTGGATATAACCGCATTTCATCATTGTTTATCTTGTTTCTAATAGAGATTTACGCCAATAGAGATTTATTTAGGCCAACCCCTAAATTGCAATCTTTTTGGTGTATCCGGAGTACAGATAAACGGTGTATCCGGAGTACAGATAAACGGTGTATCCGGAGTACAGATAAACGGTGTATCCGGAGTACAGATAAACGGTGTATCCGGAGTACAGATAAACGGTGTATCCGGAGTACAGATAAACGGTGTATCCGGAGTACAGATAAACGGTGTATCCGGAGTACAGATAAACGGTGTATCCGGAGTACAGATAAACGAAGTAATTTTATTAAGCAATTTAATAGTTTTTTTGTGTGTGTTCTTTATAGCACCAGAGAACCAAATCTCTAAACTCTTTTTTTTTTATAAAACAAAGTAATCTTATTGTTTAGTTGGCAATGATCTTCTTTGATTAGGGCGTCCGTTACTTTATTTATTTCTGCCTATTTTGTTTTGTAAAATGTTTTACATAATTCGGATGTTCCTTCAGAGTTGAAGATAGTTTACTTCCTAGTCCAAACCTCCCGCAGGACGACGGGGGGATGGGAGCGGGCAGGGTTTGAACCCTCGACCGTCGATAAATCCGAACGACAGTCCAGCGCGCAAACCGCACGACCAGGCAGCCATCCATATTTTAAGATCTCTATCAATCTCAATTACGTTTTTCTTTAGCGTCCATTACATCGCCACCGCATTGCGTCATGTCGTTTTTTCTTCCTTCTTTTTCATTGACTGCATGTTACTGCCTAATGGAATCTTAAAATAATGAAAGTGCAAACAAAACTGTGATTTAATTTCAATGTGAAAATCCTTTATAATTATTTGCCTGTGTATTTATATTTGCACAATTCCACTTTCAATATTTTGTCACGTTATGATAATTGCCAATTTTTTTTTTTTAAATTGTATAAACAATAAACAGCGTATTTACATTTCCAGAAACAACAGTAAACTTCTGTTGTAATTAAAAATAGACATGGGAAAAAGCAATCTTTTATGTCGAAGATTCTGGCTATTCCGTGCACTGTAGAAGCCAGTTTCAGAGATGGTATAAATACAATGGAAGACAACTGGTGGGATCAGTCAATGTGTCTCAAGCTTCATGTTCAGTCTATTAAGAATCTGAAATTCTATTATTATTTCTAGGAAAACCGTTAGAACTTTTTTTGAAATCCATGTTCTCAGTCTTCTTGCGCCTTAGTAAGGTCAGAAAAACTTTGAAAGCCAATGAGAGGGAAAGAAATGCGTTAATAGAAATGAAGAATTAATGTCAAGTCAAGATTGATATTTTAAATTTCGTGTTTTTTTAAGATTGATATTTTAAATTTTGTGTTTTTTTAAGATTGATATTTTAAATTTTGTGTTTTTTTAAGATTGATATTTTAAATTTTGTGTTTTTTTAAGATTGATATTTTAAATTTTGTGTTTTTTTTAAGATTGATATTTTAAATTTTGTGTTTTTTTTAAGATTGATATTTTAAATTTTGTGTTTTTTTAAGATTGATATTTTAAATTTTGTGTTTTTTTTAAGATTGATATTTTAAATTTCGTGTTTTTTTTTAAGATTGATATTTTAAATTTCGTGTTTTTTTTTAAGATCGATATTTTAAATTTCGTGTTTTTTTTTAAGATCGATATTTTAAATTTTGTGTTTTTTTAAGATTGATATTTTAAATTTCGTGTGTTTTTAAAATTGATATTTTAAATTTCGCGTTTTTTTTAAGATTGATATTTTAAATTTCGTGTTTTTTTTAGGACGCCCTCAAGTCCACCCAACTCAAATGGCTACTTAACATTTCTTCCTACTGAAATCTTGTCTAAAGCTATTTTCAACATTTCAACACTCAGCCACTTCAACGACTTTAACAGCAGGAGGCGCTTGTCGTCTGCAAGTGTTTCGTGTTCCCGTGGCTGAGCTTTTTGTCTTTTTCTCACTTTATTGTCATTGATAAAGTCCAGCATGAAAAGGGAGATAACACCATTCACGACGTCTGCTGGGAGAAAAAAAAAAAGGCGGGAAAAAGGCTTATTCAAAGTTATGGTGACAATCAAAAGTTAACGCCCTTGCATATCTGTACATAAGGCAGTAAAAAAAAAAAAAGAAAAGAAACACTTGTCGTGTGCTCCGCCCTAGGAGAAGAAAATGTCGAAGGCGGATTATTTTGTGTTTGTATTGCGTCAACATAACCCAAACACGTACATGCATGGACGCAGATCGAAAAATGGCGTTCTGCTTGCATAATATAAACATGGGATTTAAAAAAGCATTAAATACCTAGCAGGCTATCCCACAGCTCTCATTATGTTGAACTTCAATAATACACCTAGATTTAAGTATCTGTACACTGTTTAAATTGTTGCTAGGTTTTTTTTTTTCCTTTTTATTCATTGTTTTGAAATGGGTGGAGAAGACAATAACTAAATGTGTTTTATTTTCTCTAATCCTTTTTAATATTACACCTAGATCTAGTGTTTTTAAAGTTGTTGCTAGGTTTTTATTAATTTTCTATTTATTCTTTGTTTTGAAATGGGTGGAGAAGACAACAACCAATTTTTTTATTTTTTTTTCCTGCTCTGCTTTAGAGATTTGCAAAGGCGTTGTACTTCTTGAATTCGTTTTATATGTTAATGTTTTAAAAGGGAAAGGTTAAGACAACAAATTTCACCTTTAACCTTTCACATTTTAATATTTAAAAAAACGGGCATGTTAAAAAAAATTGTGAATCTATAATTATGATGGTGTCGGGGGGGGGGGGTATGGCGAGAGTGAATATATTACTTTGATATAAGTATAAGTAGCAGTTGCCTAAGGCCGGCCCTGGTGAGAGATACGGGGCGAAAAACGGGCTCAGCCTATTATGGAACCCCTAAGAAACTAGTTCGCCACTAGTTCGGGTGTTTATTCTGTAAGAATGTATCCTCAGCTTGTTTATACTTGATTTATATCAGATTATATTTATGAGCAGTGGATTATTGAATGGCTACCTGTTCGCCTGGTTGTGAGGGGGGTCGTCACGACGGTCCCGAGTTTGAGTCCTGCCCTCTTCCACCCCTTGCCGACCCGAAGGAGGCACGGACTATGGCGTATGAATCTGTATATCCCTCATCCCTGGTCGTTGTGCTGACCTCATGGTGTCCTCGTTAACCGTCGACCATAGAAACAGATGGCGTTTTCCTCACATGCCTTACAGAACAGATCGGAAAGGGTGCATTACGTTTTGCAAAGCTTCTATCAACTCACACCGTCTGTCTGTCCGTCTGTCTGTCTGTCTGGTACAAATCTTGTGTACGCTGTTTCTCCCACTTCCCGTTCTCGGATCAAGTTTAAAAATCTGTGCAATTATTCATTGCCCCTAAAAGGGGAAAAAATCTCACAGTATCGAGAAATATGACTGTAAATACGCAGTTCTTTCCCATATATAAACTTTGTTTTTTAACGTATTTTAAAAAAATATTTTGTAAGATTTCCAGTTTGGTCCATAATACTCAACTTCGATGTCCATTGTGTTATTTTTATTAGAGATATGGGAATGCAAGGGAGATAACACAAAGTATTCCTGTAAGTGAAGTGATCGTAACAGAAGTGTCCATGGCTCTCTGAAATGGCTAGAGCCCCTCCAATGACAGAAAGAAAGCTATGCATCATTCTTTCCCTGTGTAAATGACCCCCTTCCCCCTCAAATCGTTCGTTCATCCTCCACCCCCCCCCCCCTTCTCCCTCTGACTTCAAGAGCCACCCAGGAAACAGGAAGCCTAAAAGAAACGCGGGGCGGTAGAGATAAGATTTAACAATAGACTCTAAGATTCTGTTTTTTGAATTTGTCACAGCCGAGAAAGGGCCGCTACTCTAAACGTATACATATCGTCTGCAAAGAAATTTAAATCCACATTAGTTTAAATGTATTCTTTTATTTTTGCGATGGGGTAGGGGTGGGTCTAAAATGTGTATGTGAGTGTGTGTGTGTGTGTGTGAATACTATAAAAAAAAACACCTTCTTTTGTAGTCTGGGTGACATTCTAGTTTGCGCGCGCATCTGTGAGCGGGTTATTAATTAACTTGCGCAACATTGTGTGATTCAGTGCAGTGTTTACCAACGCCTCCGCCTCCCAAGTTCTCCGCTTCCAACGGAGGAGACTTCAAAGGGACAAATCGGGCACTGTCGTCTGCAGCCTCGTCACGTAGTTGCCCGCCACTCATACTCGCGGTCCAAGTACAGCAGGGGTTCTCAACCTGTGGGTCGCGACCCCCTCGGGGGGGGGGGGTCGATTTACGATTTGCGAGGGGTCGCCTAAGACCATTGAAAATATGGATTGTTATTGTCTATTCTTCTATTGCTGTATGTGTGTGTGTGTGGGGGGGTCGCGGCAGAGTGGGGGATTCTAAAAAGGGGTCGCCGAGCATAAAAGGTTGAGAACCGCTGTTAGTACAGGGTACTGTGCGTGTTTGGGTGTCAAAATTTCGTTACTTCATGAATTCACGGCGTCGTAAAAACTCGTGGGAGGGTCTGGCTAGTTTTGCGTTCGTGAAAGGGATGACTCTAGTGCTATCTATAGAGCAGGAAGTGCGATTTACCTACACTGCAAGCTAAGCATTTCTTTTTTTAAATTCTCCAACTTTGTGCTGCGTTAGGACTATGCAAGAACTATGACCTACCATCAGTGCGTGGCCCTACCCTCGAGGACCAAATGTATGTAAAATTCCTGCAGTCACTTTGAGATATCGAATCTCTGGCGTCCTTTTCGGTTACTAAAAGAAGATCAGTGTACAGAAAGATGTGGCCTAGGAATTTGTGTTTTCTTGAAGATAGATTATAAAGAGCACCTAACAGCATTTTCCCATTTGAGGCAGAATGTATTAAGCGAAATAACTGACAAGGACGTCCTTGAGGCTGAAGTGCTGGGGAGCAATCCAGACCTGGGCACGGGGCGGCCACCACACAAATGCCGCTTCTGGTTGCCTATTTCTGACATGCCAGATAAGAGAAAAGGTTGCTTAGTCTTTGTTTATTTTAGAAGTGCCGGAAAAATTTCATCTGATCTGTCTCATCTATCCCTTGACTTTCGTCTTAGGGGTGCTGTGACAGTTCGCGCCCCCATTTTTTCCAGTCAGCAGTTGTTCTTAGCAGGATATCAAGAGAGAGGCCGGTCCATTCTTTTACGTTGTCCAGCCAGCTTTTCTTTGGACGACTCTTTCTTCGTTCTCCCTCTACTGTATCTTGAGGGAGGACTTCACGGTATTGAAGACTTCATCCTTTTTGCCAGCTTAGCCCAAATATTCGACTTTCGACTAGGTAAATGGACGAATCGCGACCACAAGTTGTGGTCAGTGAAATCTCACGTTTTACCACTTTTTTTATTTTTAGCGGCACAGTTGGGAAAAGACGCTATTGTGCTTGTGCTGTTTGTCCGTCTGTTTTTAAGGTTTTGAGATCAAAAATTGAAAGCGCTATTAAAATTCCGATTCCTTCTTGCCTTTAAACGTGAGGCAGGTCCATTCTACTAAAAGTAGACTTGGGTCATTGTAGCTACTAAACTTTCCAGTCACTTAAATTTAATTTCCAGTGGCACTTAACTTTCAGAGGTCATTAAACTTTCAGTGGTCACTAAACTTTCGATGGTCACTCAACTTTCATTGGGCTCTAAACTTTCAGTGGTCACTAAACTTTCATTGTTCTATAAGCTTTTAGTGGTCACTAAACGTTCATTGTTTTATAAACTTTCAGTCCGGGGCGTAGCTAGAAATTGTCCATCATGTGGGGGCTTCGGGGGCTTGACCTCTTTGGGAGCCTCTGCATTTTGCGTAATATTTAATATTTAATGTAAAAGGCACTCATTCGGGGGACCCCCATCAAGTAGGAGCCTGGGAGATTTTCGAATTCTCCCCCCCCCCTCATCCCCCACCCTAGCTACGCCACTGCTTTCGGTGGTCATTAAACTTTCAATGGTCATTAAACTTTCAATGGTCATTAAACTTTCATTGTTCTATAAACTTTACTGTACAGTACTGTAGTGGTCACTAAACTTTCATTGTTCTGTAAACTTTTAGTGGTCACTAATCTCTCAATTAGCTTTACTTGTTCCCTTGTCTCTGAGCGTGCAATAACTGCATTGCATCTTGTGTCCACTAACACCTGCAAGTATGAGACCTCCGTCCTTTGTCGTATTGGCACGAGCACTGTTGTCACATGTCTGACTGACATCGAATTTAAAACCTAATCTGACACTGCCATTCCATTGTCAGTTAAACCAATGTTGGCAGTCGCCGCTAAAATGTTTGCGCGGTTGTACTCGTGTGTGTGTGTGTGCTAGTGTCTGAAAGTGCGACAGATTAGGTAAAAAATAAAAAAAGGGAGGGGGGTATAACAAGGGTGATTAGTATTTGTTGTATTGAACAGAAAGAGAGGATTGAGCAGAGAGGATTGAACAGAGAGGATTGAGCAGAGAGGATTGAGCAGAGAGGATTGAACTTTTTTTTTTTTTTTTTTATAGAATTAGAAAGTTTCTTGAAACCAGTTGAACCTTGGACGCTGAGGCCCGCTGAGCTGAGAGAACCAATCAGACGATTGCGTTAGATAAAGCTAACCAGATGACTGGTAGACAAATCCAATTGTTGACTCGTGAATACCTGACAGATTCCATAAGGATTGCTCTCTTTCTCTCTCTCTGTCTCTTTCTCTCATTCTCTGTGTTTCTCTTTCTCCCGTCTGTCTTTCTATGTATTTCTTACTATCTACAAGGTTATTTTCTCTCTGTCTGTCTCTCTCTCTTCCTCTCTTTCTTTCTCTCTCTCTTCCTCTCTTTCTTTCTCTCTCTCCTTTCATCTTAATGACGTATGCACGAACATACAAAGAGTGATTACAACGTAACAAAAGCACTACAATCCAGTCCTTTTATGGCATTCCAAATGCAGCGCATTATTTCTCTGGTCTTGTCTTCCCGTGCGCTTAGAATTGGTAACGCAATATCCTTGACCTTAACCTTATTTTTATTTAAATTAACATATGTATTTACATGGTGTTTAATCCACTGGTAGAACAAGTTTGTTTACTAGATTCACTTCTCTTTATATATATATATATATATATATATATATATATATATATATATATATATATATATATATATATATATAACACCGATTAGAGTGCTATATGTTTTGTTTATTACTTCAATAGCATAATTGTAATTAGTTGCTAGATTTTGTCAGCTCAGAATTTTCTGTTTTAATTTCAGTTTGCGATTACCTGATTACGATTTTTTAAAATTATATTTTATCTTCTACTCTATGTAACGCTAATTTGATTTATAGACAAATTAGAGTTTAGGTGCCACATAAAAATTATTTTCAATAGTACATACCTTTATAAATGCTTTGAAACAATTTATAACTTAAAAAATGTTGTATTTTGTTTTTTTTTGTAGAAGAGTCTGCCCTCCCTTTAAAAATATAGCTCTATTACCTTGTCAGGTAATTGGACAACATAATTGTCTGTGTGCAGTGTCGTTTCAATCCACAGACTAGACAGACAAGGTTTCCGGAAGTCTTTTGCTTTTTTTTGCTTCTACACGCGATTACAGGTTCAGTGTATGACGCCGACAGTCTCGTGGGTCTATATATAGTCGTCACGGGAGTAGGTCTCTTCCGCATAGGAGACTTCATCTATAGAAGGGAATCTTTGGGCCGAAATATCATTCTCTCGAATATGTAAACTCAATTACTGTCAAAAGCATGACATAATAGTCAATCTTTAGCAAGGGTGGCTGGGTCGAAGTCTATTAACAGGGGCGTAGCTAGGAATTTTCCATCGTTTGGGACCCCGGGGTGGCTTGACCTGTATGGGGGCCCCAGCAGTTTGCGTAATATTTAATTCTTAATGTAAAAAACACTCATTTGGGGGCCCGGGGTGATTTTCAAATTCTCCCCACCCTCCTCCCCCCACCCTAGCTACGCCACTGTCTATGAAAGGTAAATAGAACCACTGAATATCAATTTGTAGTGTCCATTAAGGGATTAGGTTATGGTGTAGCAGCTCGGCCTCAGTAGACCTACTTCCATTTGAGCTCACGTGAAGCGAGGTCTGGTGTTACCTCCCAGAAAGCTGATCATTTTTTTACTTTTTGTTGTAAAAATAATGTTCCCCTTTCAGACCTTGCAATCTATAGGGCTAATGATGCTAAGGTCATCTGTTTCTTTGGCAGACTTTCAACCAGCAGGGTGTCATGTGGCCAGCACAACGACCAACCGCCTTGAGTTTCCCTAACTTAGGTCAGGTACCCATTAGAGCTGGGTGGACTCAGGGGCGGCCTAAAAAAAATCCCAAAATTCAAAATCCCAGTCTTCACCTAGATTCGAGCCCAGGACCTCGGGTTCGGAAGCCAAGCGCTTAACCACCCAGCCTCTGCGCCCAGTTACTATTTGTTGTAGTCATATTAAAACATTTCAATACATAACCATGTACGTCTTGTATGGTATACAAACTGTAAGTACAACCCTATGTAACAAACATTTTGTGATCACGACGAGTCACAAACACAAACAGAAGAACGTCCATTTATCACACTATCATATCCCATTTATCACACTATCATATCCCATTTATCACACTTTCATATCCCATTTATCACATTATTATATCCCATTTATCACACTCATCATATCCCATTTATCACATTATCATATCCCACTTATCACACTATCATATCCCATTTATCACATTATCATATCCCACTTATCACATTATTATATCCCATTTATCACATTATTATATCCCATTTATCACACTATCATATCCCATTTATCACACTATCATAACCCATTTATCACATTATTATATCCCATTTATCACATTATTATATCCCATTTATCACACTATCATATCCCATTTATCACACTATCATATCCCATTTATCACATTATTATATCCCACTTATCACATTATTATATCCCATTTATCACATTATTATATCCCATTTATCACATTATTATATCCCATTTATCACATTATTATATCCCATTTATCGCATTATTATTTCCAGGTTTTCTAATGTTTCTAAGTAAAAAAAAAAAGTTAAGTGCCTTAAATATCGAATAGATTTGCATTTCTCCACGATTATAGACTAAATTCTATCAAGAATCGGCCTCATTAGTCTTATGAGATGTTGCCAAGGGAAAAGATCGTCTCTCGAGACGTAAAATGCGACGGACGGACTGACTAAATTCTCTCATGTTCTGCCACACTTTTCCCGATTCACGTCTGCAAGACGCTTAACGCACTTTATAAATAACACAGCCTACTTCTGGAGAACTTGGCGCGGAATCTGATTTGAAAAGTTTCTTTGTTTGTGATGTCACATTTATGACGTAGTTCATCACTGATGCTTTCGCTGATGTCGTCTGCTCATTTTGACTTCTGCTATTTTTCTTCCATTTGATCACACTAGCCCTATTTAAATTAAAAACAAAAAGAAAAAATTGGGGGGGGGGGGAACTTTGGAGGTAGTTTGTCATCGGACACATGTCGTCTGTGACAAACGAGTGTCTTAAATGTCATATGTCTTAACATAACCATATGTCACAAGTGTAACCATCAAACACATAAAAAGACACTCGCACAGAGTTATGACGTGTCTGATATTCTCCGCGTAGCGTTTTGATTATTCACTTAATTAGGAGTCATCAATTTAAAGGCAAAGTGGAAACGACTCTGGTGGAGTCAAGGTGGATCAAGGGAGAGAACCAGTCAGCGTCTCATTTGATGTCAGAAAGTGGATGAAAGTTGACTCAAGTCAATGTCTTAAGAGAAAGTAGGTCAACCTGTAATCCCCGGAATTAAAGCTCATGGACGAAGGAAGCGAGAGGAACGTGATGTCCTTTCAACTGTTTTAGCGGTGTCGTGTAAAAACCTGGTTGGCGGTCATTACCTGGTAGCACTGGTCATAAAATAATCGTCAGTTGGTCAAAACCGTTATCGAGGAACAGACGTTAAGCCTATACTTTGGAATATAAAAAATTGAACTGATGTAAATTTCAACACATAAAAAAATATATGAGGAAGGTGGATAGCTGTATACATATATTACATACATACATACATGATACATGCCTACATGTATACATACATATATTATTATTATATATGTATAAATAGGGTTGAAAGATTAAGCGAAAAAAAAAAAGGAGAGAGGAAATATCAAAAGGTGGGGGCGGGGGACCAAAAAAGAGAGACAGAGTAGTATTTTTTGAAGTAGCATTTAATCTTGAGTGTTCATTAGTAGAGCCCTAAGGCTTTCGATTGATGGATGGATGCCTCATAAATCTTAAATTTATTTTTTTTTTAAATTTTAACAGTTTCGGATTGATGTAAACAATACACACACACACACACAAACACATCTAAACACAAACACACGCGCAATGACACCGGTTAACATCAATTCATTCCATTGGCTTAGACCAGGGGTTCTCAACCTGTGGGTCGCGACCCCCTTGAGGGTCGAATGACGATTTGTCAGGGGTCGCCTAAGACCATCGAAAATATGGATTGTTTTTGTCTATTCTTCTATTGCTGTATGTGTGCGTGTGGAGGGGGTTGCGGCAGAGTGGGGGGGGGGTCGTAAAAAGGGGTCGCCGGGCTTAAAAGGTTGAGAACCGCTGGCTTAGACCCTATGAATGTCCAGATAAGCGAGCTGCCATTGAGGCGTCAACATGTTCATCCTGGATAAACCATTGGGAGACCCCGCGTGGATCATTCTGGAGAGACACACAGCATTTCTCTGTTATCTTCATAGTAAAACTTCTCTCTATATAATTCTCTTCGTCGCCCAACCACGTGAGACATCACGATGAATAAAGTCATGGAAAGATAACTCTGCAAGTCGGACTAGAGTTACCCCACGTAAGTTTCGCGGTGACAGAGAGAGAGAGGCTCAGAAGAAAAAAAAGAGGGGGTGGGGTCGTATGCTTTGCCGCGTGTCGGCTCGTGTTCATATAATTTAGCTCCTGTAACAACCTTGCCCTGGGCAGGATCAAAACGTTTCAATCTGACCAATGACTTTCATGACTTTTAGTTCTACATTTAAGAATCTGGTTAACAAGACTAAGACTGCTTTATTGGTCCTTATGGAAATTTGTTGTGATTACAAGGACTCTTTTTCTCATATAAAGACAGCACAACAGAATCATACACATAAATACAACAGAAACAACATAGAAAGTTCATTCAGCGACTACACACAGGCATCTTGGTCCTGATCATGTTTCCTGATCAACGAGTGGCGTTGATATAGTCTGACCGAGTGAGGCACGAACGAGTTTTTGTATCGCTCTGTTCTTGTTTTGATTGACAGTAGTCGCCCACTTCGCGACGACCTGACATAGTTCTGATGGACCGGGTGGCCGTTGTCTTCCAAGATTTTTTTCGATTTTCCTTAGACACTTTTTGTTCAAAAAGTTCCTTTAAATGTGGCAATGTTGTGAGTGTAATTTTTGATGCCCTTTTTATGATGGTTTCTAGACGGCGCAACAAAATCTTCTCCTGGGTAACTAACGAAGAAGGGCACCCGAACATCAATGTACCTAATCAGGGTATCTAATAGAAACCTAGTTCCGACCACTGCCCGGATCAAAGAGTGCATGTTAAGCTCTGCAGCGCTTACCCCTGGAAATAAGGCTAACAAACTCTTATCTCTAAAATCATTGGTTACAAGAAGCACGCGCCCTCCGACGTGAACAAACGAGCCGGTGTTTCCCCTGAATGCAGAGGAGGGGATAACGAGGTCGAAAAAACAAAAAAAAAGAAGCCCCCTTTGATATACCCCACGAGTGAGCGCTGCGGGAGGGAATGCGCTCATCTTGTGGGATAATAATATGCTTTGCAACATCATAACAAGTGTGTGCAGCGGCGAAAACCCAGGTAGGGAGAAGCCTGAATTAAAGTTGTTGATGGGGGGCGCACATTTCAGGATATTTTTTTTTTTATTTGGTAACAAGATACAGACGGAGGAGATTGATTCTTTGGCGCAAGGTGTAAATCTCGGGGGTGAAATGCTGGCCACCATGTTAGCAGATGTACTATTTTACATTGCTCTGATTCTGTTAACTGGGTAAAGTAAAGTTCCCCTTTCAGACCTTGTGACCTACGGGGTAGATGATGTAAAGGGTCACATCTGCCCACGGTTGACGAGGGTGTCATGCGGCCAGCTCAACAAGCACCTTTACTTTTCCAAATGTTAATGTCAGATACCCATTCGAGCTGGGTAGACACAGTGGCGCCATAAAGATTCCGTAAGTAAGAATCCAAGTCTAACCTGGATTCGAACCGGGACCCCCCGTTAGGAAGCCAAGCTCTTTAACACTCAGTCACCGCGCCTCCAGTAGGGTGCGTGGTGGCAGAATGGTGAAGCGCTTGGCTTCCGAACCTAGGGGTATCGGGTTTGAATCTCGGTGAAAACTGGGAATTCGAATTTCGGGATTTTTTAGGACGCCACAGAGTCCCCCCAAGTCTAACGAGTATCTAACATAGTTGGGGAAAGTAAAGCCTGTTGGACGTAGTACTGGCCACACAGACGTCAGCAATAGAAACAGTTGACCTTTTCACAATCTAACCCTTTTCTTTCCTTTTCATTGTTTTACAAATTAAACAAAGGACTCGAAGACAAGCCTTAATAATACGTTGTATAAAAGAGGTATTGTATTTTTTAGAAATTATTCTTTTTTTAATGCTTTTGTTGTTGATTTAGCAGTGTATTAGTGTGGTCACTTATCCATTTGAAATCGATAGGAAAACATGTTTTGAAAAAACAAATTTGAAAAGTGGAATCAAAAGAAAAAAACGAATCAAAAACATGAAAAGTTAAAATAATTTGTTTGTTTGTTTGTTTGCTATATGTTTGTATTCCCAGACACTAGCTTAGACCGAGTCACGGCATCAAATGTCAACCCTTGGCCTGACCTTTTCTTTTGTCAGGTGTAACAAATCAACTCGTGTGTTCACTTTGGGATTTGCAACCAAAAAAAAAAACAAAAAAAAAACTTTTTGGTGCTGGATGGGGGGAAAGCGCAATGACAGGGTGGAGAGAGCGGGCGCCATGTTTCTTAGCGGACCGCCACCGCTGCATCCCCTGACGTCCATCACACATGCGGAGACTGAACAAGACGAAATATTAGGTATCTGTTGAACGAGGACACTGCGAGGGAGGGAAAGCAGAAAGATATATATATATATATATATATATATATATATATATATATATATATATAGAGAGAGAGAGAGAGAGAGAGAGAGAGATAAATATAGAGAGTGATAGATATATATAGATATATATATATATATAGAGAGAGAGAGATATAGAGATAGAGATAGATATAGAGAGAGAGAGAAAGAGAGAAAGATAGAGAGAGAGAGAGAGAGAAAGAGATGATATCCGTTACAATAAGCGTACCTATGGTAAATAAAACAGTAGGCGTCGTTGTGCTGTGTGTGTTGGGTGGCCTGTCACCGACTTAAACCTAGTTTGGACAGTTGACGTAACCATGCACAAATGCTATGTAACCATGCACAAATGTTACGTAACCGTGCACAAATGTTACGCCTAAGTTGTTTCTATTCCGTCTTTAAAAGAAACAAGAAAATAATAGACTCAAAAGACGAAAGTGGCGGGGGTTGCAGGGCGCCATGGAGACGGTGATGATCAAGAGGGGAACGAATCTGGCGACGTAGCGGTGTATAATGATGAATGTTACAGCAAACTGTCTGGTACTTAAGACAGACAGACAGACAGACAGACGGAAGTGACGTCAAACGTTTGGCTTTTTTAGTTTGTTTTGAAACAAAGAAAAAAAGTGTTGTTTTTTTTTAATTTGAATCCCAAATGAGATGCGTATGTATTCTTACATGTTAAGTTATATCATGGAATCTTGGCAGAAGTGGATGCAACAATTTAGTGTTTCAGTCACGTTTCCATTTGGGTTGAATTAGCAATTTGTTGAAGGGTTTGAAAGGTGCGGTGAGTCGCTTAATCCGCTCGAGTTTGAATCCCGAAAGAGATTGGACCACATTGTCACCTTTAGTCGCTAAACGACTGTGGATCATCTCATAAACATAAGATGACTGCCCGGACGATGTCGCCCACACAGCGGTTTCTGCCAGGGTGTAGCACTGTGTGCTGTAAGCTGCCTAAGGGTCGTCAGCTCCCAATGTTTCCTCAATGTTAACTTCCGAAACCTTTGCCATGTGAAAGGGTCAAAGTTACTTGAAGCTAGGCTCTACACTCCAGAACTTTCTGTTTCCTGTTAAGCATACGAATTTACTTGCAATTAAGCCGCGTACACCATAAGCGGTGGCAGCTTTCTTGGTGAGTGGCGAACAAACAAGTGTCTGAACTTATCTTTTTTTTTTTCTTCCGCTCACCCAGTCACCACGTAGATTATATCTGCTGTGTGAGAAACGCGCTTGTCTGTCTAATGAAGTCATGTGATCGAGTTGTCTCACCAGCAGACGTGAGCCATAGTGTATCCAGCAGACGGTAAACTAGAATGTGGCCAGCAGACGTGAGCCATAGTGTATCCAGCAGACGGTAAACTAGAATGTGGCCAGCAGACGTAAGCCATATTGTATCCAGCAGACGGTAAAATAGAATGTGGCCAGCAGACGTAAGCCATATTGTATCCAGCAGACGTGAGCCATAGTGTATCCAGCAGACGGTAAACTAGAATGTGGCCAGCAGACGTAAGCCATATTGTATCCAGCAGACGGTAAAATAGAATGTGGCCAGCAGACGTGAGCCATAGTGTATCCAGCAGACGTGAGACATAGTGTATCCAGCAGACGGTAAACTAGAATGTGGCCAGCAGACGTAAGCCATATTGTATCCAGCAGACGGTAAAATAGAATGTGGCCAGCAGACGTGAGCCTCGGAGCCTTTTCATATTAACCCACATAGTTTTTCGTTTTTCCTAAATGAGTTGGAAAAGGAAACATAACGTCGCGATGCTTCGTCTGTCTGTCTGTCTACCTGTTTATCGGTCTGTCTATGATTCAACAGCTATTGCAAAAATAAAAAAAACAACTCAAGAGAGATAACTCATATTAATGTGGTCTGTAATTTGCCTGTCTTCTTGAGTTTCCATTTCTTCTCTTTCAGACGTAATGTAATTTCAATCAATAGATCATTTCAAGAAGACAACCATTCAAAAATTAAAATTAAGTTAACCCTCAACGTCCAGAGAAGAGAGAGGTAGTCAAAGAGTACACATTGGTTCAAATAATTGTATATGGCTCTTATTATAGAGACTCTTTATTTAGTCTAGTAGTAAATGAGGAGATCAAGGGTTGTTTTTTCTTCTTCCATTGTTACTTACTGTGCAGTGTTTGCAAGGCTTGGCGGTGTATTGAGTCCCTGTTTAAGTTGATAGCATTAGTTCTAAAGTTCTCAAATAATGGAGATATGTTTAATTATTAAATTTGACAGATGCCTTTATGTAGCTAGGTCATGATATAAATCTGAGCATTTAGACCAGGTTTTCGGACCAGGTTATTGGACCAGGGACATTGGGATTTAAAAATGGTCATTAATAATGTTGTCATGTCGTTCCAATGACGTCATGTGATTTAAATGACGTCATTAGAGGTAGTAGATCAAGTTTGAGTGTGGTCAGACTTTTTTTGCATAATATAATTTAGTTAGGTCACATTCGGAATCATGTATTTAAAAAAATTATTATGGTTTCTTTTTGGATGGCTTCTTTCTGGGCGTTTTCTTTTAAGATGGTTTGTTTTTGGATGGACTCTTTTTGAATGTCTTCTTTTTAAATGGTTTATTTTGGGTGGTTTCATTTTGGATGGCTTCTTTTTGGGTGGTTTCATTTTGGGTGGCTTCTTTTTTGGAGGGTGTCTTTTTGGTCTCTTTTTTAGTTCCACTCTTCTAGCTGTAAATTTTTTAGAGCGGTCGATAAACGTTTACATAGGAAAACAATAGAAACCTTATTGGGTCTAATTGCGTTCTAAAGCGCCTCCAACTGGAGAAGTATAACTGTGTGATGATGTAGAAATGTGTTCCTCCGTATTCTTATTGTATCTCTGGTAGTCTTGCATGACTGGCACGATTTTGATAGCTTCTCTGCCTTTTCATTTCCCATGATGCCAATGTGTCCAGGGATCCACTGTAGTGTGATATTGATATTTAATTTTGATATCATCTGATGGATTATCACAATGAGTGTTGTCAACTCTCTTGGGCTGTTTGAGGTGCTGCTGTTAAGTGCTTGCAGAGTAGATTGGGAGTCTGTAAAGACAACAATATCTGATGGTGGTTGCACTCCTTCATATAATTTGTTTTCCACAGTCTGGAGTGCCATGGTAATTGCCTCAATTTCTGCTTGGAAGTTTGAGCAGTAATCGCCACAGGGTGCGCTTATCTCAAAGTGTTTATTTTTTAGGGAAGACCAGGAAGGCACCAAGACCAGCATTGATGGTGGCACATTAGAGGATTAAAATCAACAGACATGAAATATTTCGATCTAGGATTTTTGAAACATTTTCTCAATGGAAACTAACAGGAAATGGCTTTGTTTCATATATTTGCGTGAATATATAGTTCTGTGATTGATAAGAAAATCCGAGAAATGATTTTGCATTATTTGTAAACTTTGAAAACTAAAGAACATTACATTTCTAAGACAGAAAAGATTGATTGGGGCGACTTCCCTTACAGATAGAAAAAGAGTTACGTACATAAATATATATATATATATATATATATATATATATATATATATATATATATATATATATATATATATATATATATATATATATATATATATATATATTTCATATCTAGACTGGAAATCGGAAACAAATTCTAATTGATCGATTCACAGACCTATATATATATATATATATATATATATATAAGTCTATGGTTGAAGCATTGTATTTTGATCTCTGTTGACGTATTATTTTGATATCTGGGTAGATTAGTTTGTACTTGTAACTCTTTAAGACATCCTTCTCACTTCACACATATCAACATTGAGTTTATCATCATTAAGATTTGAAAGACATCACGTTAGAAACATAAGTAAAGACGGGGCATCAAGATAGAGCGCTGATATTAAACTAGGGCAACCTGTTCAAACCTGCTATTGTTTTCTACTTCTCAATGTAATGGTGCAATGGTTCACATTGTGTGTTTTCAAATGTATCTTTATTTATATTTTACCAAAGAGGAAGGAAGGTAATCAGTTTGAGTTTATGTAACAGTATATGTTCTTTCATAACAGTATTAGCAAGTCCTGCATTAGTGTCGTGTGCATTTTTCGTGCATGTGCAGTTATGACCACTTTCTATGTGCCAATCTTCCAATCCTGTTTGCTTACTATTAGTAAGTATTAGTTTCTGTTCATTTCGCTTGGTTTGAGGTCTTTTGCTATTTCTGGCCATTGCGACATCGGATGTTGTCTCTTGTCTTATTTTTAAGAGTCATTTGTCCTAGTTGCACTGTGTTGTCATTCTCGTAGACAAGGACGTCTGTCTTATATGTAGACCTATGTCTTGGTTTTCGGCATGGTGGCTCAGTGGTAAAACATTTGGCTGTCAAACCAAGGGATCTCGAATTAAAAACTGTCTTAAATCTAGGTTTGTTAAGATACTCCTGAGTCCACGCAATGCTAATGGGGACTTGACATTAGTTGGGGAAAGTAAATGCCATTGGTCGTTGTGCTGGCCACATGACACCCAAGTTATCCATCTTTCATAGAAATATATGCGCTTTACATTACATGCCTTATAAATCGTAAGGCCTGAAAGGTTGCTAGTATTGGGAACGAAATTGACGTTCTCGAGTCGGACGTCATTATTCGGGGCTTTAATTATTCGACCTTGGAGTTCGTGTCAGTTTCGAACTCAGCGCTCTGACTGTGGGCTCGGTGAGGGAGATGTGTGTTGTGATGATGTATCTCCATGCTGTGTGTCACGTGATAGCAAGGCTCGAAGCGCCTAGATTAAACTATTTATTAAATAGTTGTAAACGTAATGTGCCAGTAACAGCTTGTACTTTTGTACAGCGTTAATTAGTATTACGAAATGTTAAGGTGTCTTATTACATGTGCAAGTGCCCTATTTAATCGTTATGGGCCTGGCACGTGACGACATGTAGTTCCATTTTAATATTCATTTTCATAATTGGATGTCTCAATATTCACATTCGTTACAAAACAAAATTGTGATTGACCCATAGTTGACCTGTTATGTGGTAAGAAGTAGCAGGGCTAATAATGTCATGTAATATAATGGGTGTTCACTATAGCAGGATATGACGCTCTGCCTGCTAAATAAGTAAACATAATATTATTTAAATGTTTTTTATTACGGATATAGAATTAGTCGACATGATATGTTTTAATTCCTATTAATTCCTATATTCCTATTCCTACTGTAGTTTATTCCTAGTAAACAAGTTTGGGTGAAAAAAAAACAAAAACAAAAAACAAGGGAAATTAGACCGTCTGTCTGTTAGCGGATTGAATGGGTTAATTACCCCTTGGGTGTCCAGTGCCCCATGTACTGTAGTGTACTGTGTAATTACAGACACCGTAATGTATGTTACCGTAACACGTGACTTTTAATTCTCAAAGTGACTGGGTGTTTAAGTGAGAGAGAGAGAGAGAGAGAGAGAGAGAAAGAAAGAGAGAAAGAGAGAGAGAGAGAAAGAGAGAGAGAGAGAAAAAGAGAGAGAGAGAGAGAGAAAGAGAGAGAGAAAGAGAGAGAGAGAGAAAGAGAGAGAGAGAGAGAGAGAAAAAAAAAAAAAGAGAGAGAGAGAAAGAGAGAGAGAGAAAGAGAGAGAGAGAGAGAAAGAGATGGATCGGTTAAACAAACAAAAGAAAATATAATATCAGGATGGTTGCTGTCATTTTTTACCTACATCTAACCATTAGTCTGTTAAACCGTTGGGGAACCACATATGATCTGTTCTATGTCTTTCTCCATTCCTCTCTGTCTTTCGCCTTCAATCGAATCTCTTTCAATGTCAGGCCAAGTCCAGTCTTTGCTGTCTTTTCATCGCTTTCTCTATCTCCTCTTCTGCCTCTTGATGTCACGTGACTAAGCAATTCTTAGGTGCGAGAAAGCATTGAAGTAGTTAGGACAAGACCTCCATCCGCTCTACATCACGCCTGCAACGGTTTGACTTGTCTACTAGCTGTTTGGGACCGGTAACAGCAAGCCTGCAATTACCAGACAGAATTAAATTATGGTTCTATTCCACGTCTGCATTGCAAGCTGCATCAATTGGAACATAGAGCCTCTACTCAACAGATCAAGTATGCAAGAGTATTAAAATATGTAAAAACTCAGGACCTGTCCTGTGAATGATGTTTTTTTTTCTGGGTCTCTCTAGCAAATAGGAATTTTGGGAACACACTCCAGAACAGCGGTTCTCAACCTTTTATGCTCGGCGACCCCCTTTAACAATCCCCCACTTAGCCGCGACCCCCCCCGCACACACACACAGCAATAGAAGAATAGACAATAACAATCCATTTTTTCAATGGTCTTTGGCGACCCCTGGCAAATCGTCAATCGACCCCCAAAGGGGTCGCGACCCACAGGTTGAGAACCCCTGCTCTAGAAGATATCTTGGAGAATGGCAGACCCTAAAAGTATAGTTTCAGGCTTATTCTAACTATGTGTACAGGCTAGAATTGCATCGTTACAACGAGGTAATTGTTCGCCCCCTAGGTCAGGGGTTCTCAACCTGTGGGTCGCGACTCCTTTGGGGGGTCGAATGACCATCAGCCAGGGGTCGCCTAAGACCGTCGAATTTGTTTATATATTTTTGTTTTGGCTATTTTTGAACGAAAGTTTGTTCTCCGTTTTTCACGTGTTGTAACCAGCCTATTTGTACCATGCTTGGTCCGCATTTACATTTCTAATGATGAAGGAGAAGGGCATTACTGAGATTACATTATTATCACACAAATAATGAAACGATCGTCTAGCATCAATAAAATAAAAAGTGGGGGTGACAAATGCGTCATTGGTATTGAAGTTTTGTATTGAAGTTCCCTCTGCCCTATGTATGAGGCCGAACAACCGTCCCAGCTTTGCGGATAAAGACATCCAGTATTTTAGTTTTGAAGGCTGATGGAGCCAAGAAATCCTGACTTGACTCAGGTGTCCAGTAGCATAATAATTAAAACATAGCAGCCCCTTGAAGCTTTGTATTTGGTGGCTCTCAGAATTGCCAGAGCCATGAAACCTCACACCATTACCAAGAGTTAATATTGCCAGAGCCATGTAACCTCACACCATTACCAAGAGTTAATATTGCCAGAGCCATGAAACCTCACACCATTACCAAGAGTTAATATTGCCAGAGCCATGAAACCTCACACCATTACCAAGAGTTAATATTGCCAGAGCCATGAAACCTCACACCATTACCAAGAGTTAATATTGCCAGAGCCATGAAACCTCACACCATTACCAAGAGTTAATATTGCCAGAGCCATGAAACCTCACACCATTACCAAGAGTTAATATTGCCAGAGCCATGAAACCTCACACCATTACCAAGAGTTAATATTGCCAGAGCCATGAAACCTCACACCATTACCAAGAGTTAATATTGCCAGAGCCATGAAACCTCACACCATTACCAAGAGTTAATATTGCCAGAGCCATGAAACCTCACACCATTATCAAGAGTATGACCTTAAATCAAATTCAAATCATTGCTCGATTGTTCTATCGGTCCAGGCCAGTGCAATTAAATGGGAGGTAATTGTCATATCAGTCGGGGTGTAAACAAACATTTTAAAACCATTCAGTATACACGAATAAACAGTATGTAACTGTGTTAGAAATTTAGATGACGGACACTACTGCAGAAGTTAAGATGACATCAATGCTATTTATACTAAATTATATATTGTAATACATATTTAAATATATATATATATATACAACTTATAATATCACCCTATAATTTTGTTACCTTGTTCGATAAATAAAAAATTGTAAACTTCATCTTTTGCAGTACTACAAAATAGAACATCAATAAGTGTAATGAAATTTTTGGAAATCCCTATACTGTATGGGGACTCAGTAATGATAAAATAGTGTCAGGCTTGTCAATTAGTAAATTAAACTTTGCTATATAAACTTAGCATATGGAATAAGAATTGTGCCTCTGTCTTTGTGTCTTTTGAGGATATTTTTTTTTTTTTATATTGTTTAGTGTTTCATGTATATTAGCTACTTTACTTTTAAATCTTCTGTCCTGAAGTATCTTTCCAAGTCTAGTAATTTTACCGGTCTGTACAACGTGGCAGCGAGCTATTGGTTTAAACTGCCATCAGGCTGTGACGTTGCAGGATATTGGTGAGGCCCTCTATAACGCTTGGTCTCGGCTTAACACCCCTAGAAGCAAGCCACAAGAGAAAGTTACATAAAACAACACACACACACACTTAATGATCTCATCCTCTGTTTCACAATGACCTCACGTCCGCTAGTTATGCTAATGAGAAGTAACTCACTTCATCTGATCACATTTCCTGTCTACAGGAGCACACGCATGCGCGCTCAGCAGGAAATGTGAAGATTTTCTAAACCCTTGGGTCTTAATCGTAGGGTTATTGTGTTGTATGACGAAAGACCCTGACCTTTAACATCAGAGTGCTGAAATTAAACCAATGAAAGCCTCGATTCCGAATCACGACGTGGCCAATCAGATGTCTCAGTGTTGCGCCGACGGGGGTAATTTCCCATGTTCGAATTTGTCGAACTTGCGAGAGAATCCATCATCGACGTCGCTCCCTTCTATTAAAATATTCAGAAGTTCAAATAGTCTTTTTGTATCCTCCTCTTAATTGGCCAATCAACATCGTTGTATCTCAAGTTTAATTGGCCAATCAACATCGTTGTATCTCAAGGCGTCTGTCGAGGGAGATGCAACCAAAAAAACACTCTCGAAATCACGTCTGCTTGTGACCTCCATTGTCTGGTTTGTAGTGAGAGCTGGAGCCAGTATTTACATCGTTTTTCGTTGAGCTCATGAAAACATGTAAGGCGATGTCGTCTATTCCGAAGTGTAAGGATGAATGCAGTAATTTATTGGACTACACAGACCCATATGCACTGGCAGATCCAGAGGGTGGTAGGGGCGAACAGATTTCCCGCTGCCACCTGATTTACCAGGAGCTTCTGCCTGTCTAAACTAACTTCTGCCTGTCTAAACTAACTTCTGCCTGTCTAAACCAACTTCTGCCTGTCTAAACCAACTTCTGCCTGTCTAAACTACCTTCTGCCTGTCTAAACTACCTTCTGCCTATCTAAACTAACTTCTGCCTATCTAAACTAACTTCTGCCTGTCTAAACTACCTTCAGTCTGTCTAAACTAACTTCTGCCTGTCTAAACTACCTTCTGCCTGTCTAAACTACCTTCTGCCTGTCTAAACTACCTTCTGCCTATCTAAACTAACTTCTGCCTTATTAGTTTTCTGTATACCAGGGTTTTCCAAAAGTTGTTCGGGTGGGGGGGGGGGGGAGCGGTGGCTTGAGAAGCTTATTCCGAACCTGGGGTCCTTGGTTCCAATCTCGTTGAAGACTGGGATCTTTAAATTTCTGGGATTTATTCAGCGCCCAACTCTAATGGGTACCTGACTTAAGTTGGGGAAAGTAAGGTCGTTTGGTGAAAGTCGAAACGGATTTCTCTGGCTTAAATAGTAAAAAAAACCAAACAAACAAAGATCAGACGACAGAAGAGCATATTTTAGTTGAACATTGGAAAAAAATCTGTCTGTTAGAAATACGCTTAAATAGTGTTGCTGCATTTGTACATACGTAAAGAGAACCGGCTCGTAGCTTTGGCCTGTAGGGAAACCTTGGGTTTAAATGTTTTATTAGAGATATGCATATTTTTTTAACCCAACAAAAAATCATAATTTTTCAAAGTAAATATTTTAAAAAATTCATTCTAAAATTGTTGCATGTCAGATGAAATGGGTACGTCTTGCCGAGCAAAATGACCAAAGGTACAATTGCAATGTGACTGTTTACCTTTTTTTACCTTTTACCTATTACCCATCACTTAGTCTGTTGGACCGTTGGGGGCACCGGGCAAGATTTGTCGACCGTCTTTCTCCATTCCTCCCTTTTTTTTTGCCTTGTTTAGAACCTCTCTCAATGGCAGGCCTGTTTATTCTTTAATGTTGTCTTTTTCTGTCTGCCTCTTCTTCCTTTCCTGGCACTGTTCCCTGAAGGAAGGTCTTTGCGAGCCCCATAGATCTTGTAATGTGACTGTTATGTACCATGAAATGCAACTACGTACGAACAAGGTACATGTCTTAAACGCTACATCTGGAACCTGAATTATACTTTCGTTCAATGAAACAGACGTTCTAGCTAAGTTTCGATTATTCACATAGTCTGGTTATTCAAAGGTCCAGTTATTTCAAGGACGGAGTTCTCCCCCCCCCTTTTTTTTTTATAATGATTTTTTAAAAAATATTTTGCTTGTTACAATTCCTCTTATTAACTTGCAAACTCTTCTTGGGTGGAACCTGCCTGAGTGGGCGGGCACGGATCTCGAAAACATCTCGATACATTTTTTTCAAAAAAAATTGATAGTTTAGGGGGAAAAAAATCACTTGCTAATTGGCCACATGGGTAAAACTCATGGTTTTACCGTTTCAATTTTTAAAAATATGATCATTTTAAAATTAAATTTGGTCAGAAGATCTATATCTTGAGGATACGTTAGTGAAAATTTCAGCACATGTTCATTAACTGAGTTAAATAAAGTGACAGTCGTTGAAAAACAATTTGCGCACCGTCTTATGTAGAACTCATTAGCCGGACTATACTTGAACCTTATATACCATAGCTCTAGCTAGCTTCAGTCTTCTGAATTAGACTGCTGGCTTACAATGTTTCAAGTCTGCACCCATAGACATAAATAGATATAGACTGGCCGATTAAAGAGTTTTTTGAAACGAAAATTTGTGACTTGCAATTTTGTGTACTTTATTATACAGCATTTATGAGCAGTATAAAAGTTAAGTATTCATGTCTATTTCAGCCACACACCTATATATATTGTAAATAAGGAGGCAGTGTAGTTTTGTTTAATCTCTAAGAATGAAGATCATGTAATTTTTCATAATTCGGAAATCCGAATACAATAGATATACATGTTTTCAAGTTACATGAAGTTACTTCCTTCGGCCAGTCTATATTTATTTATGTCTATGTCTGCATCTATATCCTCAAACTAGAATTGTATATTTTCTTCTTCTTCGTTCTCATTTTACTTGTCGGAGGGTTTAGATCAGTAATTCTATATCTGAGATGAACCGCGCAGTGGTTTCCAGATCAGGCAGTTCTCCGTATAGTTTTTGATCTATAGGAGGGTTTTTGGGGCCAGAGTCTTGTTCGAGCCTCTTGATATAGTATGCAGCTTTGAAGGACATGGCCAGCAATCTCTACAAGGGAAGATTTCGCTCGTCCTGACGTTAAGCTTCCGGAACATATGTTGTCTCATTCTGTAGTGTCCGGTTCTGAGTCGAAAAAACTATGCGTTAATTTTATGTTGAGTAGATTTATACATTGGGCTCCTCCAATTATTAAGAGCAAAGTAATTACTCTTACAAGCAGTCATCAGCTTTATAAAGAATGGATTTTCTTGAAAAAAGAACCAACTTTTTTTTATGTTAGAAAAAAATACTGGGAGTTTCCGTTTGAACCCAAGACTATCCTTACACCATTGTCGAACAATTCCTATGATTTACGAAATCCACCTGCATGCCTCCTCAGGTGTGTTCTAAAAGAAAAAGCAGCGTACACTTAAGAAAGTGTTGACATCTCAATTAGTGAGTGCTCACCGTTGGCTCACTCCAGGTGCATGATTGGAAAAGAATACCTGTCGCTCAGTGCACTCACAGTGTTTTTTTCCCCTCAGTCTTAACCTAAATATTATTACTGTACATAACGTGACTGTACTGTACATAACATGACTGTACTGTACAGCTGTTGGACCTAATAACAGCCGACCGTAGGGATGTCACCTTCATCTGGGTCCCCTCCCATGTTGGCATTGAGGGAAACGAAGCCGCAGACAGAGAAGCAAAGAGAGCCCTAAATCATGCGGTGTCAGGAACCCAAATTCCCTACTCGGACCTGAGACAAAGTATTGCCTCTGCCACCTATCGAGAGTGGCAGAACCGATGGGAGGCTGAGACTCACAGTAAACTCAGGCAGATTGTGGCGGATGTCAGGTGGCGGCCCACATCTAAGGGTCTGACAAGGCGTGGTAGCACGACCATGTCCAGACTTAGGATTGGCCACACCTACATCACGCACTCTTTTGTACTGAAGAGAGAGGAGCCCCCACTTTGCGAGTACTGTGACTCTCGCCTCACCGTGGAACATATCCTCGTTGATTGCCCCAGATACCAGGATGTCATGGCGAAATATTTTAGAGCCACTAATCTAAAAACACTATTTAATAATGTCGACCCTGGGAAGGTACTGGGCTTTATTCGGGAAGTGGGGCTATCTACGAAGATCTGATTTCTGAATTTGTGAACATGCACTATTTACATTAGATTTTTACCAAATATTTAAATTTTTACTACCTTTACTATTTTAACTGTGAATAGACCTTGATTTTAATTATATGACTGTATAGAATCTGGCCCTTGTTGTTTAGAGAGAGAGTAGTCCTTAAGGGACTGCAGGCACGACATGACCTAAATTGTGCCGATGTGCCTCAAATCCAAAAATCCAATCCTGTACTGTACATAACATGACTGTACTGTACATAACATGACTGTACAGTTCATAACATGACTGTACTGTACATAACATGACTGTACAGTACATAACATGACTGTACTGTACATAACATGACTGTACTGTAAATAACATGACTGTACAGTACATAACATGACTGTAATGTACGTAACATGACTGTACTGTAAATAACATGACTGTACTGTACATAACATGACTGTACTGTACATAACATGACTGTACTGTACATAACATGATTGTACTGTACATAACATGACTACTGTACTGTCACATGACTAGTTTGTAAAGAACTTAATGTAGGCATTAGAGCTTTAAGGCCGCCGGACACACATGTGAGGCCCAGAGGAAAGCCTTTGTAGAGGACACACATGTGAGGTCCAGAGGAAAGCCCTAGTAGAGGACACACATATGAGGCCCAGAGGAAAGCCCTAGTAGAGGACACACATATGAGGCCCAGAGGAAAGCCCTAGTAGAGGACACACATATGAGGTCCAAAGGAAAGCCCTTCTATAGGACACACATGTGAGGCCCTGAGGAAAGCCCTTGTATAGGACACACATATGAGGCCCAGAGGAAAGCATTTGTATAGGACACACATGTGAGGCCCAGAGGAAAGCCCTTGTATAGGACACACATATGAGGCCCAGAGGAAAGCCCTTGTATAGGACACACATGTGAGGCCCAGAGGAAAGCCCTTGTATAGGACACACATGTGAGGTCCAGAGGAACGCCCTTGTAGAGGCACACATGTGAGGCCCAGAGTAAAGCCCTTGTAGATGACACACATGTGAGGCCCAGAGTAAATCCCTTGTAGAGGACACACATGTGAGGCTCAGAGGAAAGCCCTTGTATAGGACACACATGTGAGGCCCAGAGGAAAGCCCTTGTATAGGACACACATGTGAGGCCCAGAGGAAAGCCCTTGTATAGGACACACATGTGAGGCCCAGAAGAAAGCTCTAGTAGAGGACACACATGTGAGGTCCAGAGGAACGCCCTTGTAGAGGCACACATGTGAGGCCCAGAGTAAAGCCCTTGTAGAGGACACACATGTGAGGCCCAGAGGAAAGCCCTTGTAGAGGACACACATGTGCGGCCCAGAGAAAAGCCCTTGTAGAGGACACTCATGTGTGGCCCAGAGGAAAGCCCTTGTAGAGGACACACATGTGAGGCCCAGAGAAAAGCCCTTGTAGAGGACACACATGTGTGGCCCAGAGGAAAGCCCTTGTAGAGGACACACATGTGAGGCCTAGAGGAAATCCCTAGTAGAGGACACACATATGAGGCCCAGAGGAAAGCCCTTGTAGAGGACACACATATAAGGCCCAGAGGAAAGCCCTAGTAGAGCACAGGCGCAGAAAACACAACTTAAACAGATCCCTGGCGGACAACGGCTTTGTCTGCATCAGAGATGGAAACATATGCAGGTCAAAACAAGTTTTGCGTAGCCATGTGAAATATCCCACTCATCATTCATCTTCGAAATAGAAGACATTGCCATCATTATTTATGTAGGCATGAGTGTACCCACGAGTTTAGGATCCACACCCAAGTCTTACACATGTATGAGTCAACAGAAATTACATTCTGTCTTGAGAAAAGCATAATAACATGGAATGGTCATCTTTGTCTTTGCAATTTTTTTCTGATATTTTTCTTTCTTTTTTTGTTAAAACACAAATCTCGTGAAAAGCTAATCACATTCGAAATTTCCAAAAATAAAGTCTTGGGAAGAAAGTTCTTGGGATGGCAGCATGGTCTTGAGATCAAGGGCCTTGGTAAGAAAAGTCTTGGAAAGAAAAGTCTAGGAAAGAAAAGTCTTGGAAAAAAATGTCTTGGGAAAAGAAGTCTTGGAAGGAAAATTTTTCGAAAGAAAAGTCTTGGAAAGAAAAGTCTCGGAAAGAAAAGTCTTGGGAAGAAAAGTCTTGGTAAGAAATGTCTTGGAAGGAAAAGTCTTGGAAAGAAAAGTCTTGGGAAGAAAAATATTGGACAAAAAAGTCTTCTTAGAAGTTATCGAAACTCAAAGAAAAAAAATATCAAAAAGAGCAATTAGAATGTAAAAAAAAAAGAAAATGTTACTTCAAGTTGAGAACCACTGACAGCAGTAAGTAGCCATGTTACGTAATCGTCAGGCCTGATATATGCCAGTAACTCGGACAGATACACTTGTATAGTACAGGGGTCGGCAACCTTTTCGGTTGAAAGAGCCAAAAATTACAATTTACCAAATTTTAAAGTTTTTAAAGAGCCACAAGATTTTTTTCTTGCCAACAATAAATAGTAGGCCCTACTCACAAAATTAATTTTTTAATAAAAAAAAAACGAATATATTAATTCATATGTACGTGTTTTTCACACCAAATTAGATAATATATATATGGTTTTATTTGATTTTTTTTTCTTTCGGTAACAACAAAAGCAGTTAAACAATTACTTACTACACTAACTTCAATGGGAGGTTGGCTTTGCATGGTTTTAGAAAGTTTGAATACATTTGGCTCATAACCTGTTTTTAGTTTCAAACACGACTCTAAATTTTCATTTGTTAGTTGACTTCTTACTGTACTACTATTTATCTATGAATATAACACTTGCTCGCACGAATATGTCGATCCGAAGATAGTAAGTACTTCAAATGCCAACGTCACCTCACTGTAGCATTCTGGAAGACTATTCCATGCGTCAAATATAGGCTAAGGGCCTCAACTCGAGACATTTCTTTGAAAGTTGTCACATTTGTTGCGTAATGTGCATACATTTCTGGACCTCCAACTTTTTCAACTTCACAAAGCTTTACTTTTTAAATCGATCCATTTAATTTTTAGGGATTCAGTTTCAATTTCAAATGGCTCAATGTGGATTTCGTTACGATTTGTTTTGAGAGGATTTATTAGGAATGATAGAATAGTTTTGTTGAACTGCTCAAATCTGTCAAGAAATTCATCTTTGATTTTTTTTATAACTGCGCTGAAGTAATTTGTGTCATAGTTGCACTGGTTTTTATCGCGATAACTACTTTAGACATTTAAAATGAAGTAAGTGCATATCTTCTGCCAAAAGAATTAATTTTTCTTCAAAATTAACTAATTCTTCTACCTAAACATAGGCTGGGTTTTACTTTCCTTGCAGTTTTAGATTCAGCTCATTTACTTTCGCTGTTATATCTACCATAAAGTACAATTTTTGCGACCATTTGTCGTTCTCTTATTCAGGGTGATTAATGCTTTTTTAAATTTAGGAATATATATATTTCATTCAAGCAAAACGTTTCAAGCCATCGCACTTTATTGTAAAGAAGGATGTCGGATTACTGTCTCTCCATCTCGTTAAAGAGTTCTTTTAACTGAAGATTGTAGAGTGCTTTTGATATGATGTTAACAATCTTGATTATCAATTTATAACCTCAACTATTCCGGCCATAAATGTTAGGGCACAAAGTGTTTCTTGGTGTATGTGAAATGTAAGAATTCGGTGGTTTATTTGGCTCCAAAGAATCGTTGTTGCTCCTTTTTTTTCCTGTCATACTTCTGACTCCATCTGTTGCCGTTTAAACGATTTTAACTCGATCTTATTTGTCTTCAAGGCATTTTTTGCACCGCATTCGCTCTATCTTCCCCTCTAGTTTGTCATGAGAGTAGCAATCCTGGAAGATCTTCTTTTGGATCTTGGGAAGACATATACCTGACAAAATGGGCAATTTATGCCGTGCCTTTTATGTCACAAGACTAGCAAGTGATAAGGCAGAAGAAAGTTGAATATCTTCCACCTGCAAATATGTTACATTTGAAGATATTTTAGCTATTCTTGTACTGTTTTGGCGGATAGTGGCATATCTTTGACTTTTTTTGTCAAGGTTTCTGTTGTTTTTTTTGTTTTTTTTTGTTGTTTTTTTAAATCACGAAACAGTTCTTCAGACGCACGTAGGAAGCAGTCTTTGACATACTCACCATCTGAAAATGGTTTGCCTTTCTGTGCAATTTCTATTGGTACCGCAAATCTTGCCAGATTAGCATTACTTGTAGATTATTGGCTTCTAACTCATTTACTTGAAACAACAAACTATACGTCACAGCCAAAGCACGTAGTGAAGATGCCGTTTCGTCTTGCGTCGAAAGCGAATTAAAACCTACATAGAAAAACCTCTCATTTGAGAGCTTCCAACGACTGACGACACTTACGACGCGTGTAATCTGGGTTAGCTGAGAGATAGAATCGGTGCCTATTCTTCATTAAACGATTCAGAACTATTCTGAAAAATGTTTCGATAAAATAAATAATATTTGCGTATGGAACTAAAGAGCCGCAGCTTCACGTCCAAAGAGCCGCATGTGGCTCGCGAGCCGCAGGTTGCCGACCCCTGGACCAATTATTTCCCCTGTCGTTTCGGAAGTTGTAGGAACATGGTTATTTAGGGGCAAGAATACAGGCATTCCAGGCAGCGGACACCTTTACAAAAATTAAAAATAGTAAACGATCTCTGTTTCTGGGTTTTTCTTGTTATTCTCATCAGCATTAAATCGGTGGGGAATGCAGGAAGTGGTACAATCCCATATCCGCGTGTCCATCGCAACGCCAGCCTTGTTTCTCGTAGAACAATGTGTTTGAAGCAATTAATTACTGGCCTAACACTGAACCGCTTGTTGAAACAAACAAAAATCTTATCTTCAATTAAGGTATAATTTGATCGTTCTATTCCTTAAGATTATTACATCATGCGGTTTCCTGTGTGGTGTGTGGGTGGGTGTGTGTTTAACTAGGCCTAATTAATCTTGTTAACAACAAACTTGGATTATATTTATTAATGAATTTTCCGAAATAATAGTCTACTAATTATGCAAAAAGATCTAAGCTTTATGCTTAACGGTAAATTGCAGAAAAGTATTTTCATACACTTTGATATAGTGCACAATAACAACATTGCGACAATGTGATTTAAAATAATAGAATTTATGTTCTATAGTAGGTGATGAAGTGTGATCATAAGTTTA
This sequence comes from Biomphalaria glabrata, assembly GCF_947242115.1. Taxonomy (NCBI): domain Eukaryota; kingdom Metazoa; phylum Mollusca; class Gastropoda; family Planorbidae; genus Biomphalaria; species Biomphalaria glabrata. Next base: position 5,570,001 of record NC_074711.1, on the reverse strand, counting down.
TGATCTATCATAATTTAAAATATGATTATATTATCTGTTCTAAGTAATGCAAATTCATTAGGACTAAAATGGTTTATATTATTGGGTTTAATTGATATTTTGTGACAATATTTGCTAGATTTTATATTTGATAAAACATAATAAATGTATAATTATCGAAAAAAAAGTTAAATAATACATGAAAGGTTATAATATAATTCTTGACAGTCCCTAAAGTAATGCTTGATATGTCCTAAGACAGGGGTTCTCAACATGTGGATCGCGACCCCTTTGGGGGTCGATTGACCATTTGCCAGGGGTCGCCTAAGACCATCGAAAATATGGATTGTTATTGTCTACCCTACAATTCTGTATTTGTGTAAGGGGGGGGGGGGGTCGCGGCACAGTGGGGGATTGTAAAAAGGGGTCGCCGAGCTTAAAAGTTGAGAACCGCTGTCCTAATATAATACTTGATAAGTTCTAACATTGGCCTAAAACTTCATAATTTGTGACTATCCGTGAAAGTAACTAAGTGTGTAACGGGCTTACATATTTATCTCTCGGCTAAGCTTGTGATTTATAGCTAACAGGTTCTTTAACGTAGACTAATAGTTGATTTTGCGGTAAACGGGCTTTTAGGAAATTCCTACACAACAAATGTCTTTAGGGCACCTGAACTTTTTACGGATAGCTTTCACGGTACGGAGAAACGATAAACAATTATCAGACATCTATCGCTCCTCTCTCCATGTAAATTTATGTAAGATACGCCACTGATTCAGTGAACTGTTAAAGGCAAACACCAGTCGTTAAAATTCAGTGCGTACTGCGTGACATACATTTTTTTTTGTTCAATGACCTTAAAGTTGTTTCCCCCCCCCCGGGTGATTTTATGTCAGCGTGACCTACACACACTGCAGACGTGAGCATTCCGTTATGATTGTCAGACTCCTGCCTCTTTTCGTGACTACGAATAGCGAGAGTCTGTCAGTCTCTGTCTATGACATCATTGTCTTGTTTGGTGGTGGGAGAGGGGGGGGGAAGAGAATGTCAGCGTGACCTAAGGACCCGCAACAAAATAGAAACATTACACCACCCCCTCCTTCTCCTCCTCCTCCTCCCCCGTTTCATTGTTTTACATGCCTAAGCCTTGGAAGTGGAAGTACACAGCTCGGTCACATGATCAAGACCATTACTTGTTATGTGTCTCTCCCCCCCCCCCCTTCTCTGTTTGTCTCTTCCCGCTACTCTCTAAGTCAGTGTCTCCCAACCTTTTCTCTTTAAGGGGAAACCTTCGCTCATTCTGAGTAGTTAGCGGAACACTTTGCTTACTTTTGTAGAGAGATGATGGCTGCCTGGTCGTGCGGTTTGCGCGCTGGACTGTCGTTCAGATTTATCGATGGTCCAGGGCTCAAACCCTGCCCGCTCCCATCCCCCGTCGTCCTGCGGGAGGTTTGGACTAGGAAGTAATTATCTTCAACTCTGGAGGAACATCCGAAACATGTAAAACATTTTACATTTTACAAATATGTGTTAACTTATTCCAGTAGTTCGTAAAACATCTATTCAGGCATCGGGGAACACTAGGGTTCCGTGGAACACAGTTTGGGAAACATAAACCTGATATTTGTTCACACTATAGTTTCATTCATACATGCCTTTAAGTCCCCCCCCCCCAACCCTTTTTTTGAGACCTTGCGATCTTCAGGGCAGATGTAGTTAAGGTCATATGTTTCTTTGGCCCACGGTTATCGAGCAGGGTGTCATGTGGCCAGCACAACGACCAACCGCCTTTACTATCCCCAACTTAAGTCAGGTACCCATTCTAATTAAATATGAGTGGAAATGTGTTGATGTGGCATGTGTGATGTGTTGTAGCACAAGACAGATAACTCTTGTTTACTTTGTAGGCGCATATAGGGCCTATACACTTATTCAATATTGAATAAAAAGTTGAAATCTACTTTTTATGAACGAAATAATCTCAGTTTTATTAATAAATATCTCTATGCTTTTGATTTCAGTGTACAAATGAAAAAAATACACATTCAATCTCTAGATGTTAAAGGATTGAAAAATATATCACTCAACTCACTTAGACTCCTCGCCATTTTGTATTTACATGTGTTTCCGTTTCCGACACAGTCTCTCTTCCATCAGTCGCTCCTCTTCTTTATACCGGCACATGCAAAAGCATTTTAGTCAACACAACACACGTATTACATCAGACAAGATACACACACACACACACACACACACACTCCATAACAGAGTGAAAGAGGACATACAGAATGTGAAGAGGACATACAGAATGTGAAAGAGGACATATCGGTGTGCTATATGAAAGGAAGAAGACATCTGCCACTGAGAAAGAAGACTGCATAGATCTTCATAAATTTGTGTTTTGTTTTCTGTGAAAAAAAAAATGGCGTCAAAGGGAAATGCCAAGTTGTATATGCGATAGTCTCCGTCAGTTTATGCGATTAGACAATGGGGATAGTCTCCGTCAGTTTATGTGATTAGACAATGGGTATTACTGGAAAGGACAAACAAATATGTGATCTGGATGCCTACTGAGCACGTGTTTAGGGCATGGCGCAATGCGGTAGGTAAAGAACATAGACTGAAATAAAAAAAAAAAAAAAGCGATCTTCGGATAAATATAGATCTAGAGATTAGCGAAGTTGGCAAGCAAAGTTTCTTTCAAAAGGGGGAAAAGGGGGGGGGGTCTCTAATTAGCGGTGATCTCTAATAAATAAAATACAAAATAAGGGTTGTACTAAATAATGACAAGACAGCCTCTGTGAACACGCAATTTACATAAATATATATATATATATACACACTAGTATATATACATTACTGTTACACAGACGACATTGAAGCTTCACTGTCCAGAATGTGGCTTTCAGCGTGCTGAGAACCTTCCCTGTTAAGACATAACATTAAATTTAAAAAAAACATGTGTAAGTTTTATGGTCCTCTTTACTTTCAACATTCAAACACTTGCGGGTGGCATTAAAAGTATGCTAATTAGAAAGGGACATAAAAACGGGGGAGATAATATCAGCCAATAAAATTCCATATTTTTTTTTAATTGCTATTTTTTGTTTTCCTCAACACACCATAAAAAAAGATCTGATAAAGAGGTCACTTCGACATGTCCGACCTGAACCAGAGGGCAGAATAAAGAGGACCCCATAGGACAGACTTTGACTGAAGATTTCAATTTATAGGTGCAAATAAAGAAATCAGTGAAGATACTAAAGTGTAACTAAAGATACAGCATGAATCTTTTTTTTTTTATTAAGGGGTTGTCACTCTTCTAGCAACTACATGCCTACCAGTAGCCGCCCTTTTGTATAAAAATAACGTGTGATAATAAATGGTAATAAATAATAAAATAAAATAATCTCAGTTTTATTAACAGATATCTTTTTTTTTAAAGTCTCGGATCTTTGCACAATAAGTCATTGTTGAGGACAATACATGAATCAATCAAAAACATTTACAAATGAGTTAATTAATTAATATAGAAAAAGGGAGACAAAGCTTGCAATATTGAGCGATAAATTTAGCTTGCTTTGTTTTTACAATGCATATTGAAGCTTATTCCAAAGGTATTTACAATCAACTATAGAGTGATAGTGATTCGACGCTTGATTCTGCCTGCATTTCGTCAGAGGCGTGCCCCGAAGAGTGTGTCATTTCACGACGCCTCCTGAAGCACGAAATGTGTCTCAGCATAGAGCAGCTCCCTCTCCCATAATATCAATAATGAACATTAGTTACAAACACGTCGGGTAGGCTACTACGATTTTTATGTAAAATAAATGTTACGAACACAGCAGGCATTTAGAGCTCTATGTATATTTGTTAGTACCGATTTTAAAATAATAAATTCGCTAATATATTCTGCTCTATGTTTTGGCACCCAATAACGGACTATTGCACACCCGGATAAGAGACAACACAATACAACCCTTAACTTATTTCATATATCAATGGCACGAGAGCGTTGTCATCCGTGTTATCAGATAAGATTAACTAATTGGCGGAAGCTGGTCAAAACAGAGCAGCAGACTACGTATTTTTTTTAAATTCTATTAATTATCTCCCTTTCTAAAAACAAAAAAATAACACACAAAAGGTTTTTGTCTTCAGCTTCTATAAATAAATAAATAAATTTATATATATATATATATATATATATTCACATTTTGTTGGTGGATGCCAAAGAGAGCCTGAACAAAGTAAACATTGCGATTAGTGTAATTGTGTATCTGATGTAAAAATACGGAAGTATTGATAGTGATAAGAAACAAAGTTTTAAGTATTTACACGCAATGACACGCATATTTTTTATTAAGTCAAAGTTCAACCACAAGAGTTGACTAGGTGGACAATTGAATGGAACTGTGCTAATTATGTGAACTTGTTCTAGAGCAGCGGTTCTCAACCTTTTTAGGTCGCCGACCCTCTTTTACGATTCTCTACTATGTGGCGACCCCCAACCATAAAATTATAAGCCTAGGTAGCTGTGCTTTTGATAATTTTTTAAAACAGTTCACTTAGTGTATACGTTTCCTGTGCTTTATGTTTTATCACGAAAACATTGTCATTATAGTCTTGAAATAAATATTTCTTATTATGGTTACCTTGTAGATGAATAAAATTGAATCTTTGTGACATGTATTTATTTACTATTCTATTTCTTATTCAGGAGTCGCGGTGGCTGAGCGGTAAAGCGCTTGGCTTCCGAACCGAGGTCATGGGTTCCAACCCCGGCGAAGACTGGGATTTTTAACCAGGTGATCTTTGAGTCCACCCAACACAAAATGGGTACCTGACATTAGTTGGGGAAAGGAAAGGCGGATGGTCGTTGTGCTAGCCACATGACACCCTCGATAGCCGTGGGACACAGAAAGAGATGACTTTTACAATGTGAGCGAGTGCCGACCGCACGGTCTGAAAGGGGAACTTTTACTTTTTAACTTATTTCTTATTCAACATTTTTGTGGTGCAGACTTTTGTGACTAGTTTTAAAAAAAAGCATGACGTAACATATGCAGTATTAAAATCCATATTTTCAATGGTCTTAGGCGACCCCGGGCAAATCGTTATTCTACCCCCAAAGGGGTCGCGACCCACACGTTGGGAACACCTGTTCTAGATAGAGCTTTTTTAAAAAATTAAAACAGTACTATAGTAAATATATAAATAGCAAGCCTTTTGTTGTATCCTATAAGCAGAATACGGAAGCCTTGATAAACGAATTCGTTTGATACTTTTTGTGAACCATGGAGTACCGTAGTATCAACTTTTTTTTTTCATTTTAAGTTGGCAACAATGACATTTCAAGATGGCGTCCTATGTTGTTTATTTTGGCTTATTTCAATACTGTATTCCTCACTAATCTTTGGACTCGAAGACAAGACTTATTATTATTATTATTTCAAAATCTCTAAAAAAATCTTCTTCTCTTCATTATTTTACGTTTTTCTTTATGTTCCATTATATTGCCTCAGAATTTCTCCCTGTTGCTTACTCTTCTTTTCTCTCTTACTGTAATATATTGCATAAAGAGCGCAAGCGGGCTTTCATAAATCAAAGTGTTAAACAAAGAGCGAATTGCTCTGATTAACTCTGAAAATGCCCGATAGGTAGTTTATCCCTACCAAACAAGGCCATCGATACTAATTGGCGACATCGAAACATGCTTTCATAAGACCCTCTCGTGGTGTTGACTCAAGTCTCATTTCTTGCATCTGTATCTATTACGGCATACCTGGCCATTCATCGGCCTCAAATTTGAGAAATTACGATGTTGACATTTGAATGCGCAGTGACATCTCAGCTGACATGGATACCGCCATCCTTGCGTCGGCTCAATCAACGCAGGCTCAATACGAGCTCGTGGGTGGTCCAGCGTAGAGCGGGGGGGACCCCACGAAGAGATTGCATGTCAAACACTGAGGCCTCCTTGGCGGCCGCTTCCAGTCGAGTGGATGAAACATCTTACACCGAGATGCTAACGGAGGGCTCTTCCAAGTGTCGCTTTAAAAAAAAAATCCGGATGCTCCTGTTTGATGAACGTAAATACGATTGGTTGCTATTAATAGCTTTGTTTACATAGTGTTCTCTTGAAACAGCATGCTGTACTTCAAGAAAGGGGATTAGTATGTTCCAGTGTACCAATCTTTTGCATAGGATAAGGAGGGAGTATCTTATAAAATGCAGACGTTACTTCAAAAAAAAAAAAGAAGATGATTACATCCAACGCGTGTTCTTATGTCAATTTAGTCATGCATGTTAATCAATGCCTTAAATTCTGTCAAGTCATTGGTTTTCCTGGCTGACTCAGGCAACCCATTCCATGCTCATATAGTACTAGGAAAGAAGGAGCATTGGTACAAATGTGTCCAAGAATGGCTTAGAATGGCATATGATCATTGTGAAAAGTATGAAGGTGTAGCGATCAATATTTATTAATGTTTTAAAATAGAATAGAAATGCTAAACTACTAGACATAAAGATCAATTTTTGGGATCTTCACTAGATGACTCAAAGTTCGTAATTCAAGCTAAACTATTTTGTATTTGTAGGGATTACAATGATACATGAATAACATGAATAGCTTATACATTATTGTATCTAATTGGTTAGGTTCCGTTGAGGAGATTATGTATTTAGAGTTAAAATGGTGTCTGGGGAACGTAGTCTGGAGTGGGAGTTTGGAAAAATATTAGTTTATACCGTTAATTGTAATTTGTAATTATAATATGTGTGTTTAGGTTATTGTTTATCTTTATATATATAAAAAAATAGCAATGCGTAACATATATTGAGTGATAATTTAGAGATATATTAAAGGTACATTGATGCCTTGACTTGTTAGTAAAGTAAATATTCATATTTTTTTTGTTCATAAATTATTTGCATCTTACGTTTGCATGGGGGAGGCCATATGCAATAGGGATGTTACTAATAATAATTAGGAAAAAAATATAATTGTTAGTTACTCTTACTCCTATAGATGGTCTTTCTGAAAGCGTATTTTTGTTCTTTTGGTAACAATGTAGTGGGGCTGTTGACTAATGAAAATATGTTAACTAGATGTAGAAGTTTTAAGTGTAAAAAAACTGGTTTTCTTCTCTACTTCAATTCTATATCAATTCTACTTCCATAATTTTTTTTGATGTAGGCCTATTAAGGTTGGTCCTCGGTGTAATCTAAAATAAAGTCATAGAGTCATTGTTGCAAGAAAAATAATCCCCTCAGATTGTCATTTGGTGAAAAGATCTCCCAGGCTCTGGGTGGCGTTGAGTTTGAAATAAACATTTCCGGTCGCTGTTTTGTTTAGGTTGTTGTTTTTATTTACAAAACGAAAATCCGCTGCCGAGGACAGACGTAGACGGGGAAAAGAAAATCTAAATCGACAACCGAGAACAATGGTTATGCCTGCGTAAGGTTTGGCAAAATATGTAGGTCACAGCTGGGCTGCGTAGCCACGGGAAATACTGCATTCTTCATTAATCTACGGACAAGCCGTATTATTATTATTATTATTATTATTTACAAACTTGGAACTGGCGTTCTGACGTCCGCCAGACAATGCCCTCGCTTGAAGCTCACACATGATTGGCAGGGCTTTAAAGGTGCATGTGTGAGGATAAGACTATACCCCCTCCCAGCACGAGCTCAATGTGTGTACATCAACGCTAGATCAGCAAGATTAGGGCGCGGGTGGTCATACAACCTCTTTCCCGCATATTTCCTGCAGCATTTGTTGTGTGCAGGCACGCGCCATAATCTGACCAATGAGCTCCTCTACCCTCCAGGACTCACTTTCTTCTCTAAGCTGTAAATATGTGTGCTCACCATCTTGCCGAGCTGCTACTATCTTCATCTTTGAGGAAAATATGTTGCTTGAACACAGCCCGCACACTCTTCCACTCCGGAGGATAACAATCTCCCTGACCTATATCAAAATATTTTTGTTTAATATCCGGGTCTCAGAATCTGTTTCTATTAAAGCTTTCGTTGCCTTATGAATGTCTGATAGCGGAAGTTGTACGGAAATTCCCGAAACACTATCGTCTGCTATCAAACTTTACATCTAACCATGAACTAAACTAACTACATTGCGTGCGCAACACCAAAGGCGCGCACCCACTCACACACACATGCAGAGCAGAGTGCTATATGACCAGCACTACGACCAACCGCCCCCAACTAGAGTCAGGTCCCCATTAAAAATGTGGGGACAATAGGGGGGCTACCGTTAATATCCCGAAATCAAAAATCACTGTCTTCACCGAGACTAGAACCAGGGATCTCTCGGTTTGGAAGCTAAGCGCTAAGCCACTTAGCCACCACGCCCCCCCCCCCCCCCAAAGTGTGTAAATGACCTTTTATAAATGTGGTAATGCAAGGGTTGTCTTGACCTTATAGGTGGCACTTTTGTAAGTGTGTAAAGGATCCTTTATAAATGTGGTAATGCAAGGGCTGTCTTGACGTTATAGGTGGCACTTTTGTAAGTGTGTAAAGGATCCTTTATAAATGTGGTAATGCAAGGGCTGTCTTGACGTTATAGGTGGCACTTTTGTAAGAGAATTTTAGACAGTCTTTATCGTACATTTCCCCAATTAGCAAATCCGCCCCTGCCCTATTGACTAAGTGTCATTAAAGTCGTTCTGACACCAGAAATGTCTAGGCTTTGTTTGAAGTTAAAAGTCATTTTAAAACATTTTAATATTTTATTTCGTCTATGGATATGTGTGTGTGTGTGGGGCGTGGACCCGTGTGAGGCTTCTTTAAATGAGAACTGCTGATTTCAAAGCTCTATTCTCTATTTTCGTGACTCTTCTCTTTGGGTTGGTAGTAGTGAAGGGTATGAGTTGGTCTATTTGTTGACGGCATGTTGTATCCAAACACCCAAGTTAGCCACACGCCATCTTCCAGAATTTCAAGATGTGATAATTGCTTGGAAAGGTCAACCTTGTTTTTTTTTTTGTTTGTTTTTTTTTTTTGTCCTTCTTGGGCGTAATTTCTTTTTTTTTTTTCTGCTGAAGGGTCGACGAATGTGGACAACTAGAAAAGTGTTCCCAAACTTTTGACCTATATGTACCCCTTTTAGAATTTGTGTAAAGCTGAGTACTCCTCGCCCCCCCCCCTCCCACCACACTTTAATTTGTTAATAGAATATAATACATGGATATTTTGGAAAATTAGCATAGTTAATAAGGCGCAACGCATACCCCCCCTTCAAAGTCTCCCCTTACCCTGGGGGTACGTGTAAATTAAATTAAACAATGATAACTTATATATAATATCTGGGTTTCCGCGGCCTCCATATTTTCCAGAGCTTCTTGGAAATCTGTTGTAATTGCAAAATATACGAAAAAAGGTCCCTGGAAATTTTGTTTTTGTTTATACGAGATCTAAACAAGCAAACATTTCAAATTCTTGTAGGAATTTCTGAGGGACATAAAAAATTTATTTCTGTTTTAAATCATAGGGTGTTTGAAAGTTAGCTTAAATTTCAATAGATCAGACCAACTCGGAATGCTTATCCTATCAAGGACAAAACAGTCGGCATGTCCAATCGAGGACAAAACAGTCGGCATGTCCTATCGAGGACAAAACAGTCGGCATGTCCTATCAAGGACAAAACAGTCGGCATGTCCTATCGAAGATCAAACAGTCAGCTTGTCCTATACTGTAAGCATACCTCTTACTTAAATGCCACCCACTTCTCCCCATCCTGAAATATTGAAACACAATAGAACTTTTTTTTATAAAACAAGAGAAGCAATGTGAGTATTTGTATTTGAAGTATTTGTTTATTGGTATCTAATGTATTTGTACTTAATGTAGGAATGTGTCTACCATTGCTACTCTTATCCCCCCCCCCTTTTCCTTTTGTATTCAAGTGATGACATTTTATGAGACGACATTTGACTGAAATAATGCATTCTATGACTTTTCTAAACCACGGCCTTTTTTTTTTTAAAATGACAACCCCTTGTGTATGCATAGAGGGCAAACTACGTACATAATCCTCCGTTGTGGCTCCCCAATCACCCCCCCCCCCCACCCCATGGTCTGACTACAACTGCAGCTTTTAGTATGTAGGCAATGTCGTCCGTAAAACTCCAAAACCACGGACTGGACAGTTGTTTGTGCATGGAGTCTCTCTCAGTTCTTTATCCTGGACCGTCATCCCCCCCCCTCCAAAAAAAAAAAAAAGAGAATACAAAATGGAGCATATTGCCCCCTCCTAAAATACGCACACACACACACACATTTTTTTTTTAACTGCAGGTGTGCGCAAGCACTAAACACAAAGTCAATAGTGTCCCTTCACCTTCGTGGCAGACGGACAGACAGACTTTATAAAAACCTCTCTAGTTCGAGACAGGAAAAGTCTTTTTTTTAAATTTATTATTCACCTGTTGACGTATTGGAGTACAACAGACTATGAGACTTGTTCGAGGGAAGAAAATAAGACGTTCCTTATATTCATTGAAGATGGACGTTTTGTAGTGTTGATGCTATTCGTATGTAAACAATATTCTTATAGGGACTACAGGAATGTGGAGTGGAGTTATAACGCATCCTTACCACAGGTTAGTTGAATAGCTCATGAGATAATTTTTTTTAGAAATAGTATTGCTAGAGTCCAGAAATTCTTTAAAAATATAAGAAAAAAGTAAACATAAAAAAATATAATTTGAAAAAAAAAAAGAGAAATAACTGCATTTACATCCATATCTCTTAAAACTTAGACTTATTTCCTTCTTTTCTGTATCAAACAAAATTTATTAATTACCTCTAATTAATTTATTGATTGGTTAATTTTTTTATTGATTCGTGTTTTGTTAAGGACAATATATAATTGTGCGAAGTTTCAACTTGATCCGAGAATAGGAAGGGAGAGAAATGACGTGTACAAAATTTGTACCAGACAGACAGACAGCGTGAGTTGATCAAAGTTTTGAACAATAATATTAGATACCATGATAGCAACAATATTCTTAGCTGATTCCCCTGATTAATTTAAATGTCATTGTTTTGTAAATTTTAAAACTTTGAACTATTATAAGTGCAATTCTGTCAAACTGCTAATTATTTAAACAACTATTAATGTTTCTTTCATGAGCTGCACAGTAACACTTTACTGAGTTTGATATTTTACTTGGATAGCTTTGAGTTTTACATTTTAAAAAAATGCTTCAAAGCTTTTTTATGATTGTGTTCGCTAATAGTTAACATTAGACATATTAATACTTGCATAAGCATTTGATCTACGCCGAATGTTTAATGTTCTATTCTTTAAGTATGCAAAATTGCAAAACCTTTTTTCTTTCCTTTTTTTTTTTCTCTTTCTCTCTCTTACGCACATTCTCTCTTACCCTCAGTTTTCATTCTCAGACTTTAAGTTTTTTTCACTGTTCCCTTCTCCAACGTGTGAAAAAAAAAGAAAACGCAATGCCAGGTAATGCAGAGGACGAGGCTTAAACAAATATTTAGCAATTAAAGAATCCCTCCATTCATTTCATTGACACAAGACTGGCTCTTCTGTCCTGGCTTCTTCTCCTGCCCTCAAGTGCACCTCGGGTCTTCCTGTTGGTTGTGAAATCTACCACACTGTACTCGCGGCTACGTGCTAGCGCTTTGTTCATTTCAAGAGATTTCACCCATTCATAGACTAGGCCCAGTGTTTCCCAAACTGTGCTCCGCGAGACCCTAGTGTTCCGCAAGGTCTGAATAGGTGTTCTAGAAATTACTGGAATAATTAACTAGTAGGCCACCACGTGAATTAATCTCTCTAAAAAAAAATAAGCAAAGTGTTTCGCTCAGTAATCAGAATGTGCAAAAGTGTTACGTTATAGAAATAGTCTGGGAAACACTGGACTAGGAATTAACAAAGATCAGGGAAAATGAAGATGTATACTCTGGAGGATGTTTGCTGAGTGTCGAACTAGGGAAGAAACAGAAAAGAAGAAAACATCATTTTCACACCTGTTTCTTTTTTTTTTTAAATGAAAACTGTTACAACCTGGATTCTTACCTTGGCTGTTACACTTTCAATTGAATCTATTAGTATGACAATCTTCAAACATCCTCCTACATTCAGTCAGAGGCGTAGTGAGAGGGGGCAGGGGGCTCCACACGCAGCCTATATTTCTATGTTATGTTATTTGAAAAGGGGTGGGGGCAGCGCCAATAAAGTGTCTTTCCCCGCTCGCACGTTTTGCTTACTACGCCTCTGCAATTCAGTTCATAATCCTTCTAAAATAACAGTTCACAACAAGGGATAATAATCCTACTAAAATAACAGTTCACAACAAGGGATAATAATCCTACTAAAATAACAGTTCACAACAAGGGATAATAATCCTACTAAAATAACAGTTCACAACAAGGGATAATAATCCTACTAAAATAACAGTTCACAACAAGGGATAATAATCCTACTAAAATAACAGTTCACAACAAGGGATAATAATCCTACTAAAATGACAGTTCACAACAAGGGATAATAATCCTACTAAAATGACAGTTCACAACAAGGGATAATAATCCTTCTAAAATAACAGTTCACAACAAGGGATAATAATCCTTCTAAAATAACAGTTCACAACAAGGGATAATAATCCTTCTAAAATAACAGTTCACAACAAGGGATAATAATCCTACTAAAATGACAGTTCACAACAAGGGATAATAATCCTACTAAAATGACAGTTCACAACAAGGGATAATAATCCTACTAAAATGACAGTTCACAACAAGGGATAATAATCCTACTAAAATGACAGTTCACAACAAGGGATAATAATCCTACTAAAATAACAGTTCACAACAAGGGATAATAATCCTACTAAAATGACAGTTCACAACAAGGGATAATAATCCTACTAAAATGACATTTCACAGCAAGGGATAATAATCCTACTAAAATGACAGTTCACAACAAGGAAAATAAACGCCATGAAATCCTGCGTGTACATTTATTTGATAATAAAATATGAATACTCCTTGTCAAGTTCTGGTATTTGAACAATAATATACATTAAATTCACTTCTTTAGAACAATAAATCACTGATAAGTTATTTCACAATTTTAACATATATTAACGCCCATCATCTACTACATCTGTTCCTTTCATTCAAAGGTGATATTCTTTTGGTTTTGCTTTCAATGTCCTGGTCAGCTATTTGTAAAATTCGTTTTTTTTACAAACAATTAGCCACGAGAATTATCTAATGCCAAATAATTCAATTCGAGTGACGTCCTTTGTAAATCTCTGGTTCAAACTGTATGCCTAAATATCATGGTACTAATTCTCTTCTACAAAATTATCCTAAAAAAAAATGGATCAATCTCTACAACTAACTATTTTAAATCAATGTGAGGACTGAGTCTCTGGTCAGCCTGGGTCTCCTGTTAACTGTAGAGGAGAAGGGGGGCAAATCTGGTAGTTGACTTCAAAACTGTTATTGTGTTGGATTGTTTTACTTGGTGAGATGTTTTTTGAATGCAATGTATCTCATAATAAAACAGTGTGGGTTTTGTTCCTAGTCCAGGACAGTTGGATTTTTGGTTATAAAGTCGAAGTGTAGACTGTAATTATTTCTCTGTGTAGTCATTATTCAGTCTTATGGGATATTGAGCTGTTATATTTTAATTGATACTGGATATTTCATTTGTCTGAACCGAGCCTGTATTGTATTATTATTATTGTATTAAATGTAATAAACATGTTATATGTCTGTGAATTGGCATTCTGAATCATTATTCTGTCGTTATATGTGTTGTTACGGTATTGCCCAAGACTTGGGTACATATAGTAATCAGCATTGAAGTACACATACGTATATTAGAGAAGAAAAAGAGCTTTGACAATCAACTTTTTAAAAAAAAAATGTTAGATACAATTTATTATTGCAATTTTCTATTTATTGAAACAATTCATTACAAGTTCACATAAATGAAAAAATATATAATAAACCCCCATTCAGTTCACTGTCATAGATTGAAGAATTGAAAAGGAAATTGGTTACGTTACATGTTACATTCACCTTCAAGGCGTCGTTTTATATCATAGTCTGACTGCAACTTGAAGGTGTCGCGGGGAGCAGAAACTGACGTTCAGTCCAGACGTGTGAGCAATGATAAAACAATTGTTAAAAAATATTTTGTTCCGCAGATGAAGCACATACATGACCTTGTCTTTGTCAGTAAACGTAAAGGTCTGGTATTTATTGCTTTAAGACAGCGGTTCTCAACGTATTAATGTGAGCTGGTGTACTAAATTCTTGTTTTACTAAAGCTCCCCTCCCCCCATTGATCACCAATACACATACACATTTTTTTTAAACCTTGTCCACCTAAACAGTCTTTTAAAGTCTTGTTTTACCCACTATTCCATCATCATGCCGTCATGTAGCTAAAGATCTCTGACCTCTCCAGTTTGAGAAGCGCTTCTCTTCAAGGCTGAATGGCATTTTTATTAGGCGCCCCAAATTAACACATTTCAGCGTTTGTTTATTTCACCCTCTCTCCTCCGACATAAGTCACCCCCCCCCTCAGCACCCTCCCACCCTATGTTTAAAAAACTGTTTTGAATTTATTCTTTTCTGAAGGTCACATTCTAAAGAACTTTTTTGTCAATGTAAGGACCGTTGAAAAATTCAAGATACATTTTAATTGTAAGCTGCTAAGACTTGATCACAATATTATTTGTGTCTTCATGTAAAGATGAACACACATTTCGACGAGGATAAGGTCGAGGGTCACTGAGACCACTTATTTTTTTGAACGCATAAAAGGGTGTTTAAGCTTAATGTGTAGAAACGGTCGGCGGCTTTGAAAAGATGTAGGTATAATCAAATTTAGTTGTATTGTGGTCCAAATTAAAAGCTAGTACACTGTGATGATTTCAGTGAATGAAATCTTTATTTAGTGTAGTTTCTGACGCATTCAAAACAAACTTACTGACATAGAAATTAAGCCGACGTGAAAATTGACGAGAAAGAGTAACCATGAAAATAAAACAATGGTGCCGAACGAAATCCTTACAAGTTTGAACTGAGGCCATAGTACTGGAACATCTGCAGATTTCTGAATCAAAAGATGCATTGAAGCCTTCGAAAACCTTTCTGGGGCTGTAGCGTCTTTGCATAAGTTACAACTTTCAAGAATTGGCATACATAAAGGGCCTTTAGCTTAAAGAGGTTATTTACTACATATTTATGATGAAAATTTTCAATATATATTTTTTCACATCTCGGTACAAATAAGAAGGTCATTTAATCTGGAACATAAATTTTGTTATAAAAAAAACAAGGTCAACGTTCATTTTTTGACACCAAAAGTTAAACAATTTACAGAAATAAAGTTCAATCGGTCATTTAACTGTCTTTTATCATAAATCAATTTTTATTTCGTTTGAGCTGCTTAATCCTTAAAACACTGCGCAGTTCATCTCAGATCTTGAGGATTGTCATCTGGACCCTTCAACAAAATAACGATAACGAAGAAGATGTGATAGTATAGCTATACATAGACTTATATCAACAGTTCTACCATTGTTCCAGCTCTACATCTAGTGATAGCCTTTGTATCTATTATCATGAGACATTAAGATCTCCAAAAATTCTGTTTTCGACAAATTTTTTTCTGCGTATGTTTTCATCATCCTGCTAATTTCGTGCATGTTTTAATATTTTTGGAAAGCACGTAGCCGTGACCTCGAAGTTGGAGACTTACCTGTTTAGATACTACGTCATCGAAGAGATAACAAGGGGGTACAGAAAAAAAAAGTAGGGAAGAGTACCAGCCCTTGTTCTGTTTTCACGTAAGAAGGATGAAAGGAAGCTCTTTGGAGAAATGTCGCGGGTCCGGGAGTTAGGAGAGTTAGAGTGAAAGGTTAGTGTATAGAAGAGAGAGAGAGAGAGAATGAGAGAGAGAGAGAGAATGAAAGAAGTGAAAAGAATTATCAAAGATGGCTTCTTGCTTAAGGTTACTGCCGCCTCGGAAACTAGCAGTACAGCTCAAAGAACTTGTACACGCGAGCGTAAACCACGTGTTGGTCTAGAACCATAATGTTTCATTCATTGTCTTATTAACCTGTTTGTTCCTCTACCTGACAGCTCAGGCATGGACTTGATTACGTCTATGTATATGTAGGTAACAAATAAACTTAAGCAGTCTAGAGGACACATGACGTAATGATCAAATATTTTCTGTGGCCGACGGCTGACAAGGATCTCATGAGGCCAGCACAACATTCATGTACGCAACACAACTCCACGAAAAACATCATGGATACAAACAAATATATAACCTTTTAACAAGCTTCGATCTCGATATCACTAGGAAGACCAGAGATTTACCATTCACCATCATGGCATATCTATCTGTCTGTCTATCTATCCATCCACTCTGTAATTTATACTAAACCTCTTTAAAATGTTATCATTTTCGTAATCCGTTGAGTTCCCAACAGCTAAATCATTAAATGATCAAAGTTAATATTTTTGCACTTTTCCAAGACCTTGTATTTATTTACCTATTTATTAAATTATTCCGTAACTTAAGTAGGCTAATTATTCCGAGAACACCACATCAGTGGTTCTAAAACTGTGCTCTGCTGTTGATATTTCAGATTTGAAAACTATAAGAGTAGTTTAGAAATATTTGAAGAGGCGCATTGAAGCCCAACATAAATTACGTAAGCACGCGCCAAATGCTTGGCTCAGTAATCCTAATTTGGGTCATATAAATTTGTGACACGCGTATCATAGACCGGATATGACCCGCAGGCGTATCGTAGCATCACTAGATTAACACAGAAAACCCTTTTCGTGAGTATTTTTTAAGTAAATGATCTTGAGCTGAACCAATGACTCTGTACTTTTAGAAATAGATTAGCTGATTTTAAAATCTTGTATTTTCTGGAAGTGACAAATTCAATCGAATGATTCAGATACATCGACGGCGTCTTTTGATCTGCATCAGCACCCGCCCGTTCCAGGTTGTGCTGCTTTACCTTCACAGACTGATTCACTGTCTGCGTACCTACCAGTTTGAACTTGACCTTGGAGGTAATGTCATTAGAAGCAGACACGAGGATCTGGTTAAAGGGGGGCTGGCCCGAGAGCCGCAGAGCAAACATCTTTTGTTGTTGTGTAGGGTTAGACATCAACCCAGGCTTGCCTCCATGCAAACACTTAGATCTAACATGTGCAGGACAGGCCAATACTTAGTAGCAAACATTCTTTTTCTGTTAGGGATAATTTGATATCCTTGTGATGTTATCCCGAAAAAGAGTGTAGAGGCTTATCACTTGTTCACTCTGAAGAGTAACACTATAGTTGAAATGTCTAAATTTAGAGGTTATTCAGGACAGAATATTAGAAAGTTGCAACACATTATGTATAACTAAACCAGAATATAAAAATAAGCCCGCATGGAGTACTTAGAAAGACACAAAGATAAAAACACATTTCTTATCCCTTGTCCATGAACAAAGTCTTATACTTACATTTTCTTTCCCATTGCCACTGAATTGTCTGAATCAGGCCGGAATACCAATAAATTAGCAACGTTTAAGTCTTTATTTCGTAGCTATTAAGTTATCTCATAGATACAAGTTGGACGAAAATTTTTTTTTAGTTCTTCTTACCTTATATAATACAGACGTTACTTCAAAAAAGAAGATGATTACGTCCTGCGTGACATGCATCTAGTCCTGCATGTTAACCAATGACTTAAATTCTTCCAAGTCATTGGTTTTCCTGGCTGACTCAGGCAACCCATTCCACGCTCTGTTATAAGATGAACTTTTGACTGTGTGCGTATGGATTGTTTTGTAACTTAGTATTCATAGGAAGTGCAAAGCCGTTTTTTTTAGATCTAACTTAGAATCAATATTAAGCGGATGGGTATCATGACAGACGTAGTGTCTGTGCTGACGTGGTGTCTGTGCTGACGTAGTGTCTGTGCTGACGTGGTGTCTGTGCTGACGTAGTGTCTGTGCTGACGCAACTTCTAGGATTACGTCACGCTTCCAGCAAAAATAAATAAATAAATATTAATTATTATTCCTTCGAAAATTTGTCCTCAAATGAGTAAACATTTGTTTGGTTTAACTTGATATTCTTATTAAAGATTTTCATACATGGAGGCCAATCAATTGCAAGCTTGTTGGTATATCCGATGCACAGTAAACGGAAGTATTGACAAGCGAAATATTTTAATAAACATAAAATTTATGTGTGCACTTTTCTGCAGGGTAGAATCAGATCACTAAGTAAAATTCCCCTTTCAGACCTTGAGATCTATGGGGCAGATGATGTAAAGGCCATCTGTCCAGCACAACGACCAACCGCATTTACTTTTTCCCAACTGATGTCAGGTACCCATTAGAGCTGGTTGGAATCATAGTCGCCCGAAGATCCCGAAATTAGAAATCGCATTCACCAGGATTCGAAGCCAAGCGCTTTACCGCTCAGCCACCGCGCCTCCTACTTTCAATTGTTGGACAAAGTTATTTTTATTAGTTCGTTGGCAACAGAGATCTGTCAATATGGCGTCATTAGCATTGTTAATTGTGCCTAGTTATTTTAATATCTCTCTCATTCATCCTCTTTTCATTCCCTTATTTTTTTTTTTTTTTTTTTTATTTTTTTTTTTTGCTTTAGCTTCCATTGTATTGCCACCACATTTCGTCAAATCTCTTTCTCTTCTTTTTTTTTTCTTAATGAATTTTACTGCTGTTGCCTAGGAGAACGTAAACAGATCTTAAAAGTACATGTGTAAACAAAGCGCAGATTACCGTGATTAGCTTTGAGTATTAAAATGACCGATAAATTGCTGCAGTTATATTTACGGTAGTAACAAAGAAAAGATTACTCTTGATACGCTAATTGTACGCATAAACCATTTCTTGTCGACTAGTGAAACTTTGCCAGCTGTATTGGTGTCATAAGTTGCTATTTATTTGGGCGAGTTATCTAGTCAGACGATTATGTCAATTAAAAAAAAAAAAGCATTCTTAGATTAGCTAACCGATAGACCAAGGTAGATGGATGAGGGTATAGCTGATGATATGGTCGATAGCACAACATTCTTCTTTGTAATTTATGGACTATTTTTCTTACGCGTATTTGTATTTCTGTGATGCATGATGCGATTTGTACAACAAGAAAAACAAACAAAAAATATACTTTAAAAAAAAAAAAAAAAGCTTATACGAAGTGTAATTGTATCAATTAGTTTGGATCAGTCATGTAGTTCAATTTCTAATAGATATAGACCAACAACAATACATCTGTACGATGAATAATATATTTTACCTATTGTTTTTGTTTAGCGCTGTTTCATGCTTTTAGGTTTCTCAATACGATATGATCCTATCACTTGTCTGGACCAGTTGGGAAAGGGAGGGAGGGGGGGGGGGAGAAAGAAAAGGTTATCTGGGTAGATTTTTACCCTAATTGGTTTTTAAAAGCATTAACAAAAAAAAAAGAAAAGACTGATCTTAATTCAAACTCGTGGCTCACGCCTCCTCGGGCCGACGTGCTATCGAGGTACTTATGACGAGAGAAGATTGTATAGTTATACATTGTTTGTTTCAATTTAGAGCGTGGACCTATAAATGATGGGACTAATTCAGCTTATACCACCACTTCAGTCAAGTACATTTTTTTCCCTTTGTTCGAGATACCCAACAAAACCATTAATTACTAATCAACTCATTGTTTTTGTTTTTATTCTTGTGTTGTCAGGTGAAAGAAACACTTTTTTTTCTAAATTTCAATTTGATTTGGTGTGGGAGAAATAACGTTTACACACGACAGACAGACAGAGTGAGTTGATACAGAGGCGCTATGAGGGGGGAGAGCAAGTGGGCACGATGCGCCGGGCGCTACCCTCAGGTGGGCGCCACACGCAGAGAGGAGCCATTTTTCTATGTGATGTTCATTGTGAATGGGGGGGGGGGGCTGGCGCCAATTAAGTACCTTATTCCGGACTCACGTTTTGCTCAATACCCCTCTGAGTTGATATAAGCTTTGTAAAAAAAGCAACAAAAAAACAACTTGCTAGTTTTAGGTAGAAAACATCACAATTTGCGAATAATACATTGACCTCTCTCTCTCTCTCTCTTCCTCTCTCTCTCTCTCTCTCTCCCTTCCTCTCTCTCTCTACCTCCATAGACTTCTCTCTTTCTCCCTTTCATTGTTCTTTTCTAACTCTCTCCTCTCTTTCTCTTTCCCCCACTCTCTCTCTCTCTCTCTCTTTCTGTCTCTCTTAACCAAATCTAACGACACTTTACATATTCAACACTTATCCGGGTCAAAATTGTAATCCTTCTCTTTGATTTTCCAATTCAATCTTAAACATCTGTCACTTCGAACACCTGCGGCTCTATGTTTCACTGGCAGAGACAAGGCACCCCCTGACCTTCAACACCAGGAGGGCTCCGAGGCGATCTCCAGAGAAAACAGTTCTAACCCTAGCTAACCCTCGTTATCAGCAGAGATGGCGCTGTAATCAGCGTGGTCTCTTAAACAATTTCAGCATGTGTGAGTCTAATTAAATACCTCATGTCCCCACACAACTCTACACACAATCCCACACACTCTTTCACACGAGTATTTGTTCTTGGCTTTTTAAATTTAAAAAAAAATATTTATTGATCTGCGCTTGGCTTCCGAACCTTGGGTCCCGGGTTCGAATCCACCTGAAAACTAGGATTTTTTTTTAAATTGCGGGATGTTTTGGGCGCCTCTGAATCCACAAACACCCAGCTCTAATGGGTACACAACAATAGTTGGGGAAAAGTAAAGGCGGTTGGTCGTTGTGCTGGCTACATGTCATCCTCGTTAAGACTTAGATGACTTTTACAATATCTTCCCTATGGAGCACAAGGTCTGAAAGGGGACCTTTTTTTTTAAATCTAAAACAATGTGAAACCAAATCGACATATCACGCAAGGGAGAACACTCATTCAGCAAGTGTTCCTCTCACTCAGCAAGTGTTCCTCTCACTCAGCAAGTGTTCCTCTCACTCAGCAAGACGTCCTGAGATTGAATCTGTTGATCCACAAAACTTCAGACAACTGCGACAAGAGCACAGGGCGAAACATCTGTTTGCAGACGAGGGTGTTGGGATGAGTTTTGTGTGTGTGTGAGAGAGAGGGGGGGGGAGGGGAAAGCGGGGGTAATGTCGATAAACTCTTTCACTTTAATTCCACTTCTCAAACTCTTTCAATTAATCAAGTGAAGAAAATAAATGGAATGGAGCTTTAACAAATTTAAAATAGATTTTTAAAAGATACATTATAATTAAATCCTCATCCTAACAAAATTGTTGTCGAAATCTCTTCCTACTACTAGAAACGCGGCTTGAAAGTGAGACACAAGGTTTGTATGAAAAATGGAACTGTTATTTTCGTTGTGTTCTTCTTGGTCTAAAACATTCACTTCTTGGTCTAAAACATTCACTTCTTGGTCTAAAACACACATCTTCGTCTAAAACATTCACTTTTTGGTCTAAAACACACTTCTTCGTCTAAAACATTCACTTCTTGGTCTAAAACACACTTCTTCGTCTAAGACATTCACTTCTTGGTCTAAAACACACTTCATGGTCTAAAACACACTTCATGGTCTTAAACACTAACTCTTCTTTGTCTAAAACTTTTCTTTTTTAAAACACACTTCTTGGTCTAAAACACTCTTCTTGGTCTTAAACACACTCACTCTTCTTTGGTCTAAAACACTATTCTAGATCTAATACACCATTCTAGGTCTAAAACACACTTCTTGATCTGAAACACTCACTCGGTCTAAAACACACTTCTTAATCTAAAACACACTTCTTGATCTAAAACACTCAATCTTCTTGGTCCAAAACACACTTCTTTATCTAAAACTTTCAATCTTCTTGGTCTAAAACACACTTTTTGGTCTAAAACACACTTCTTGATCTAAAACACTCACTCGTCTTGGTCTAAAACACACTTCTTTATCTAAAACACTCAATCTTCTTGGTCTAAAACACTCTTCTTGGTCTAAAACACACGTATTGATCCAAAACACACTTCTTTGTCTAAAACACACTTCTTGGTCTAAAACACACTTCTTGGTCTAAAACACTCACTTATTACCTCACGCCTTGCCACAACCTAAGCTAACAGCAAAATAAAAAAATCAGCTACTTCCATGTTGTCTCTGTAACGGAAGCCTTGACAACTCTTCTTTTCAACACAAAGTGTTCGTACTAGGTTTCGTACATGGGCAAATAGCACTACAGTTTGAGAGTCTTTAAAGCTTTGGATCACAGTTCTCAAATTCTCACCCAAAGGAGCCATCGATGATTACAAGTCATGTACCTGTTAAATCTTTCTCTCAGAAGAGAATCGGAAAGGTGACCGTTGAATGTTTGCCAGCTAATCCCATCTCAGCTTCTGCCAGGAGATAAGAATAATCTAGTTTAAAATCCTTTAAATCTTGGGCCAGTTTGGCTTGACAGAAAATCTATACTTTTTTTTAAAAAAAGCTTTTCTTTTTCTTCCGCAGATGTTCTTCAGTTTCTTCTTCTTGATTTTTTTATTCCATTTTTTGAAGAGTAAAAAAAGAGTTGGGTTGATTTATAGGTTATGATAATATCAGCAATATGCCAGATCTAGTTAAAGGTTAAGGCCAAATGAAAATTAATGCCGATGAAAAGATTTGTCTTGACGAAAATCTTAACAAAAATAAAAACGCTGAAGATCTTAAAAGTGAAAGTTGACTTCTTCTTACAGCTTCCGTTAAAGTTTGTTAGTAGCAGACGTTCCGGAAGTGTACAGTTCTTTCTAACTTAACTTGTTTATGACCGTAACAGAAATAACATAATGTACCTGTCTTGAACAAAAATATAAAATTAATATCAACTACTAGACCTTACCCCGGCGTTAGGCGAAATATGCAGATGAAATTAATGTCTTCAGCTCTCAGTTTAAACAACGCACACACCAACAAATGTGCATCGCTAGAGTAAGGGGAGTTCATAAATAATAGAATGTAATAAAAAAAAAAAAAAAGAAATTGTTTCCCCTGAGGTTACGCAGGAGAAGATAAATCAAGCGTCCGCTAATGGACGCTTCGCATTTTTTTTGTGTGGGTGGGGGGTAACAAAATGATCTCACAATAAGGAGCGTGTGACATTTATATGTTGCCAGGTTGGCTTGTTTGATGGGGGGGACGGGGGGGGGGGGGCTCCATGGAAAGACGATATATGGAAAGGCATTAGTCGCGCACTTAAAAATGGACTTTGGATACAATGTGCAGAGAAAAGATAGTCGCATGTGTAGGTTCATTTTTGAATGCGAAGTTGTTTTTGTTGTAATGCATGTGGGATTAATGTGGATAATAGTTATCGTCTATATATAAGGAAGCCAAATTTTGGAAAGTGAAAAATAATTATTTTTTCTGTTCTCCTGTCACTTAACTAAAAAAAAATTGCTAAAATGTTTTTTTTTTATTAAACATATAACAACCCCCCCCCCTTTTCTCCACTGTTTTTTTTTAAAAGGTAATTTCGGGGTTTATTTTAATGGACGAATTTCTACTTCACCTGTCCCTCAGTCTGTTGGACCGTTGGGGCACCACACATGATCTGTCAGCCGTCTTTCTTTATTTCTCTCTGTCGTTTGCCATGGATAGAACTCCATTCACTGACAGGCCAGTCCTCCCAGAAAAAAATGTCAGTTATTAAGAGTAACAAAACAACTAAAACAAATTAATTCCACTTATTATATTCATGGTAAACCAGTAACTCAGACTAAAAATGCGAAATACCGAGGTGTTATAATAAATGAAAAACTGTCATGGAATCCCCATATTGACGAAGCTGTCAAAAAATCAAATAAAGCATTAGGGTTTATTAAAATAAATTTCTATAATTCAAATAAGAACATAAAACTAAAATTATTTAACCTTGGTTAGGCCAATAATAGAATATGTATGCTCTGTTTGGGATCCCTCAACTCAAGAAAACATTAAGAAACTGGAACAGACACAAAATAGAGCAGTGAGATTCATAACAAACGAATATTCACATATGGCTATAGTAACACCTTTAGTAAAATCACTAAATTTAGAAAGCCTTCAGGATAGAAGACTTATAAGTAAAGTAGTAATTATACATAAAACACTGAACAAAATTTAATAAAATACTAAGAAAGACACAAAGATAATGGCACATTCTTTGTCCCATATGCTAGGACAAATTTGTACAAATACTCCTTCTTCCCTGGCGCTATTAGAGCATGGAATGGGTCGCCTGATCTAGCCAGGAAAACCAGCGACTTGGCAGAATTTTGGTCATTGGTTAATATGCATGACTAAATGCATGACGTGTAGGACGTAATCATCTTCTTTTTTGAAGTAACGTCTGTATTATATAAGATAAGATACGATACGATAAGATGTTATCTTCCCATCGCTTTCTCTGTCTTCCTCTTCTTCCTGGTACTGTTCCCTGAAGGAATGTCTTAGCGAGTCCTGAGGACCTTGTGATGTGTCCATAGAGATTGAGTTTACGTTTTTTGACAGTGGTAAGCAGGTCTAATCAATTCATTCGTGATGCGGTCTTTTCGACTCCTAGAATCTTTCTGCAGCATCTTAGTTCCATTGCTAGGAACGTCTTCTCGAGATCTGCAGGCAGCGTCCAAGATTCCCAAGCATATAGAAAAGTGGCCTTGACCAGGTATCGCATCAGTCTGATTTTAGTGTCGAGGGCTATAACTTTGTTCTGTCCAGATTGTTTTGAGTTTTGCAAATACTGCTACAGACTGCGCAATTCTGACCAGTAGTTCAAGTTTGGTTTCTTCATCTGAGAGATTAGCTCCAAGGTACTTAACTGACACTTGTCAGCTTTTTTGCCAGCAATGCTTATGTCCCTTTTAAAGCCCTGTTGACTAATTGGTCATAATTTGTGTAGTATGAATTTAAATTTCTCAAAAAAATATTTGCCTGAAAGTTATTATCTCCCTTTTCTACATTCCGCATTCTTTCTATTTTATCTGGAATCTTTAAATATATATATATATATATATATATATATATATATCTCGTGTGGAGTTTTTGATCTCCCATCGAGCGCCTCCCCAGGTGGCGGATAGGGGAATGCCCTCCAGATATGGTGGGTACCGGGGAAATAAAATACCCGGGGTGGACCAAAATCAAACCAAAGGCTAGGGCACCTTACCCGAAAATAAAGGCAGCTATCCAGAGAGCTGAAAGGGGCAGCCCCCCAGATGGTTATGCACAGGGCTAACAACTCTGTCATATAAAAAATACTGTTACGAAAGCTAATACACACAAGAAAACCCGGACAGATCTCAACGGAAAACGACCTAGGCCTGGAAAAGGACATGATACGAAAGGCCCAGGAGAGATCTGAATGGAAGGATGTGTTAAAGCAGGCCAGAGCCCTCCATGGGCTGTAGCGCCACTGGGATGGATGGATGGATGGATATATATATATATATATATATATATATATATATAAAGAGGCGGGAAAGTAAAGAAGCTGATCAGAATTGATTAACTCTTTCTCTCCTAACTGACGATACCAGCGTTGATTCCACCAGAATGTGCTCTGTAATCACGGAGAGAAAGAGTTAAGCTATTTTTTGGGCTTCAACTTAAAAAAGTAAAAAAGGTTAGTGATTGCTTGAATAATACTGTCACTTCCGTTGTCACTAGCAACGGCCGACGCGTCTGTCGTCTTGATTCTTGGCAGTTACCTTACACCGTGATACGTTACACTGTGACATCCTAAATGGTGACGCCTGACACAGTGCTGCAGTATTCTTGACATTTGTCTTTAGCTGAGTTAGTTTACGGTGTAGCTGCCTAGTTATTCCGTATACCTCACACGTCTTTTCTTCTTTTTTTTTCAAATACATATTCCATCTTCCGAAAAGGAACTAAAGTTTTATATTTTAACAGAGAACAGAGCACAACAGAATGGTTCTACTCGAACTTTTAGTCTCGTGACTGATTCCAATATATTGCAAAATTTGATGTTATATTTGTGGTAGTGGACTTGGCACTTAGAGACGCTCAGGAAAGTAGCTGGCAGCTGATGGCCTCTAAAAGAGACAGTTGGAGAGCCCTTACTATAAGGCTGCGGGACAAACATTTGAGACTCAAGGAAAAGCCATTATTAAAGACAGATGACGGAAAGAAAACTTAAATAGACAAGGCTGCTGAAACCCCTAGGTTTGGAAGCCAAGCGCGTTTACCACTCTGCCAGCACTCATTTGTATTGCCGTTCTGAGATTTAGAGTTTGGCCTCTGCACACGCATACAAAGCGATACAGGCATTTATAAATAAAAAGCACGTGCTTCATATATAATTAGCATGTTTCTATAAACAATGCGGGGAGGGGGGAGAGTTATTCATACAAGGGCACATAATTCCTTTCGTCACATCTAGTCTTTGATGTACGCCACGCCTGGTTGTTCCTACTCCGGAATGCATGTTAGCTGCGTCGTGTGCTTTGTTGTGGCGCCCCCTGGTGTGGGGTTACATTTCATCTCCCCTAGGGGACATCACTCACTTCAACTATTCTCGTGTTCTCTTACTTTTGTAAACTTTCTCGCCGAGAGAGTGCTTCTGTGTGAGATGATGGGCGTGGTCCAAGGCAAACGTGAGCCGTAAGAAAATGTGCTCCCCAGGATTCCGGGCTACTTCCGTACGGTAAGGCTGTAAGGTTAACTACCAAACAGTCGATGAGGCGGCTCCCCAAGGAGGGTCCGAATATCTGGTTTACAGATCTGGCGATAGAACGGATTAAATACAAACACCACTGGTCTATAGAGATTCGACAAAGGAGTGTGGAAAAGGGGGGGGGGGGCTGCACAGAAAGTAAACGCGGAAAGGTGAAATTAAACAAACAATGTAATACAAGTCTTGCGCTTGTCGATATATGCTCCCGATGCGTAGGTTAATCAGATCCGTCGCCAGGAGGGTGCCAGGAGCGGGGCCACCTCCCAAGACAGCGGTAGGAGTACTTACTAAACATGAGTTTTGCCAAGTCCCCGCAGTTCTTTTCGCCTCAGGGCTTTACACGTCAAGTATCTGAACCAACGATAGAATCGCAAGCCAGAGTCTACCGCTGTTGGGTGGCACGCTGTTTAAAAATTGAAACATCTATTCTTTTTTTTTTATTCACTTTCCATTATTCTACCTTTCTTATTTTCACTGTTTTACATTAAAGTCGATATTATTCTTTTCTTTCTCTAAAATGCTATTTCACTTTAGTCAGGCCAATATTAAAATATACATCCTCTGTTTGGGATCCCCTCAACTCAAGAAAACATAAAGAATTAGAACTAAAATAAAATAGAACAGAGAGATTGATAACAAATGAGTATTCACATTAGAGTTGAGCAGTGTTTACCAAGATTTCAACATATGCGTACTCTTTCAATAATGTTCGTAACTCTGAGTACCCCTCGCCCCCCCCGCCCCCCCCCCCAAATAAAAATAGAATTATGTTAAAAATAATGAATCGTTCATATCTCTCACAGCAATTTCTTCAAGTTGATATTATCCACTTTACACTGCACTTTTCCCAAGTTTATATTATTCCCTTTACACTGCACTTTTCCCAAGTTTATATTATTCCCTTTACACTGCACTTTTCCCAAGTTTATATTATTCCCTTTACACAGCACTTTTCCCAAGTTTATATTATTCCCTTTACACTGCACTTTTCCCAAGTTTATATTATTCCCTTTACACTGCACTTTTCCCAAGTTTATATTATTCCCTTTACACTGCACTTTTCCCAAGTTTATATTATTCCCTTTACACAGCACTTTTCCCAAGTTTATATTATTCCCTTTACACTGCACTTTTCCCAAGTTTATATTATTCCCTTTACACAGCACTTTCCCCAAGTTGATATTATTCTCTTTACACAGCACTTTCCCCAAGTTGATATAATTCCATTTACACAGCACTTTCCCCAAGTTTATATTATTCCCTTTACACAGCACTTTTCCCAAGTTTATATTATTCCCTTTACACAGCACTTTTCCCAAGTTTATATTATTCCCTTTACACAGCACTTTCCCCAAGTTGATATAATTCCATTTACACAGCACTTTCCCCAAGTTGATATTATTCCCTATACACAGCACTTTCCCCAAGCTGATATTAAAGTTGATACTATTCCCTTTACACTGCACTTTCGAGGATATTTCTCACACACATCATATATATATCTCTTCAATGGCCCCCAGTAATTACTTAGTAATTAGTAGACTTACGTTAGCCTCCTGCTTGTGTGACTTCTGAGATAAAACATCGACCTTGAACTCAAAACGTCGACCTTCACCTCAAAACGTCGACCTTCACCTCTTATCACTTCACGTTTTCCTGAACTTTGCAGAATTCAGCCTTCTTATTTTCCCGAGACACATTCTTCGGAACTTGCCGCAGGAATGCGATAATCGTTGGTCTAGTTGTTATCAAACTCCTGAGACATTTCCTTTGACCTTGTAAAAATTTCACTATATCATCGAGTCATAAAAGCATTTCTCCTTTTGAAGGAACGGATGCCACGTCTGCTGCTAAATATACTTACTCTCCCGACGACGCCAGCGAATTTCGATTGATGCGCAGAGGCGCCACCAGCGCTATCGTCTGCTAATGCCTTTTTCATTAAAAAAAAAAAAAAAGTCTGCATCTAGAAAATGGCGCGCAACTTTCAACTTTTTTTTTTTTTTTGAGATCAGACGACAAAGTAATCAAACATTAATTCTATTATTTAACTTCCTATAGAAGAATGGGAGGGGGAAGGGGGAGTAGTGAAAGGGATGGAACGGATTATAGGATGGGCGGGGGCGATGTAATCTCTTTATTTGGCAAGGTATTATCGTCTGTATTTTAAACAGGTAGATGGGTTCTTGGTTTTAAATGGACGACAAAGCTAGTTTTTTTTTTTGTGACCTGAAAAAAAAAAGTGCCCCCGGGGGGGGGGGGATAGAGAGATGTTACTCCGTAATAAAAGTTTTTGACATAGAAAGATGGAGCTGTACGATATATAAAGCTACTAACTTTTCCCGAGAATGTTATTTATGAAAATTGGCCTCTACCTGTTGCAGTTAGTTTCTTTAGTTGTTATTAGTTTTTTGAAATGCATATATTTTGATGTATAGATTCTGTTCTAAGCGTATCGTTGTAAATGTTGGAATTCGCTATTTCTAAAAAAAACAGAACTGTTCTCTTCTCTTCCACAAATAATGCGTAACCATGTATGCAAATGTAAACATTTAAACGCGCGAGCTTTACGAAGTGTACAAGCCGGGTGGCTTCCCCTGTTGTTTAAAATAAAACCACACCGTCAATGGCAAATCTGCCGACTATTGATACACTTGTTGACACTGATACACTGTCTATTGGCACTGATACAATGTCTGTTGACACTGAAACAGTCTATTGAAACACTGCATTATCATTTACACTCTGCAATCTCATCTCTATCGATACACTGTCTGTTGACACCTGTGTAATTCATTGAAACACTGCATTATCATTTATACTCTACAATCTCATCTCTAAAGAGGTCGTGTTGCCGCTAGTTTAATTCAATATATAGTCTTGGCCCGATTATAACTGTATTTCCCTCACAGTCTCCATTCCCCTTCCCCCCCCCTCCTTTCGTCCTCTGGATTTTTTGCCCCCCCCCCCCCCCCCCAATTCAGAGTATATTGAAGGTTTGATTTTTTTTTTCAATTCACACACATTTACATTTACATTTTTCAAGAAACAACCTACTGTTTTATTGATTTCAAATTGCTAGTAATATTACCTTTAACAGTCATGTTTCTTTTTAGGTCAGTGACAAATGTATGGCGATTGGAACCCACGACATTTGCGTTTGTTAGCACGAGGCTATAACAACTTAGCTAACACGAAGCTTAAGATCAATATCATTGATTGAATTGTTTCCATGTGAATTGGTGTCTACAGTATGTTCCATTCAGTTTCTGACTTGCGTTTTCATTTGACTTTTGGTTTTCAGTTATTGACTTGTGGTTGTAATTTTTTTTTACTTCTGGTTTTAAGATTTTTGACTTATGGTTTTAAGTTATTGACTTGTTATTTTGACAATGCTGAGAGTGTAAGCTGATGGTAAGAATTGAAAAAAAAAAAATTCCCCATTGCTATAAGCAAAAACAAGGTCTTCAAACCTACGGTCATTTAAAAGGTCAAAGTCTGGTCAATTATCACAATTTTGCGGGTTCCAAGTCACATAAAATGTAACGGTTTTAATGCGTATAATAATATAGTGGGGTTTTAACTGTCTGACAGTTCCACCTGAACGTCGTTATTGATGTTCGGTCGTTGGCTTGGAGCGTCCAAACAGCTAGTACAGCCTAACCGATGTAGGCCTATTATACTTTTATTTAAAAAAAATAAACTTTAAATAACTTGAACAAAAAACTTGAATAAAAACTCAATTTTATTACAATATTCACATATTTCATAAAGATAAAGATCTAACTGTAATTAAATCAACTGATATTGAAACAAAATCGAACTCACTACAAAAACATGTCTCGACTTTTCAAATCTCTGGGTCGTCTCCCGTTCTTAACATCAATTATGACAGACCCTGTCGTGATTTCATCATTCTCCAAGAACAAAAGATGTATGCTCCCTTTCTTCACCATCACCTTGGACACTCACACACACACGCACGCACACACTCCATGACAGTCGAGCATTATGGAAGCTCATTTTTCGTCTCAAGTATAGAAGTATCTAGAATGAAAATATGTCTTGTTCTGTCGTGGACAATTGATGACAGGGGCATAGCTAGGAATTTTCCATCATTTGGGGGCCCGGCGGGGGCTTGACCTCTTTGGTTGCCCCTGCATGTTGCGTAATATTTAATATTTCATGTAAAAAAAAAACACTCATTTTGGGGCCCCCTCAAGCGGGGTCCAGGGGGGATTTTAAAATTCTCCCCACCTCTCCACCCACCCTAGCTACGCCACTGATTGATAACTGAAGTCAATGTAGAACTCCAGTTTCTTTTTGCTGGGATCATTTGAAAATCGATGTCATCGGTGCCTCCCCAAAAACAGTAAAGTTCCCCTTTCAGACCTTGTTGTCTATAGGGCAGATTGTGTAAAGGTCACCTGTTTCTATAAGAGTAAGTGAAGTCCAACAAAAATGCCTTTGAGTATCCAAAAAAAAAAATTTTTTGACTGCCCAAGAATAGTGTGTTTGCCCCAAAAAACGTGTTTTGTCTTTATCTATATAAATTTTATTTCGAAAACGGCTCAAACGATTTCTTTTTTATTTCAAAGTATAAGTATATGAATGAGAAAAAAACAATTCTCAAATTGGCTACATCGCGAAAACTCGAGGTCGACCGTTTTATAGATTTAAAAAAATGTTTCATTATTTCATTATTGTAATATACTGCATTCCTCATTATTCTTCGGACTCGAAGACAAGCCTTATTATTATTATCGTTAAAATTTATTTTGGCTTGAAATTTCTATAAAAAAAAAAAGGAAATAAATTCCCGATCTCGTCCATATAAATATAGTAGTGAACGATTCCGTAATAAGCTCCATTCAACCAAGTGAGGATCAGTCACCTGGTACTATAAAGGAACGACCCAGGGCTACCCACCCAAATACTAGCTAGAGAGAAAAAAAACCGGATAAGACGGCAGTCATTCATGCACATCGGGACTAATTTGAGGTGTGCAAGCTGGACTCTCCACCGACCGGGTATTCCTCAGGATAGGTACTTGCCCTCCATGGAGGATTCAGCCCAGCCCTCCCATAAACCTTACACTAGCGGGTCTGGTGGGGGGGGGGCATTAGAAAACACATTCCACCGGACATTCTAAAAAAGATAGCATCCAACACTAACGGAACACTTCGCACATTCTGAGAATTTAGCGGAACACTTCGCACATTCTGAGAATTTAGCGGAACACTTCACACATTCTGAGAATTTAGCGGAACACTTCGCACATTCTGAGAATTAAGCGGAACACTTCGCACATTCTGAGAATTTAGCGGAATACTTCGCACATTCTGAGAATTTAGCGGAACACAACGCACATTATGAGTATTTAGCGGAACTCTTTGCTTACTTTTTTTTTTTAGAGATTGATTCACGTGGTGGCTAACTAGTTAATTATTAATCGCGGAACACTAGATTGGGAAACATAGGGCGTCATTTTATTCCTAACTTACTTTTTTTTACCTGTTTTTTTTTTTTAAACGAGAGGTAGAAGGGCGAGGGACATTCCACCCCTCGCGCCCTACATGTCAAACGGTTTAACGCGTTTTGTCAGATGTGTCAGTGTCAATGTGCAACTTGAATTGTCCGGTTGTTATGTCAAGTCCCGATGTGTGTGTCACATGTCAATTTCAAATGTCATGTTGGTGTGAGGTTCGTGTTTTCGGGAATGTTTGGCACAGTGTGTGCGCGCGCGCATGTGTGTATGTGTGTGTGTGTTTGTGTTAGTACATGCTCGGCTGTGTGTGGAGGAGGGTGCACTTGTGTTTCGCTCGTGTATATCTCTATCTGTGCGTCTTTGTATTTAAACTGTTCACATTTTGTTTCGTATCTTTCTTCCGAACCTTTTTAAATAAAAAATCCCAAATATTTCCGCTGCTAGTTTTGCACATATTCAAATGTTTCAATGATATTGGCGATTTTTACTATCAACAAAACAATGTCAAGGACTCGAAACTGAACATGAATGTTGCCAACTTTAAAAAAAACAAAATGAACTACAAACAGAAGAACTTAGAGAATCTGCAGAGCTAAAAAGTGCATCCAAATTATCATCTAACTTATAAATCAAATAATTTATCAAGGCTTCCTTTTTATTCACCGGATACAGCAAGGAGCAAGCTATTTATAGTTTCTATTTTGTTATTTGTATGAAAGTATCTAAAAATTTCTAATAACTTCAAATGAAAACTGTTTTGAGATTTTGATCTATTGACGAATATTCTTGGTTGATCGCTCAAACTCAAATGTGTTTCCCAAACTTTTATCCTTTACGGAACCCTTCACACATTCTGAGGGCTAGCGGAACACATTGCTTTTTTTTTTCTTTGTTTTCTTTTTTAGCAAGATTAATTAACTTGGTGGCCTACTTGTTAATTATTCCAGCAATTCGTTGAACCCCTAATTAGGCCTCTATGAACACTGGGGTTTCGCAGAACACAGTTTGAGAAACACTGTTCTAGATGATCTCATTGTGGGGGTTGGGGAAGGATTTTTTTTTGCCTATGTGTGTGGTGTATGTTGATATTTGTGTGGTGTATGTTGATATTTGTGTGGTGTATGTTGATATTTGTGTGGTGTATGTTGATATTTGTGTGGTGTGTGTTGATATTTGTGTGGTGTATGTTGATATTTGTGTGGTGTATGTTGATATTTGTGTGGTGTATGTTGATATTTGTGTGGTGTATGTTGATATTTGTGTGGTGTATGTTGATATTTGTGTGGTGTATGTTGATATTTAAAAAAAAAACTGAGTCCACCACCGTGTCAAGGTGACTTGGTTTACAAACCTAGCTTGCTACTACTTACACCTGAGATGAATAGACTAGTCTTCCGTAGTGCTCTGGTAAGAAACTGGGCCGTACTGCGTAATGCCTCGTATCCCCCATACTAGTCGAGTGACTGCTCAGACACGTCCCCCCTTAGCTCTTGGAGCTAAGGGCACTCGTACAAGATATGCGACACTGTTTCGACGCTCTCTCCACAGTGACGGCATCGGGAGTCATAGTTTGGATGGAACCGGGCAAAGTATGCCCCAACAGGACAGTATCTCGTCCTACACAGCGCAATGATTGCCTGGTCTGACCTCCTCAACCGCCACCACGGATCGTCCCAATCTGGGTGACACATACACTGCCAGGCCCTGTCGGATTCCTCTCAGGACTTAAACCAGTTCTCATAAATGAGTGCTCGGATTTCTGACGTAGCTTGTGGAAACGTGCTTGGTGCCTCGAGATACGTTGCAGCCAAGCGCCCTCTCTTTGCGAGGACGTCTGCCGCCTCAATGCCCCTCACGCCGCAATGTGAGGGCGTCCACTGCAAAAAACCATCTCCAATAAATCGGCGGATGCTATCTCCGGCTCTGACTGCCTCTTCAATTACAACTAATACTAGAACTATCTGTATTACAATGTAACGAATCATTCAGAAATGTGTGTTGCTATCCTGTCAAGGACAGACTCTATTCATACAATTCAGCCATAGGTGTCTGTTGCTATAAATAGATTTGTCCTTGACAGGCTCGAGACAGACAACGCCGAAGCTTATGTTGCTATAAATAAACTTGTCGATCTTCCTGTTTTCTTTCAGGTGAACGATGGCTCTGACTCGATGTTTTCTTATATTTGTGTCACTCACCTGTTATACATCAGCAACGTCAGAGGTAAGTATTTTATTATTTTTAGTGGGATAGGGGTGATAATCAAATATTCACATTAAAAAGATCTTATTTAAGACTGAAATCCTTCTATGTTCGTAATAATTCCATTTAACAAATTGCACGCCGATAGAATACCACGCTATGCATATTTATATCTATACACGGAGACCAATCGTTATAGGTCTCCCCTGACCATAGTTTACATGTCACGGGTCAATGTTCATGTCTACTAGAGTCTAGACCAGTGTTTCCCAAACTGTGTTCCGCGGAACCTTAGTGTTTCGCTCGGCCTGAATGTTCCACAAACTACTGGAATAATTAGCTAGTAGGCCGCTACGTGAACTAATCTTTCTAAAAAATAAAATAATTAAATTTTTCCACTAAATACTCAGAATGGGCGAAGCGTTCCTTTAAGAAAAAAATTTGAGAAACTCTGGTCTAGACAATAGGTCTCCAACCAGCCCCTGCAAATCAGGCGACAGTTACTTATGGGCTTGAAGACGTCCTAATCATGCAGATGCCCTAATGCCCTAAAGTCTTTCCGGAGTTCAAGCTCGTGATGCCCGCTTCGGATGCAAAGTAACTTGATCACTGTTTGATACTGAATGAAAATCTGATAATACCTTTTCTTAGCCAATTCCTGTGTTGTTTTTTTTCTAACTCATTTACAAGCGTGATACATGGAAGACCATGCTTTAGTAAGAATTGCAAAGACAGTACCAGAGGAACTCGTATATATCGTGTATTATACAGTTACAACAAAAAGGATGTCTCAAATTGGACGCTCCAGTGAAGTGGCATGCTATCGCTTGAGCTAATCATTGCGCATGAGTGGCTGTCACTTATTTAATATGTAAATGTATGCAGCATTGGCTCCAGAGCTGTTTTAAAACTAAAATTGTTTTCCATGTTGGCATGTTTGTAAAATCTGTCATGCGTGAATGGAATTTTCATAGATGTACTTGCCAACTGTGAAATCGACCATCCATAAAACTTATTAATTTAGATATATGTACTTGCCAACTGTGAAACCAACCATCCATACAACTTACTAACTTAAATAGATATAGTTTCCCTTTTTTTTTAAACATACCATCTTTCAAATTGGCTTATTTTACTTCTTTTGAAAAGCCCGATGTCAAAAAACAGCAAAAAAACCCTCACATTTTCCCAAATAACGTTTGTCGTAATATTCTTTATTACATTAAGAGTGTTTAGGCTTTTTTTTTGACGTTAGACTCTTCGTCAGAGTAATTAGTTTGATAGAAACGACAAAGGCCGAACCACTTACGGACTTACCGGGAAGTCTGCTGAAAAAAACTTTTCGAAACTTAAGATCATTAAAGAACATTATTGAGAACATCGTGATTAAACAGTGTGGCACTAAACTCTAAAGAAAATGAAATAGTCTAGAATTTAAGCTTAATTAAAGACAGAAAATTATAAATGTAACTATAGATTTAATTGGCCGAAATGTAACTATAGATTTAATTCACCGAAATGTAACTATAGATTTAATTGGTCGAAATGTAACTATAGATTTAATTGGTCGAAATGTAACTATAGATTTAATTCACCGAAATGTAACTATAGATTTAATTCACCGAAATGTAACTATAACTATATTTGGCTAAAATTTAACTGTAAATTTAATTGACCGAAATGTAAATATAACATTGATTGGCCCAAATGCAACTATAACGTTAATTGACCAAAATGTCACAATAACTTCAACTTTTGATGTTTCATTTATCATTACGATTGGCATTATGATGAGTGAGTCTTTCTTCCGTTACTAGTTTTTCTTGGACCATACAAAGCGAGTGTCAAACGCAAATCACGTCTCGCTTAATTGCTTAATTGTTACGTTTTAGCCCCAAAGTTGTTACACTTTCAACGTACACCTGGGCTCAGTGGCGTAACCAGTTCAAATTTGAAAATTCCCCCCGGGCCCCCACTTGAGGGGGGACCCACAAATAAGTGTCCTAAATTTGTGTTTACATTCAATATTACGTTATTATCTCATGTCATGGTGTCGAATGTCATAATGCAGGGGCCCCTAAAGAAGTCAAGCTTTCCTGGCCCCCAAATCCTTAGCTTTACCTCTGCCTGGGCTCAGCACTATTTTGGCTGCAGAATCCATCTCTAAATCTTAAAAGAAGGAAATTGGGTGGACTCAGAGGCGCCCAAAGATCCCGAAATTAAAAATCCTAGTCTTTACCAGGATTCGAATCGGGACCCCCGGTTTGGAAGCCATGCGCTTTACCGCTCAGCCACCGCGCCTCCTCCTAGGATTCTGCTATTGTGGAAATATACGGCGGTTCCGACGTCTTTGTCTACTTAAAATATAGATGTTAGATGAGTGATGTTATGTTAGATGAGTGAAGTTTTGTGGCGTTAGGTCATCAAAGAAAATCAATATCGAATAGAATGACGATCTCACATTCGATGAGTGATAAGAACCAGTTTGGCCCACGTCTGTGTTTTGTTTGTTATCCCACAAACCTGTGAAAACTTATTTTTATATCTCCAACCAAGATTCTTGAATGGAATGATTATCACAAGTACCTGTGAGAATACGACATAGGAGAACTTATTGACTATTATATTTACAGTCCAACAAAGATTCTTGAAATGAATGAACATTGACCTATCCTTATATTACGTCTGTCTCGAACTATCGATCTGTGTGATCAGCTCCTAATTGATCCATCCCCTGGTATTCATTTACCAGCGTTTCATTAGTGTCACGTGATATCGAACATAATGTTTGCTCGCTTCAAACAGCTCTCAATGTTGTAGACATGACGTAGTGGCGAAATAAAATGCAGCAATCTTTAATTAATCTTAGACAACTTTTGGCACTGACACATAGAATTTTCAAAAAAATAAATTGGTATGATAATATGGGGCGTGGTGGTTGAGTAAGAAATCGCTTGGTGTCTGGACCAAGATGTCCCGGGTTCAAATATCGTTAAAGACTGGGATTTTTAATCTCGTGATTCTTAGGAAGCACTGAGTCCACTCTAAACGAGTACCCAACATACGTTGGGAAAGTAAAAGAGGTTGGTCGAAGTGCTGGCCACATGATAACCGTGGGCCACAGAAACAGACGACCTTTACATCATCTGGCTTAGAGATCACAAGGTCTGAAAAAAATACTTTACTTTTTTTTTTTTTCATGTGAGACGTAGTGACCAAAGGTCTGGGGTTCGAATCCTGCCAAAGATGTTAATTTATTTTACTTGAACTTCACGAGGTTCATGAGAACATTCAGATGTAATAATGACGGTAGCTTTTCATTGAATAGTCAGTCCTACTAGTTGAAGTGATGTATCCTTGTTATAACACTGAACAAAATTTTGTTTTAAAAATCAAAGCTTATATAAGGGCAAGAACTGCACATTTACAATCGTGTCTCTCAATACTGTTAGCTTTACGTCCCTTTTACTATATCAAAAAAAAATTATTACCATTAGTTAATAGAGTTCTTGGTTAATGTTTAATCGATTTATGTTTCGTTAGGGACGATCCGGCAATGAATAATTGTGCAAAGTTTCAACTTGATCCGTGAATAGGAAGTGGGAGAAATAGCGTGTAAAAAATTTGTATCCGACTGTCAGACAAACGGGGTGAGCTGATATAAGCTTACAAAAAAAAAAGCAAGTAGAAAATAGGAATCTGGATCCAGGTTGTTCTGCCCAAACTTAACATCGTACCCTTAAGATCAATCTGAATTTACGTACGTTCAATAGTCTGCGTCTGAGTTCAAAGTTCACATCGTCATTGTTATTAGTTGTTTCTTTCGGAGGGTCGAATATTTTCTTTTAAAATGAATTTCTTGTTTCGGACAGTTACGGTGAGTGAACTTTTTTAAAGTATCAAATTTCAGCAGTGCCGTCTCTCGTCGTGTCAGTAAAACAAGAAACACAACTCCAGTGCGAGAATGTTGCCATGTTATGGACATGACAACAATTATTTCCCGTGCGATAGTTCGCGCCTACGTTGCCAACTATACTGCCAACTATAACTATAGTTATCTGATATTGGAATTCCGATTTTGGAATTATAGCTTCGACTCTAAAACCAAACGTCCTCGATTCTATATAGTAAAGTCATCGGGGCGCTATGGCTGATGGTCCTTGACGAATCCGATGGGGAATTCAATTGTTTCTATATCGCACTATAGAACCACTCGTGTATTTCCATTTTAGTAGCGCATACAATTGTGGGAATAGCAAGAAAAATATTTAAAAAAAATAAAGCTTAAACTACGCGTACTTGTATCAGTTAGTTTCGAGCAGTCATGTAATGAAATATGTAATAGATCTAGACTAGTGTTTTTCCAAACTTTTTCTTTAACGGAACACTTTGCACATTCTGAGTATTTAGCGAAACACTTTTTTTTTTTTTTTTTAGAGAGATTAATTCACGTGGTGGCCTGCTAGTTAAATATTCTAGTAGTTCTTGGAACACCTATTCAGGCCTTGTGTAACACCAGGGTTCTGCGCAACACAGTTTGGGAAACACTGATCTAATAAATCAGTGCGATTACCAATTGTTTTTCTTTAGAGCGATTTCATGCTTTTAGCTTGCCAATACGCTATGATTCAATTACTGGTATGGAACAGTTGGAAAGGGGATGCTAGCAGAAATAAGGGTGTATTTGGGTGATCGCTTTTTAAATGCATTTATTAAAAAATAAAAGGGGAAAGACCTGAACTCAATGGCTAAAGGCTCCTCAGCCTCCTCAAGCCAAAACACTAACCACTATCTTATCTTATATAATACAGACGTTACTTCAAAAAAGAAGATGATTACGTCCTACGCGTTTAGTCATGCATATAAACCAATGACTTAAATTCTGCCAATTCACTGGTTTTTCTGGCTAGCTCAGGCAACCCATTTCATGCTCTAGGGAAGAAGGAGCATTTGTACAGATTTGTCCTAGCATATGGGACGAGGAATGTGCCTTTATCTTTGTGTTTTTCCGAGTATTTTATTAAATTTTGTTTTTGTATTTGAAGATTATGGTTCAGTGTTTTATGTATGATTGCTACTATACTTTTAAGACTTCTACCCTGAAGGCTTTCTAAATTGAGTGATTTTACTAAAGGTGTTACTGAAGTCAAATGTGAATATTCGTTTGTTATGAATCTCACTGCTCTATTTTGTGTCTGTTCCAGTTTCTTAATGTTTTCTTGAGTTGAGGGGTCCCAAACGGAGGATGCATATTCTATTATTGGCCTAACCAAGGTTAAATAACATTTTAGTTATATGTTCTTATTTGATTTATAGAAATTTCTTTTAATAAATCCTAATGCTTTGTTTGATTTTTTTTATAGTTTCATTAATATGTGGATTCCATGACAGTTTTATCATTTATTATAACACCTAGGTATTTTGCGTTTTTAGTCTGTGTTACTCCAGGGAATCGCTTATTAAAAAAAGTTTTTATAAATAGGGGCCTATCTATTGTTTGTTTCAAAATTACTTCAAAGCGGCGACCTAGAAAGTGGACTAATTAAGAGTATACCATCACTTCAGTCAAGTAAAATTTTTTTCCCTTGTTCGAGATACCAAACAAAAAATTAATTACTAATTATCCATTAACTAATTAGCTTTTTTTTATTATTATTGATTCTTGTTTAGTCTGGTGAAAGTAAAAAAAAAATGTGCACAATTTCAGCTTGATCCGAGATCGGGTGCAGGAGAAACATCGTGTAGAAACTTTCTAACAGATAGGTAGAATGGATGCAAGTTTTGTTAAATAAAATATTTTTTTAAAAAAGTAATTTAAATTATTGTTTATAGTTTAAACATTTTGAAACAGATCTAGGAAATATCAAAATTGCTTTTGGGGGGGAGGGGGGGGACCAAAAGTTCTCTTTCCCTCATTAACCAAAATGAGCAAGGGGATTAACTCTCTTGAAAGAAACCTGATTCAGGGGGGGATAAGCCTTGACAAATCCGGCGCTTTATAATTTGTTCCTACTTTAAAAAGAAAATGTGCACAATGTGTTCAACACTTATCTTGTTTAGCCACAGAGTATCTTTGTTTTCATTTAAATTTTAGACATTCTCAAGGTTTGTAAAAAAAAAAAAAAAGCAATCACACCCCCCCCCCCCCATTTGACTGGTCTAAAAATGTTGTCTTTAAATAAAATATTAAATAAAAAATTAATTATCATGTCATAATGACAAATGAATAATATGGCTTGTCTGAAGATTAAATAGGAATGCAGTTTTTCCCATGGCTACGCAGCCCCAGCTGTGACCTACATATTTTGCCACCTATAGCGCTGGCATAATCATTGTCCGCCGGTGGTCGATTTAGATTTTCTTTCCGCCGTCTACGTCTGCCCTCGGCAGCGGATTTTCTATTGAGACCAAATAATGACAAATAACCAACAACCAGAAAACACATTTTACAGTGACTTATTATACGTGTCCTGCTTTAAGTCGCAGTAATACAAAAAATCTCCATTCTCTCTTAATTAATGATATAAAATGTTCTTTGAAACACTTGTAATTACCACCAATTAAAAAAAAAAACAGACAAAAATAAAATCGCTTCCCCCTTTCCAAGAAATCTGGATATGGATACAACCTTGAATTGAATGGGCGTAACAGATTCTGCCAGATAGAAAGTTTTGTACTAAGATAAACAAAATAGAATACATTATATCTCTAATTCCTTGAGTATTCTATTTTTGGACCTAAAGCCCAAATGACGTCACATTATCTGTGGTTTTTCATTTGTCGACAAGGAATTTTCAATGCACTGGTCACATAGCTCGGATGAAATACATAGCAGACGTAACACCTGAGCACACCTGCATTCCCCAATCCCACCTGTCAGTGTTTTCAAAGTCTTGTCAGTGGTCAGGTGTTTTGTCTTCACTGCGCCAATGGCAGCGAAGTGGTACTCTGCAGAACTTGTTGTCCCCACCCCTACTAAAAAGTAGCAGAGATATGAACAAGTAACAGAACACACACCCATGAAGTGCATTGGTCACATGTTTCCGGTGCTCACAGATAGCACATTTTATGAATTAAGTTACACTTTTCAAAGTCAGTTAAGATCTTTTTTTTTCTTTTTTTTTTAAAGGAAACCTCATTTAAGATCTCTTTCGATTAATACATCCTACATTTTATTTATATGAAAATGTGTAATTTTATTGTTTTTTAATACAGAAAATATAAGAAACAGATTGAGCTTTGAAAAAAATGAATAATTAGCAGCTGTGTCGAAATTTTAATTCGTGACTATCGGGACTATTCAGGGCTATCCCTATAGACTTGTTAATTATTAATTTGAAAAAAAAAATACTTCGATACATAGTGGTTCTACTGTTTGACACAATCCAACTTATTTATCCAAGTTGACATCAGTCAACCCTCTCTCTCTCTCTCTCTCTCTCTCTCTCTCTCTCTCTGTCTCTCTCTCTCTCTTGTAAACACCAAATTATATATATAATTCTCTAAGTCACCCAACCACGCACGTACGCCGGCTCTCTAACCGTGACCTCCGTATGTCGAAGGCGCCGCTCTAACCCTCGATGAAAAAGTCATAGAGAGATAACTCTTTTATTTCTGCAAGTCGGACTAGAGTTACCCCACTTAACTTTGGCGGCGACAGAGAGCGAGGCTCAGAAAAAAAAAAAAAGAGAGAGAGGGGGGCCTATGCTACGCCGCGGGTCGGCTCGTTATAAATAATCGTATTACTTAATGTGTTTCTTTACTGTTCATACTCTTGTTTGCCTGGTGTCCTAAAGAACAGCACAATTTCATCAAGTGTACTATTGTATGTGCACATTTTGTATCTCATACGCTAGAAAAAATTCATGAGTACCAATTTATTCCAGCGCCATTAAACTGAAACATTTATACCGCATAGGTTTATCGGTGACTTTAATTATTATTTTTTTTTTTTTGTTATTTGAAAGTTAGTTCTACATCAAGTTGGTTATGTCTGAATAAATATTAATTTATTTCACTCTGTAGCTCAATGGACATGCTTGGTCAGGAGGGGGAGGTATCTACGAGATTTTCGTGCTGTCTTTGGGCGTTTAGCTAAGACTTCTCTCACCGAGGTTCGAACTCTCGCCCCACTGATAGGTTGTTAAGCGGTTTATAGGATATCCCATAATTATTAGTTTCGGCATTACGTATTAAGTTATTATTATTATGTTCGAAAAGAACGAGTATTCATTCCCTGGCGCAGCCAGGGTCGAGTTTCGTTAAAGAGAAACAAAATTCATCGTAGTCCTTTTATCAGTTTCCACCGAGGAATTTTCTGGTGATGTGGCAGATCTGCAGAAGTACCGCCCTCTGACAGGCAACGAGGATGTTCCTAGGAATGCCAAGGGCCTTGAAGGTATCTGTGAGGTCAGTTGTTATTATCCCCTCGGTTGATATAACAATGGGGTATATTGTTGTTTTAGATAACTTCCATAAACACTTAATCTCTAAGCCAAGGTTCCCATATTTATGTTGTTTTTCCAACTCAGTTTTTCTTAAATTATGAGACAGTGGTACGGCGCTGTAACATAATGGTAGCGGCGTTTTCTTTTTTATCGATGAGCAGCAGATCAGGGCGATTAAAATCTACCGTTATTATTATTGTAATTATTATAATAAACCTAGACTTTTTTTTTTCACTTCAGTCAGTTAACAGAATAACACGTGATTGGGGCCCCTGGACCACGTGGTCATCTTGCAGTCATTCCTGCGGCTATGGCACAGCTTACAGGATACGTCGGTGTCACGTAGCGCACAGGTAGGTGTCTGGACACTGTCTCTTGTAACTTTAACAAAACAGGAGGCCCACTGGTGGGCCCATAATAAAGTGGTTAGCTAGTGCGCCTAAAGAAAGAGAAGGAATTCATTTTTAATGACATGTTTCACGATAGTTAGTTCAGGAATATTCAAATTTCGTTCAGCGTAATTGTTTCCCGTTTT
The DNA here is from genome assembly GCF_947242115.1 of Biomphalaria glabrata. Classification (NCBI taxonomy): domain Eukaryota; kingdom Metazoa; phylum Mollusca; class Gastropoda; family Planorbidae; genus Biomphalaria; species Biomphalaria glabrata. The sequence continues at coordinate 5,526,547 of NC_074711.1, read as the reverse complement.
TCTATATGATTTTTCGCGCACCCCTCCCCATGTCATAGTAGTCATAGTTATCAAATGTGTCAATACAAGGCATTGTGAGTACAATGTAGTAAACCTCTTAATGTGTTTCTATGAAACATGGTGTTTCTAATGTCACATATTGTGTTACTGACCAATACAATGTCCAGTTTATCCGGAATTAATGCCAGATTTCGAATGAAAATGGTTGCACTCATGAATCTAGTTTAAAAATCCAGGTGTCCCCCATCTTGAAATTAACCATCTACCCCCTCGGCCTCGATTCTTTTGAATATTTAATGGGTTTCATTGTTTTTAGTGTTTTGTTAATTAATAATAATAATAATCTTTATTATACTTGACAACATTTGTCTTGCTATTGTGCACTGCCGTTATTACCATCAATTATGACAGACCATGTTGTGATGTCATCATTCTTCAAAATCAAAAAATTAATGCTCCCTTTCTTCCTCGTCACCTTGGCAACACACACACACACACACACACACACACACACGCAGTCCATTAAAGTAACTAGGAAGTAGATTTATCTTCACCTCTGAAAGAACATCCGAAACTTGTGAACAATTTACAAATAAAGTAAAAAAATAATAATAAAAAAACAATTGAAAAAGTCACGCCTTGTACATGGCATCTATGGCCTTCTTTATTCGCGAAGCGACAATGGATCATCTCGGTGAGATGAATGCCTAGGCATTAGCTGTGGTCGGAACGATGTCGCCCACACATCAGTTCCCACCTCTCCACGCAGCTGATAATTCCAAAGGAACGGCAGTGCCGATACAGTCTGGGGTCAGCGGCGTCGCAGCTTCTGTCAGAGTGTAGCACTGGGTGCTGCAAACTGCCTTAGGGTCGCCAGCTCCTGACTTTTCCTCAGGGTTGACTCCCGAAGCCTTTCCCATGATTGTGTATAGCTGCAAGGCAACAGAGGTTTGAATTCAGAGTTTTATTTCTCCTAGGTGGGTAGCCAGCCATGGCTAACGAGCCCCTCCTGCCCGAAGCTTACTGGTCAAGGCGCCAGTTACTCGCCTTTGCCCCTTCTCCTGTTAGTGAGAACAGTTCCGCCGGACTCAATATCTGAGCCACACGTGAAGGCCAGGAGTTGGACTGGTTGTCAGAGGCTATTTGAGACGCATGCCATTGGGAAGCATTTTATAGGTAGTGGAGTGCTTACATCCATTACCACTTCCGGCAATGACAATCTTGCGGAACCTGTACATGGCACACAAATACATGATCATGCTAAACTTCGATGGCCTATAGAACAGGGGATCTCAACCTGTGGGTCGCGACCCCCTTGGGGGTCGATTGACCATTTGCCAGGGGTCGACTAAGACCATCGAATAAATATGGATTGGTATTGTCTATTCTTCTATTGCTGTGTGTGTGTGTGTGGGGGGGTCGCGGCAGAGTGGGGGGATTGTAAAAAGGGGTGGCCGAGCTACAAAGGTTGAGAACCGCTGCTATAGAAACAATCAGCCATACATCTAAATAAGGAAGAAATATGAATTTAGCATTTTTTACAAGAAGCACTTGAACGTTTATCTTAATAACAAAATATTTTCATTAATTAATAACAATTATGAATCAGCGCTAAAAGGTGTATGGGAAAAAAAATTTGACTCATTTGTTAACTTTTTTTTTTTTTTTACTTAAAGATTCTAAAATCAATGTTCATATTTATATTTTATTTTCCAGCCCAGATATTTGTTTATTTTTATGATAAAATAACATCCAATCCGACATTGTAATCGGAAAAATAAAAGGGTACGCGTTGTAAATCTATGACATGAAAAATAAAACAATTGAAAAGAAAATTGAAGAAAAGATCATTTTCTTTACTATATAATAACATTTTATTTGATGGCGCCTTTAAGATTGATCACTTCGTGATTGGACAATCACATCTCTTTGTCTTTTTGGACGATATTATAATATTTTTTTTTTTTTTGTTTTTTGTTTCGATATCAGCACACCGAGCTGTGATGTTTAGAGAAGGAATAAACAGTTTATAGATTTATACGCCTAATGAGAAATGGACAAGAAACGTTAAAGTTGTTGATTATTATGAACGAATAATAACAAGACTCTGGATATAACTTATAAGACATGAAATCAGCTGTTTAATCTAACGCCATATTGGTTGACAACAACAGTTACAAGGGATGTTACTCCCAAACACCGATTGGTGCAACCTATATAAAACACACATCAACAAAAGTAATTTCAAATTTTAGAAGATTATATTAGATATTCTATTATAATCAGAAGATTCTGCCCCACACGTTGTGGTTAGATAAAGAAATAAACAGTTTATATATTTTTTTTATATCTAATGAAACAATGACAAAAAACGTTTCAATTTTTGCAAATTGTAAAAGAAAAAAAAAAGTAAAGTTTCCCCTTTCAGGCCTTGAGATCTAGACAGATGATGTAAAGGCCATCTGTTTCCATGGCCAAGGGTTAACAAGCAGGGTGTCGTGTGGCCAGCACAACGACCAACCCCTTCTACTTTCCCCAACTTAAGTCAGATACCCAATAGAGTTGGGTGGACTCAGGGGCGCCCTAAAAATCCCGAAGTTCAAAATCCCAGTCTTCACCGAGATTTGAACCCAGGGCCCAAGGTTCGAAAGCCAAGCGCTTAACCACTCAGCCACCGCGCATTCAAACTGTAGAAAAGTGTTTCTTCCTGTCGGTGACAATGTATCGCAATTTTATACCTGTACCTGGAAAATGCAATCTTACATCTGGAAATTAAAATCGTCTACCTGGAATTACAAATCTTTTCTCTTTGTTTACTGACTACAGCATCCCTCTACCCTGTCCTCTCCCCTTTTAAGATATTCTATTAATACTCTTCTAGTGTATCTATTAATATATAAATATAGCTCCGGGAATATCACTAGAGTTAAAAATAGCCTTAATGCATCTCTGTTGCAATCACTGCAGCTCACGTAAGGAGTCTGACAGGAGGAGACAATCCAAGTGAAACTGCAACTTCCTCAGCTTGAAACTAATGAAACATTTAAAAAAAAAAAACTTATACAAAATCTTTATTTATAAACTCCGTATCTATGGATGAATCCAGCATCAACGCCTCTTCAGTTCAAGCCTCAGAGAAGATTGCCTCTATTGTTTCCTCACTATCACAGAAAGCCTCCATCAAATGGGACAGATGTTTTAATGCGTATCAGAATTGGAAATGTAATACTCAGGGTGAAAAAAAGTTACATACTCACAACCACTCTAAATATTTACACTCACGCCACCTTTCAGAATCCCTTATTTATAAAACCGCTAAATATTTAGTCATTTGAAAAAAATTCAGTTCTTGGAATTTCCAAAAGTATAAACATAAATTGTATTTAATGAGCAGAGGACTAATCTTTTGTTTTTCATTTTGAAACTACCAGGAGTAGTCGTGGTGGTTAAGTGGTTAAGCTCTTAGTGTCCAGGTTTCGAATCCTGGTGAAGACTTGGATTTTTTTCTTTTTTAATTTTAAGATCTTTAAGGCTCCTCTGAGTCCACCCATAATGGGTACCTGACAATAGTTTGGGAAAAGTAAAGGTGGTTGGTCGTTGTGCTTGCCACATGACACCCTTGTTACCCGTGGACCACATAAACTTTTACATCATCTGCCCTGTAGATGGCAAGATCTGAAAGGGGTACTTCCAGAAGTAAAAGGAAGAACATGAAAAATAACTAGAACTCTTCTTGGCGCCATCTTCGCCGTCCTGCTGGAGGTCTCGTCCAACATGTAATAATCTTCCATTCTGAAGGAACAATCGGTCGATCTTTTATTTTAGACTGACGTTGTAAACCTGGTAACAGATTATTCTAACTGATTAGGACCAAAAAAATAACATAAAATAACAATATAACTCAATTCCATAAAACTATCGGTCACTACCGCACCATAACACTGAACCCCAGTTTGAGGATCATTGGCTTAGGGTACGAGTATGATAATGATATATACAGAGGAAGTGTACTAAATAACTCAACTTCTGTCCCTGGTAGCTACAATATTTGCTACGCCCCTGTATACAAATCAGTATTCTCGCTTTTTGTAGACATTTTCTTATAACTAAGTGTCTTCCTTATCGTCTGCTACGAGTGTCCTATGAAATATTATTAATTGAGTGATTCTCTTCAATCCTCTTCGTAGTGCTGCACGGAGCGGGTTACTAAGATACACAGAATCATCTTTTGTTTATATTTCTTCAGTTATCTTAGGGCGCCGGTAGATCTTAGGGCGCCGGTAGGTGTTTATTTTCAGCATATGTTGAAACTGGGCAATAAATCAACTGTTGATTGTCAGAGCTGACATGTCTAGATACATGCTGTCTATGACACTAGGTGGGTCTACTAGCATGTGGTCAGGAAACGCTTACTTTAGCGGTTCTCATGCATGCTGTCCATGACACTAGGTGGGTCTACTAGCATGTGGTCAGGAAACGCTTACTTCAGCGGTTCTCATGCATGCTGTCCATGACACTAGGTGGATCTACTGGCATGTGTCCTGGAAACATTCACTTCATTGGTCCTCATGCACGCTGGCTATGACTCTGGGTGGGTCTACTGCCCTGTGTTCTGCTTCAGTGGTTCTCATACGGATACTTGCGGTCTATGAAACTGGGTAGGTCTACTTGCATGTTCTCAGGGAGCGTTCACTGTATTTTAGTGATAATTACACAGGTGCAAGATGTCCATGAAATTTGGATTGCAAGGGGGCAGCCATATACAAAATTATATTACTGATACCCAGTAAAAAGAAAAATAAGTTATAATTGTGAGTTCCCCTAGGTCCCAAGGATGTGACAATGGGCTAGGTAGACACACTTGTTATGAAAATCAATTCAATAATGACAATCTTTTTGAAAAAAGTTCCTTTTTCAGACCTTGCGATCTATAGGGAAGGTAATGTAAAGGCCATCTGTTTAAAATTGCCCACGGTTATAGAGAGTGTCATGTCAGGTACCCATTAGAGCTGGGTGGACTCAGAGGCGCCCAAAGATCCTGAAGTTAAAAATCCTAGTCTTCACCAGGATTCGAACCCGGGACCCCCAGTTCGGAAGCCAAGCGCTTTACCGCTCAGCCACCACGGTGGTCACACAATAGAAAGTTGTGAAGGCGATTTCATCTCGATAGGATGATGAAAAGTGATCACAATAAATTATTCTAATTGTTTTTCACATATATTGACAGAAGCGTAAAGCTAATAATAGGAATTGCAGACGTGATTTGAGTGCATACCTGTAAGTCCAATCAGGGCCGGACTTAGGCCACTGCAACCTATGCGGCCGCAGTGGGCCCCGCGCTTTCAAAGGCCCCGCGCGATGCGAATTCTAGGTGTAAATTATTAAACCATTTTAACTTAATATTAAAGGGTTCTTGGAATTCTCCTGAAATTATCAAACATAAGAAAAAGTCATGAAAATCTCATGAAATTATTAAAATCTTCTGAAAATTGATGCAAATCTCCTTAAAACAGACAAAATTGTCATTTCGGGGTCTCATTCAATATGGAAAACGCCAATCCTACTCGCGATTAAAAAAAAAAACAAAAACGGCATTGTCAGCTTTCATTTTAAAAAAATGCAATAATAAGCCAAATTTTAATCAAAACAATTCTTATACTTAATTTAGTTTAATAGTCACTGGCATACAAATATAGATATAGAAAAAAAAAAGCGATATTTTGCTAGTCGATAGTAAATCTAAAAGGCAGATCTGAATGTTTATCGGCTTTTTGTGAAAAAACTACTATCTACTGTAGATGGCTCGTAAAGTTAATTCTTGACAGTGATTTTGTAATTAATAAACTATAAATAAAATGCAAAGACGAATTTATTTTCTAATACAAAGTCTTAATTTTCACTTATTTATACTCATCGCAACCCAAATTAGGCCCCGCAAAATCCGTTTCGCATAGGGCCCCGCAACCTGTAGGACCGGCCCTGAGTCAAGTACTTTTGAAAAAGCTACATTAGCGGATTAGCTCAGCGCCTAGCATTTGGGTTTCCAAAGTGTTAAAGCCGGCCCTGGGTAGAATCGTTTCCTCCACTTTTTTTTCTCTCACGTTTTGGCTGTTCTTTTATTTAACTAGCTTTTCAAAACTTCACAGGCAAGGGAGAGAACAAGTGTGTCAAGGACCATCAAAACAGTATCAGATTTGTAACAATCGGGTAAGTAAGTTACCTTTCCTTGCTCCGTCCGAGAAATGTAAAAAACAACAACCCTGAAATAAAGAGGGAAAGACATTCTTTTAAAAGTTTGTATTTAAATAAAATGTAAACTTGTCTGTTCGGGACTGCTTAATGTTTAATTTATTACCATGGCGGCTCCCTGGACACCAAAAAATTAACGGGATTAAAAGCACATCAAGGAACAAAGGGAGAGAAATATACATGTCACGCAACAGACTTGTCGTCCTTTAGCCCGCCACGACTTTTATTATAGGACAATTTATAAACATGTAAAAATGTTTAATGTATTCCCCCCCCCCTGTCCAGGAAGGTTTCTTTCCCTCCATGCGGGTATTAAAGTGGATTTTAAAGTCATTTCATTTTCCTTTTTTATACATAATTTCATAGGCGGCCCTAGCAAGTATGCGGGCCTCTGGGCGAATGTCATATGATGGACCGACTGATAATATCATCGAAAGAGCTTTTATCGTAATTGGTATAGATGTTTGGGAGGCTTCACCTGTAAGAGACCATCTCCAGTAGGCTCTAAAATCGGAATTTTTTTTCGATAATAAAAATGTTAATTGGGTGTAGATCTACTATGTACCATCACAAGAGGGGCGTTACATGATTGACTATATACCATCAAAAGGAAGGCTTTACATCCCCATCAATGCACCTCTTTTCACTTACCACCTCTTTCTTCACTCGTGGCTAGTTTTTTTTTTTCAAATATAAGAAACCTCGCTATTTTCTTTTTAAATAGCTTATGAAAAAGGGAGATAATTTTAATCAAAAGATAAAATTCTGTATTTATTTCCCTTTTCGATTCTTGCTCTTGTTAGTCGAGTCTCTTTGCTCTTATACCGCTAATGAGGTGTTTTCGGAATTTTAGATGTAGGATTGGACTCTTGTAGATCCATTTATGTTTCGTTCTACCGTATGTGGAAACTCGGCCTGTAGTTAACTCTTTTCTATAGATTGAGAGAATTTAAGTTTCTAGAATTGGTTAGAGAGGGAATGAATTGACTAGATTTGTCACTAGATCGAAAGAAAGCGGGAAATGAGACACGGAGATAGTGAGGAGGCAAGAGAAGGGAGACCACAATGACTGTCTCAGATTTACAAAGGAGAAGTTCAAAACCTATAATTTATTTAAAGTCATTTTATCAAAATGTCGCTTTACTTTTACTGACCAGAACTAAGTACATAGCCTTTTGTCGCGACTTTGGTGCATTACTTTTTGTTGCGACTTTAGGGCGCTACTTTTTGTCGCGACTTTGGTGCACTGTTTTTTGTCGCGATTTCGGGGCGCTACAATTTGTCACGACTTTGGCGCGCTATTTTTTCGCGACTTTGAGGCGAGCTTATAAGTTAGACGTAACTTTTGTACATCAAGCAGATAATCATTGATGCTACAATTCCTTTTTTTTTTCAGAGATGTAATGATGACCAGCGGTCAGATTACCGGACCAGAGAGTGTGCCAAACAGAACAACGTGTATTATGGCCACAAGACGTATGTTTGGGAACCTTACATCAACAGTATGTGTGCCTTGTGGTTACATCCCTTTTTTTTTCTCTAGAATTTCTCTATTTGCATGTCTAGCCACGCGACAACGTTAGGAAGAGGAGGCGGGGCTATTATTAAGAATGATGGGCGTGACAGTGCCACAAAACAGATGGGTGGTTGCGGAAATGAAAAGGGGTGTGTGTATGTTTTCATCTCCTTTGATATATACAAAAGTGGTTTTATTATTACCTTCTCCTTAACTCTTTCTCGCCGTAATTATTTACCACATTCTGGTGGAATCAACGCTGGTATCGTCAGTTAGGAGAGAAAGAGTTAAAAAACAAGATCATTAGAATGTCAATGATGTGTTGTGTTCAAATGAGTTCAGAATTCTCGCCACTGCAAGAACATCTCAGAGACTTTCGTTCTGTCATGTTTCTATACAATGAGATGAAAACGAATCTATATGACCTCCTCCGGCCCTCGTGTGACACTGTCACATCCTTACATCTTTAGTCCAGCCTTCCTGATTTAACTTCTTTTCCATGAACCTAGGATCATTTCACTCGTACCAATACATTTGGACTTTAAGCTTCATTTTGTGTTCATTGTTTGTTTTTCTTCCTTTGTTTCTTGCTGGCGAAGGCCTCGTAGCCCAAACCTCTTGTGTTTTAGTTATGATATAGTTGAGCCTCCTCTGCGCACGTTTTATAGTAGATCTATATGGACCAATGCTCTTGTTCTGTATCTCTAATGTCTGTGCATGTTTTTATACTACATCTATATGGACCAATGCTCTTGTTCTGTATCTCTAATGTCTGTGCATGTTTTTATACTACATCTATATGGACCAATGCTCTTGTTCTGTATCTCTAATGTCTGTGCATGTTTTTATACTACATCTATATGGACCAATGCTCTTGTTCTGTATCTCTAATGTCTGTGCATGTTTTTATACTACATCTATATGGACCAATGCTCTTGTTCTGTATCTCTAATGTCTGTGCATGTTTTTATACTACATCTATATGGACCAATGCTCTTGTTCTGTATCTCTAATGTCTGTGCATGTTTTTATACTACATCTATATGGACCAATGCTCTTGTTCTGTATCTCTAATGTCTGTGCATGTAATGGATATCTGGTGATGTATTTAGTATGGTAACTGGTGGAGTATCTGGTATAGTATCTGGGAAAGTACCGTACCGGATGCAGTATCTGTTTGAATGTCTGATGGAGAACCTGGTGAAGTATATGGTAGAATGTTTGGTGGGGTATACTATAGTCACACTATAGTGTATCTGGTAGTGTATGATCCCAGCGCTAGTTTGATTGACATTTTTGTTACGTAAGCTAGACTTGTTTGTTGGGTCATAACATGATTTTACTCTACTATTTATGTAACTCTCTACATGATTCTACTCTATGTTGTGGCACGGTTACTATGTGTGGTCAACCGTGAAACACGGTCAAGTGTTGGAGTTAGGGGACTTGCGGAAAGTCACGGGTGTGTTGTAAACATGGGCAAGGAAAGACCATCTAGTGGAGTTGCTTGTATAGAAATGTTTGCCTTGATACTATTAAATGCTTTACAATTAAAGGAATTTGTTTCTTCACACTCTACTCTCTATGTAACTCTCTTCATGATGTTACTCTACTCTCTATGTAACTTTCTTCATGATGTTACTCTACTATTTATGTAACTCTCTTCATGATGTTACTCTACTATTTATGTAACTCTCTACATGATGTTACTCTGCTCTCTATGTAACTCTCTACATGATGTTACTCTGCTCTCTATGTAACTCTCTACATGATGTTACTCTATTTATGTAACTCTTCATGGTGTTACTCTACTATTTATGTAACTCTCTACATGATGTTACTCTGCTCTCTATGTAACTCTCTACATGATGTTACTCTGCTCTCTATGTAACTCTCTACATGATGTTACTCTATTTATGTAACTCTTCATGATGTTACTCTACTATTTATGTAACTCTTTACATGATGTTACTCTACTCTCTATGTAACTCTCTTCATGATGTTACTTTACTATTTATGTAACTCTCTACATGATGTTACTCTATTATTTATGTAACTCTCTACATGATGTTACTCTACTATTTATGTAATTCTTTACATGATGTTACTCTACTCTCTATGTAACTTTCTTCATGATGTTACTCTACTCTCTATGTAACTCTCTTCATGATGTTACTCTACTATTTATGTAACTCTTTACATGATGTTACTCTACTCTCTATGTAACTCTCTTCATGATGTTACTTTACTATTTATGTAACTCTCTACATGATGTTACTCTATTATTTATGTAACTCTCTACATGATGTTACTCTACTATTTATGTAACTCTCTACATGATGTTACTCTACTCTCTATGTAACTCTCTTCATGATGTTACTCTACTCTCTATGTAACTCTCTTCATGATGTTACTCTATAATTTATGTAACTTTCTACATGATGTTACTCTACTATTTATGTAACTCTCTACATGATGTTACTCTACTATTTATGTAACTCTCTACATGATGTTACTCTACTCTCTATGTAACTCTTTACATGATGTTACTCTACTATTTATGTAACTCTCTACATGATGTTACTCTACTCTCTATGTAACTCTACATGATGTAACTCTACATGATGTTACTCTACTCTCTATGTAACCATGTTCTCTCAATGGACAGGTGCTGCCCCGTGTGAGCTGTCCTGCAAATCCGTGGGTCACGGCTACTACGCCCGGTTTAAGGAGGTTGTGGACGACGGGGTCATCTGTAACGAGGAGAACACTGCAGTTTGTATGGAAGGCAAGTGTTTGGTGAGTGTTGCATATACACCTCTTGACCATGGACCATCTTTTTAATGTCTAGCATTCAAAGTTGAAGTAGTAAGATTTAGCCGCATTGCTGAATTCATGGTGGCTGAGTGGTAAAGCGCTTGTTTTCCAACCGAGTCGGGTTCGAATCTAGGTGAAGGTGGGATTTTGAATTTCGGGATTTTTGGGCCCCCTGATGCCTCCCAACTCTAATGGGGACATGACATTAATTAGGGAATGGTAAAAAAACGTTTGGTCGTTGTGCTGGCCACATGACACCCTCGTTAACCATGGGCCACAGAAACATATGACCTTTACATCATCTGCCCTATTGATCACAAAGTATGAAAGGAGATAGTTTAGTGTTTTACTGTTAATTTACTGATTCTTCTAGCACTAAGTTCAAATTCCTATATGTGATTCAGCACACAGGTTGTGACGGTGTTCTTGGCTCCAAGACTCCTGTCGACCACTGCGGTGTATGTGGCGGGGACGGCTCCAGCTGTCGCTTCATAAGGGGCATCTTCACCCGGACCCATTTGCCCATCCGTGCTTACAGCGAGGTCACGACCATACCTGCTGGGGCCAGAAACATCAACATTACAGAACTGAGCCGAAGCAGGAATCACTTAGGTCAGTAGCGCCGATACGTTCTGGTCTGTTAAACGAACTTTCTTGAACAAAAATAACATAAGACATAGTTTTGAACACAAATTAACATGATTAATAGAACGATTGTATAGCGCTTTGGAGGCGGCTGGCTGAGTGGTTAAGGGCTTGGGTTCCGAATCTGGGGTCCTGGGTTCGAATCTCGGTGAAGACTGGGATTTTGAACTTTTTTTGGAATTTCGGGATTTTTAGGGTACCACACTTTTTTTTTAAATTGTGGTTAGCATGCCATTGTGGGGTCCAATAGCTGTATTAATCATGTTTCTAATCTCTTCATTTTTTATGCAGTCTTTGCAAGTGATACCTAGGATCTTTCTGTAGTATCTTAGCTCCATTGCTAGGATCCTCCTCTCTAGCTCTACAGTCAGCGTCCAAGATTCACAAACATACAAGAATGTTGCCGTGACCAGGGAAAGCATCAGTCTACGCCTTTTCTTTCCAGATTGTTTTGAGTCTTGCAAGTGCTGCCGAGAACCAAGCGATTCTGGCCAGAATTGTACAAAATATACATCTATAACTATAACTTCAGTGCAATAATTTGATTCGTTCTTTAATAAGAAATTATCGCCTTCGTGCCCCCCACCCCCACCCCCAACCGGCCTTTCTTGTCATCAAGCTGCTGCATACAAACAACAATTTAATTTATAGAGCGCTGTTAACAAACATGATGTAGGCTCAAGGCGCTGTGATAACATTACAAACATAAACACGACAGCTAAAATGACAAACTAATCTATAAAAAGGTTTTGAAAAGATAGGTCTTAATGGTGTTCTTTAATGTAGTTAAGCATGTTATCTGTCTGAGATCAATCGGGAGTGAGTTCCAAACCTTTAGTCGTGTACTGAAAAAGCCCGCAAGCTTTTGAGGGAGAAACGTGGCAATTCTAGAAGCGTTGAGTCCATTGAGCCCAGGGTTCTCTGGGGGACATATGGAGTGATCAGTTCGCTAAGGTGCAAGGACATTTCTTTATTGTCGATCCACTGACGACAAAGTGTGGCCACCTTGTTCATTAAAATAAATTTTAAAGATTATTCATAAAAGTAAATCTTCTTTAACACATCGATATTTTAATTCACTCACCGAAAAGAAGTTTGCCTCATTTTAGTAAGGGATCTATAAGATCAAAAAAAAAAAAAAACTTTACAATTACAATCTTTCATTTTTCTATCCAATCCAACTATTTTACATTTTGCATTTGCCTATTATGTTTCCTCTCTCGGTATTCCTTAGCGCTCTCTACAAGCAAAGGTTATTTTCTGAACGGAGGCTTGAGACTTCAAGGTGAAGGTCAAGTACACGGAGCCGGAACCACGTTTTCCTACAGGACCGGGTCGCTTGGCTGTAACGGCGAATGTCTGCAGGCAGGAGGTCCGCTGAACTCAAGCGTCAAAGTCGAGGTAGGTGGCTTCCGACTGACACTCGCTGGAACATGACAAGTAGCGCTCGCATGCGACACCATTAACAGTAGTGACGGCGCGCCCTAGTGTTTCTGACTTAACGGGATATGTATCAAAAGTCTGTAACTCTAGAAGCCATATTTTTTTTTCTACTTCTGCGATTTGGTGCGAGGTCTATCGTTGTCATCTGTTATCCTCGGGTTACATTCCCCTTGGCCTGGCCTCACACAATTCGAGGAGGGAGCTCATAAATCTTGAGCTTGTTTCTGTCATAACTTGAGACCCGTGGAATTTGAGTTCCTATGAAGTCAACAATACATTTATAAGGAACGTAACACGAGTGGAAGGGGGGCTGATAGAGTTTGACAGCAAGAGAGCATTGGAGAGAGAGAGAAAGAGACAGAGAGATGAATTGAAGATTTGACGTAAAAAATGATGGCGGTCGAGCCAACGATATTTGAATGGAAGAAAAAATTGGTCAGGTCAAAAAGAGTGTCCTGCGCAGACGTGAATGAAATGTATTCATCCGCCCTCCACTATCTCTAGGCATTCCAGTCGAAATCTTCCCGAGCGGTTACTCTAAGATAGTTTATGGCCCCTTTTTACTGCAAAACCTTTTAGCACCTGTGTGACGCCGCCCATAAAAGAGTCCGTTAGCTTCATGGTGATGTTGAATAGGCATCTTGTCATAGCGCTGCATTATTAGCGCTAATCCCTCAATGTTGACTCTTATTTACAATACTGAACAGATCATACCGTTAACATTCACATTATTTTATGTCTGGAAAAAAAAAAAAGAATATATTTATATGTTAGTATCTTAAAGTCATAAAATATATAGACTGGACAGCAAGACGATTTTCAATCCTTTGTTTATATATGGTATTTAAATCGTAAGTGACCAAAAAAAATCTCAGTACCTAAACCAGTGATGTTAACTAAACCTATATTGCAAAGAGGCTCAACCATGACATTCTGAGACAATTTAAAATTCATTTCTAAATAACTCCCTTTATATTGTTACATCGATTGGTAAATTAATATTTTGTTGACTCATAAAATTGTAATGCACAACATAACCGCAACTAATATTGACTAATTCCAGTACCTTTTAACTATTTTAATTTCTGAACATTTCAAAAGATAATTCTGTTATCTCTTGAGTTGTACATTTGCGGATGATTACTGCTTGGTTCTCTATTCTCGAAATAGGTCATATCGTTTGGACGAAACCCTGGGATTTCTTATGAGTTCAGTGTCGACCAGGGCAGTCAGGTACTCGTGAGTGGTCAGCCTGTGCTGCCCAAAGCTACCAACGATGACCACAGGCAGCTGGCAGTGCCAGAAAGTAGCCGAGGTGACGCTGAACAAAGAGATGAAGGTAACAAGTGATGTACTTGATAGTTTAAATCAGTTTGATTCATATGATCTACTCTGATTGCTTAGTTCACTTTGATTCATAAGATTCATCTGATTGCTTAGTTCACTATGATTTATATGATTCACTCTGATTGCTTACTTCACTATGATTCACTCTGATTGCTTACTTCAGTTTGATTTATATGATTCACTATGATTGCTTAGTTCACTTTGATTCATATGATTCACTCTGCTTAGTTCACTTTTTAGTTCACTCTAATTCATATGATTAACTGCTTAGTTCACCTGGATTGAATCCCATGATTCACTCTTAGCCTACTCGATAGTTCTGCTTGATGAATTGTTGAGATGTTCTCAGCATTGCAATATATCGGATTGTATGTCAGTGGAAATAATGAGATAATTTCTCGTTTTCTTCAAGCTGTTAAATAAGCTTCCAAGTTTCCTCTCTTTAGCTCATGTCTTGTCCTAAAATAAAATATAATGGACGCTCTCTCAACCTTACCCGCGTGATTCAAAGAATGGATAGGCATTATATTTGGTGCCAATTCATTTGTAGGAGATTGTTGTAAGGTTGTTGCTAGTCTTACCTCCAAAGCGGTTCTCTCAAGATTAGGTCCTGAAAGCTTAGGAGAAGAGTGACTCCCCTTTCGTTGACTTGACTGCCCAAAGGAAATTCGCCTGAGTCTGTGCCACATACGTTTTAAAGGTGAAAAGCTGGCAAGTGTCTGGAGCTGGCAAGTGTCTGGAGCTGGCAAGTGTCTGAAGCTGACAAGTGTCTGAAGCTGGCAAGTGTCTGAAGCTGGCAAGTGTCTGAAGCTGACAAGTGTCTGAAGCTGGCAAGTGTCTGAAGCTGACAAGTGTCTGAAGCTGGCAAGTGTCTGAAGCTGGCAAGTGTCTGAAGCTGGCAAGTGTCTGAAGCTGGCAAGTGTCTGAAGCTGACAAGTGTCTGAAGCTGGCAAGTGTCTGAAGCTGACAAGTGTCTGAAGCTGACAAGTGTCTGAAGCTGGCAAGTGTCTGAAGCTGGCAAGTGTCTGAAGCTGGCAAGTGTCTGAAGCTGGCAAGTGTCTGAAGCTGACAAGTGTCTGAAGCTGGCAAGTGTCTGAAGCTGACAAGTGTCTGAAGCTGGCAAGTGTCTGAAGCTGGCAAGTGTCTGAAGCTGGCAAGTGTCTGAAGCTGGCAAGTGTCTGAAGCTGGCAAGTGTCTGAAGCTGACAAGTGTCTGAAGCTGACAAGTGTCTGAAGCTGGCAAGTGTCTGAAGCTGGCAAGTGTCTGAAGCTGGCAAGTGTTTGAAGCTGGCGAGTGTCTGGAGCTGGCAAGTGTCTGAAGCAGGGAAGTGTCTGAAGCAGGCAAGTGTCTGAAGTTTAAATACCTCGGAGCTATCGTTTCAGATGTGAAAACCAAATCTGAACTACTGGCCAGAATTGCACAGTCCAAAGCAGCACTTACAAAACTCAAAACAATCAGAAAAGACAAAGGTATAGCCCGCGACACCAAAGTCAATCTGGTGCAAAACTTTGCCCATTACTGGGGGACACCAAAAAAGGTTACAACAGAGAACGGAGCCATGCGAGCCAAAACGCAAGAAGCAATAAAGTTTAAAGAGCGCGTCTTTGGATATAGCGCATACAAAAAAATGTGGGGCGTAAAACACCCATCGCGAAGGACATACTCAATGTGAGCACGACCATTGGTGCCAACTAAAACTTTATGGTCTGATCACAAGAAGAAGAGGCAGACAGAGAGAGAGCGACGTGAAGACAAAATCTAAAAATGGACGGGCCTGCCATTGAAAGAGATACCATTTAAGGCAAAACACAGAAATAGAGAAAGCAACAGGTCTAGTGTGGTGACCCACGGTTCAACAGACTAGGGATAGTTGAGGGTGGTGTGCCTCAAACCACACATAAAGGTCAGGCTTTGGACTTGGCTATCACAGAATGTTTGAGACAGATGCCCGCGCCTCCACTGGCTACAAGAACCTTGAAACCATTGCGATGAGCAGTAGTTTAGTAGGCCTTTAATACTTAATAATAGAAATGTAACCACGGACTATTGACTACAACTGACTTCCATGTCACTCTAATATCTGTTGACCTTCCAGAAATTAAAAAAAATATATAATATATTCTTTTTATTTTTCTCTTTCTCTTTTGTTATTCATATTTTATATGTATATATTATTTGTATTCCTTGTTACACAGAACCAAACAGACTTCGTTTAGAGATCATTCCCAGAATTCGTCACGGGAAGGCGCCCATAGACGCCACAGAACACAACGTTAAAAAACAGTTTCACCAGCTCCAACAGCACCATCACCGACGCCACCAACATGTCGTACATTCAACTACGCCCCCTCCGCCGGCGCCCGGCACAAAGGGCCCACTTCAAATAGACAAGTCCTCCGGACAAAAATGGGAGGAGTCCCGGAAAATAATCTCCGCACCTTATCACGGAAGTCCTCGCGAAAAAGATCGGGTGCATGCTAAGGGAGATAACACAACTTTTGTTTACAAGCACTATTACCATACCAACGAATTGGACGATTTGGGTGATGTGCCCATGATAAGCACCGAAGACAAAGACTTCAATGAAGCTAAGGAACCGACTTGGTTAGAGAATGATGACAACTTTGATGATGACAGGTAACTTAAATATTTTTTCCAAAAGGACAAAAAAAAAGAGAATATTCTTTTTGTTAGCTCGTTTACTATTTTCAATTTCTATAACGATCTAAAATTAAGACTATAAATGTTTCAGCCTAGATATGGGACGAGGAATGTACTTTTATCTTTGTGTCTTTCTGAGTATTTTATTAAGTTTTGTTTTTGTATTTGAAGATTTCAGTGTTTTATGTATACTTGCTACTTTACTGTTGAGTCTTCTATCCTGAAGGTTTTCTAAATTTAGTGATTTTACTAAAGGTGTTACTCTAGTCAAATGAGAATATTCGTTTGTTATGAATCTCACTGCTCTATTTTGTGTCTGTTCCAGTTTCTTAATGTTTTCTTGAGTTGAGGGATCCCAAACGGAGGATGCATATTCTATTATTGGCCTAACCAACGTTAAATAACATTTTAGTTTTATGTTCTAATTTGATTTATAGAAGTTTCTTTTAATAAACACTAATGCTTTGATTGATTTTCTGATAGTTTCATCATTCATCAATATGGGGATTCCATGACAGTTTTTCATTTATTATTACACCTAAGTATTTTGTGTTTCAGACTTAGAATTTTTAATACATAAAATTGTGAGGCCCTTTCAGCTTCAAAGTCCTATATACAATATGGTACACTAAAATTTTCACATCCTTGAAGTCTGAGCCTGTTAGCTAAAGTTATACTTTTTATTATAGAAATACATAAGAGAATGTCACCATGTATGTTCTAATAATCATTTTTTTAACTTAAATTATTATAGCAAACCCCAAAATCTAGATATATCCATTTGTCTTAATATTTTGCTTGATATAGATCTAGTTCTTGTCATAATTTAGGTATAGCCTAATATTTCCTGAAACATTTGTTAATTAATATTTAGATAGCTGTTTCATCTAATTTTAATGTACAGTACATTTATTCACTACTTAGGCTAGCAGAGTTCAGCTCAACAACACAGTACTATCCACCCCAGCAGTCATCATTTCCTGCTGTGATTGCTGCCTCATTGATCAACCAGAGAGAAAAATCCCAGCATGCCTCAGCTGACAGGTATCACAGTAGCCATGACAACAGGCCAACTGGGAGCCAGGATGGCAAACAATCATATTCCTGGAGAATCTCAGGACTTACTGAGTGCTCTGAGCCTTGCGGTGGAGGTACATAGTCATTTTTTTTTTTAAATCTTTCTAGATTGACTGATGACTGTATCTAACAAATACTGAATGACTGCCTGATCATGTGGTAAGCACTCTGGACTTCTGTTTCGATGATCCTGCGTTCAAATCCGGCCCACCGTCACCCCCTATCGTTGTACAGGAAGTTTAGGCTAGGACGTAATAATCTTGAATTCTGAAGGAACATCCATAATTTTAGTATTATTGTATACAATAATTTATAATCATTCCCTTGCACTGCCAGTATTGTGGCCTTTATGAGATGTTTGTAAAATGTTTTACATGTTTCGGATGTTCTTTCAGAGTTGAAGATAGTTTACTTCCTAGTCCAAACCTCCCGCAGGATGACGGGGGATGGGAGCGGGCAGGGTTTGAACCCTCCACCGTCGATAAATCCGAACGACAGTCCAGCGCGCAAACCGCACGACCGCATTTTCTAATGATGTTGTACCTTTAGTTATCTAAATAAACCTTCAATTCCATAGGGAAAAAATAATTCATCTATTCCTTAGTACTATTACAATGGATATCATGGAGACTGCTGTTATTGTGGTCCCGAATTTACCACCTCCATCCTTAGCTGTCCTGCTTGAGGTTTAGACTACAAATCTTCATTTCTAAAGAACATCCAAAACTTGTAAACAAAACAATTAAAATACATTGGATAAATTATGCTTTCTGTGCCAGGTCTCCAAGAGCCACGCCTGGTGTGTGTCAGAGAAGGTTCTCAAATTGAAGTGATTCCAGAGAACTGTGATGAAAGTAGAAAACCTTCTACCTCACTTATTTCATGTAACACTCAGCCCTGTGGGGCTAGGTAAGACAATGTGAGAATCTCTAGGAAGTACTTAAGTATGTACATTCAATATCTCCATTCATCTCCATATTAATTTGAACTAGACCATCTTCTCTGGAATAGCAAAGAAATAAAAAAAAGTCTATACAGATGGCAACATCAGTGACAAAATATGACAGAGCCGACCTTAGGCATAGGCAAACTAGGCAACCACCTAGGGCTTCCGATTGATGGTGGCCATGCACAGGACTTAAAACAATTGTTTTAGAGAAGAAATTGCGAGATTATTGCCCAATATAATTGTTGTAGTACGCTAGGTTTTAAATAAATTGCATTATTTTATTATTTTGCTGTTTATTTTTCTAATTCGTTTGGGGCCACCAAATTCACTTCACCTAGGGCCTCCCATTATCTAAGGCCGGCCCTGAATATGAAGAACTATAGAAATGCACTGAGCTTAAATTCCCCTGGTTATTATTCTATGTTATGAAAACTATACAAGGTAGACATATATAGATTTAATATTGTTTAGTAAATTTGTTTTATTAAAAATTTTGATTTTCAGGTGGCATTTACATGAATGGAGTCCCTGTAGCGTCACATGTGGTCGAGGACTTCAGAAGCGAGTAATAGAATGCCAAAAAAGAATATCTCCAACTTTGACAATCTCTGTCAGTGCTTCTAGCTGCCCTCAGCCACAGCCTCCATCAAGGCAGTACTGTCAGTTGGAGCCATGTTTTATGTGGAGGGCATCTAATTGGACCAAAGTTAGCATATTTTATTTTATTAAACACAATGACATTTAGTATTTTAACATTTAAATTAGAAATAATTCATGATCTTACTTAAAACCATATAGATCTATAATTTTAAATAACTATAAGTGGAGCCCTCACCATGTCTGTGGTTGATGGCAGACTGGACATGTATATGCTTCCAACCGTCAGTATATGATGGTCAAACCCTTCCTGTTGCTGTCCTCTGCAACCCTGAAGGAACATCCGAAACTAATAAAACAAACAAGATTGAATCTGCACTTCACAAGTGAACTCACAAAGAGAAAATAAATTTGTTTAAAATAAACAAAAAAATGTAAGAGCTTAAGTACAAAGTAGACAGAAAAAAAAAAGATTTTTTCACATTGATAGTGACTGATTTTATTGATTTATTCATGCGAAATATTTTTTAATGTGTCAAGAGCTTAAAAAGATTATAAGAATTCTACTGCTTTACACATGACATCCATTTTTTAAGGAAAAATAAAAAGTAATGGACCCTTTTCTCTCGGGGCAGATGATGTAAGGCTTATTTGTTTCTATGGTTTATGTTGAGAGTGTCGTGTGGCCAGCACAATGACCAACTTTAACTTCCCCAACTTATGTCAGGTACCCATTAAAAATGGACTCCGGGGCTTTCTTAAATCCCAAACTTCAGAATCCTTGTCTTCCCAAGGATTTGAGCTCAAGACTTCTTGGTTCATAGGCCTAGTGTGTTACCACTCAACCACATTGACCCAAGAAAACATTAAGCCTTCAATTTATTTGTGCTATGTTCAAGCTTAGCTATATAAAGTAGGCCTAAGCTGTAAACTGTAGGTTAATTCTCTCTTTTAGTAAGGTACCAATCATGGATTTATAGATTTAAGTCAGCAGTAAACGGTAAGTTTAATCTCTCTTGTAGTAAGGTACCAGTCATGGATGTACAGAGTTAACAATGTTTGCCATCTTTCAGTGCTCAGTAGAATGTGGCTTTGGCCAGAGAAAGAGACACATTCAATGTGTTGATGGCAACTCCAAAAATGTGAGTGAGAAACTGTGCACCCAAATAAAACCTGACACGGAGGAGATTTGTAATATGGGATCCTGCGCTCAAGGGTGGTTTTATTCCAAGTGGTCAGAAGAGGTCAGTCAGAGTAATTACTGAATACTAATCTTTTCATCATTCTCTGCAAAGCATAAAGCAGTGTTACATTCTATCCATCTACTTCTCTCCTTGCTCGAGTCTAAGGAGTAAACTGTTGAAATAGTAAAAGACTTGTTATCATATACAACTTTACAACTTTGTTAGAGAAAAGAGATGGTCTGTGTTGCTTAAATGTTATAGTTATGTTTTTCTGTAAACCGTACAAACAATCACAATTATTTTTTTAATTTTTATATTTTTTATGTCGATACACACAACTGTACATACACTATCTAATGATTGTGATATTTTTATTAATAATACATAATAGAATATTTAAATTTTGTTTACCAAATAAAATTTTAAAAAAAAATTAATTAAATTTAAAAAAAAAAAAAGTAATTGTGAGATTAATAATATATAATGAATATAGAGAAATAAAAAACAAAGTTTGTAATGTCTAAACTGGCCACTCTCCAGTGTTCCTCCAAATGTGGACGTGGTCACTACACAAGAGATGTCTATTGTTTGGCACCAGATGGCTCTAAGCTGGAGGAAGCCAAATGTGGAAAGAGTAGCAAGCCCCATGAGCAGAAGTCTTGTAAGGCATCCACGCCTTGTGGTGGTCAGTGGTTTGCTGGACCCTGGTCGCAGGTAAAATAATGTTCAGTATATTTTCCCACAAGTTCTTTTAAAGAATACTATTATAAAATATATGTGATATTTTAAATCTAGTTAACAAAGAGCTTTTAAATTCTATGAGCAGTTGATGTAGCATTTGCCCCTGTCCTTACAGCCATAGAGTTTATGGTGCTGTATGTGACTATTTGTTCAAGGACTTTATTTTGTCCAACACATCACTCAGTAGCTTTACTTTTACACATTCCAGCTAGCACATAAGTCATGAATTTTTGTAATTCTCATCTCAGAATCTATTTGGCCTTGAAACTATTTTCTTATCTTATCTTATATAATACAGACGTTACTTCAAAAAAGAAAATGATTACATCCTATGCGTCATGCATTTAGTCATGCATGTTAACCAACAACTTAAATTCTGCCAACCCACTGGTTTTCTTGGCTGACTCAGGCAACCCATTCCATGCTCTAATAGCACTAGGGAAGAAGGTGCATTTGTACAAATTTGTCCTAGCATATGGGACGAGGAATGTGCCTTTATCTTTGTGTCTTTCTAATTATTTTTATTAAGTTTTGTTTTTGTATTTGAAGATTATGGTTCAGTGTTTAATGTATAATTACTACTTTACTTTTGAGTCTTCTCTCCTGAAGGCTTTCTAAATTTAGTGATTTTACTAAAGGTATTACTCTAGTCAAATGTGAATATTCGTTGACTAAATATGGATCACAGACTTATCAACTTTCATGGGTATTAATTTTAAGTTATTTTTTTATATGTTCCAGTGACAATTTTCTTTATGAGAGACATGTATTTATAAAAGCTGTTGTGATGCTTGAAATACAAGATACCTTTATTGATTATATTAAAACTTCTGTCAGTAAAAAAAATTGATTGATTTTTCAACATAAAAAGATACCGGTATATATGTAATACCGGTACATAAATTAACTACCGGTACCATACAGGTAGGCCTACTAAATTTTAAAAATGTGTGCTGTATTAAAAACTCAAACTTTTCTTTTAACAAAAAACAATAATTAAAATATATTTACTATATAACAGTGCAATATGACATGTGGATCAAAAAGTTATCGTCACAGAGAAGTTTTCTGTATAAAGCATCATGGCAATAGAATTCACCACATTGTCAAGGACCATAACTGTTTAAAGGAAGATAAACCTGTACAAGTAGAAGCTTGTGGCCTGTTGGCTGATTGCAAGCCTGAGTGGTACATGACAGCTTGGACTGAAGTAAGTCACTGAAATGTAGAAAATCAGTTGCCTATTAGGTAACACAGCCACTTATTTGTAGCTTAAGTCAGGACATTATTATTTTATTATCGTGGCTGAGTGGTTAAGTATAATGGGGTTCCAAACTGAAGGCTCTTGGGTTTGAGTCTTGGAGAGAACTGGGTATTTTGAACTTCTGGGTTTCTCGTACACTTCTAAATCCACCCACTTGGGCATCTGTTGAGAAAGTAGGGTGGTTAGTAATTGCGTTGGCCACATGGCATTCTTGTTGGCTATACAAAGAAATGATCATTATATTATCTGCCCGATAGATTGCAAGGTCTTTATTTTTTTTTTACTTATAGTTACACACAATCAGCCATCTTTTTATTGTAAACTCTGTTGAAAATCAGATACTTCCAATCCCATTTCTTGGACTTTAAATAGGTCTTATAAATGGTTAGTCATTTTTGTTACAGTTAAATAGATATGAACAAACATATAAACCATCTTTAAAACAATAAGATTATATAGGAATGTTTTGTATTGTTGGAATTCCAATCTTTATAAGATTGATTGCGCTTAAAATAGGGGCAATGACTAAATTAATGGCCTTCCAAAAGCATATATACTCATTAGTTTTGGAGATAAACTATTGGCATATTGTATGCAGATATGTATAAACCTTTTCTAAAATAAAATTTAAAATGTTAAAACAATTTGTGCTTTTCAGTTAATGATGGCAATCAGAATATACAAAGATCCATACGTTTCTTTTTTGAAATCTGCCATACTAATAGGCTTAGTTTGTTTATTTGGGGTCACTATTGAGTGTGCAATTAAGATGCACATTGCTTTGCAACAAAATGTTAAACTGTGAAACACCCTCAGTGGCTAGATATTGTGTCTTTGTTAGATTAGTAAAAAATAATTTAGTATTGCTTCACTAATTGACCATGGACAATTAGGCTTTATAGCCTGAATTTTATTGTTGGGTCTATAAATCTACATAGAGTTGGCAGTAAAAGTGTAATGACCACATATCCCCTTTTCAGACTCATCATGTGCACAATGTTAATTGGTAGACACATTGGATTTATCTTTGTATCTTATGAAACACAGACACTACTTTAAAAAAAGATGATTACATCCTATGTGTGTTCCTAGTCATGCATGTTAATCAATGACTTCAATTTACTCAAGTCGTTGGTTTTCCTGACTGACTCAGGCAACCCATTCCATGCTCCAATAGCACTAGGAAAGAAGGAGCTACTTTAGGTCCAACAATATATGAATTGAAATATTGAAGAACCAGTTTGTCAAAATAGATTTTGAAATCACAATAAATAATGTGCTTAAATCTGGCTTTATTAGATTAGATGTTGAAAAGCTTACTTTAAACTCATTATATTCACAGCTTGTGAATAATTACAGTGTAAACATCTCCACTACAAAGTAAATATTTACTACAGCCCAAACATCTCCACTAAAGACTAATTGACTCCACTACAAAGGAAATGACTCCACTACAGACTAATTGACTCCACTAGAGACTAACTCAAACATTTAATGCAGACTGAACATTTCCACCACAGTCTAAACTTCACTACTGACTAAACATCTTTAAAACAGCTAAATATCTTTCTAAAAACCTAAGTATCTCTTTCTAAATATCTACACTACTCCCTAAGCAGCCCACTACAGTGTAAACATCTCTACCACAGATTAAACATCTCTACCACAGACTAAACATTTCTATCACAGGCTAAACATCTCTACCACATGCTAAACATCTCTACCACAGATTAAACATCTCTACTACATGCTAAACATCTCTACCACACACTAAACATCTCTACCACAGACTAAACGTCTCCTCTAAACTTTCCTCTCCTCACTACAGTGTACTAAAAGCTGTGGTACTGGTGTGAAGACCAGAGAAATCAAATGCCTAGACGGCAATCTAATTCAGAGTGCAGACTGTGATAAATCCCAGAAGCCCTCTCGGCGCCAGCCGTGCAATACAAAGCCATGCATATCGAATCGTGTAGAAATTCCAACCAAAGAGGTGACCACATCTGTCGACTACCTACAGATGGACTGGTCAGCCCCTGTTGCCAGCACAGGTGAGGAGACAAGACTGGGCAAGCTCAGAGACAAATCTTAAAACTTTCTTGTAGACAAATTAATTTATTTCCATTTGTTCCTATGGTTACATTAGACTTTATTGTCTCGTCACCAAATGATTCCTTGTTAGGCAAGAGTTATCTGTCATTATATTACTAGCTTTCTTTCATTATTTGTATATTAGGCATTTTACTTGAGGGCTTAGAAAGCTACACCTGTATTTTTATATATGCATATATATATATATATTAATATGTTATACATATCCAATAAAATTGGTATGAGAAGTATTTTTTTGACTTTAATAAAAATCTTTTAGTGTTGTTTCTTTTCTCTATCAAGAGGAATTGCTTCGTTTCTTAGTATATTCATGCTATGCATGCGGCGAACATCATAAATATTGAAGACTATAATCTTCTTAAATAGATCTTCATATTTAATTCTTATATCTATCTCTCCCTATATGTATATATTTATCTATATACTTGCATATTTTAAAGCAATAGAAATATTTATGCTGAATTTGTATTAACAAAAAAGTTTAACTAGTTTTTAATCCTGCTACTAATTTTGTGATGTTGGAAACTTAAAGAAATATACAGTCTCTGTGTGCTCTGTGGATGAAGACTGCGTAACCACACAATAATAATCTTAGGTTGAGACTCAGTAGTGTAGCTGTTGGGCTACAAAAAGTTAAACTGTTAAATACCCTCAGTTGCAGCTTTGATATCGGGGGCCCCCAAATGAGTGGTTTTTACATTAAAAATTAAATATTATGCAAAATGCAAGGGCCCCCCTGAGAATTCAAGTCCCCCCTTCCTGGGCCCCCAAAAGATGGAAAATTCCTACCTACGCCCCTGATGAGACTGAATGACAGTGGCTTCATCTGATGTGACAAATTTAAATTTAGAGATTTCCTAAATTCTACAATTTTCTCTTAGTATATATCTTGTATTAAATTTTTATGTAACATCATCTCTCTTAGTAAATTAGAAAATGCTTCAGATTAGTGGCTTGAGTGCTTTACCCTGCTATAGTTCTCATACATGAAAGTACATATTTTCTTTGATATTTAAAGATTTTTAAGACTGTCTCCAGTCTAAAATTAGCATAAATGTAAAGAAAACATGTGAATAATACAAGCTTAAAGAAAAACCAAGAGATTCTATCAACAATTTTAGATAATTATTACTATAAATATATAAATGTTTTCCAAACATATTAACTGTTTTATTATTAATACATTTTAACTAGAAGTCTCATTTAGAACTTATTTCTAGCCAATTCATATAGATAATAAAAAAAGAAAATTGAATTATTTTAAAGAGCCCTTTTTTTTTTTAGCAAATTGTGCTTGCATATTCTCTTTTGAAAAGTGACTTGGCCACATGATATAAACTACTTTCTTTCAGAACATTTCTCCTGTTCAGATAGTGAGGACTTGAGATGGTGCCAGCTAGCTCGTCGAGCCAGACTCTGCCATTATCAGCACTACAAAAAGATTTGCTGTCACACATGTCACAGCCTCGACCCCAAGCCCCACTGATTCACAATGTCACAGCCTTGACCCCCAAGCCCCATTGGTTTTTAAAATGACAATATTGACCCTCTATTCCTACTGAATCAACATTTAGTCAATCTCAAGAGTGATTATATTTGTTTATCTCCACTGATGTTTGAAATGTGTTTTACTTACTGATTGAGTAACCATTTAATTTATTTTCCATGTCTTGTTGGCATGTACAGAGCTGAGAGATGGTAATGAAGACTTTGAAAGGGTTATGGAAAGGAATGCTTTGATGCTAGATGTAAAGGCTTTGCATGTTCATGTTAGAAATGTGTATATTGATCATGGTAATGTAGTTTGGACCACCTTGTGGTTTTGTTGCTCACTCCAGGTTTAAATGTATTTGCATTTACATATGAATCTTCAATTTTACATACACTTGCAATATTTATTTCAAAATAATACACTTAAACCTGGTGGGTACCAACTTTCTTCTCATTTTAAATCAAGAGTCTATATCAAACCACCACCACCCCACCCCCGTACTGGTATGAATCCTATGGTGAAGGACGAGTTTTTGGCACATTGGCAAAATTTAGGCCATGTCGTGCCCAGGTGAAGGACGACTATGGATCATCTTGTGGAGCACTTTTTGATATGACTGGAGCCCTAATTCGGAGAGACATTCCCGTCCACATATATCACAGGTTATGGTGGCTTTCGCTTTGGTGGTAGAGGAACCGGCCATTTTTAAAATGGCATTTTTTTTTCCAGAGCTGAGGCCCATGTGTATACACTGTCCATAGCTTTCTTGGTCACCATCTCTTTCCAACTAGTGTGGTCTATGGCTATGCCTTCCCAGTGGTCAGTATCAATGTTCATTGTTTTGAGGTCCCGTTTTATTACATCCACATAACGGAGGTGTGGTGCGACCAACTTTACTTGAGCCAGACACAAGATGCCCGTAAAGAATTATTTTCAGGATGCGGTAGTATATTTCAACTTATTATGATGTAGTATTAGAAAGCTTCACTAGTGAATGGCTGATATAAGTTTAGAAATGTAGAATTGGTAGGTTGTTGGGACACAGAAATGCATGCGCTTTTTATCACATAAACCATGAGGTCTCAAATGAAAACCTAATTTAAACTAAGCAGTGTTAGCATACATTATACAGTAAGTAGCTGCTAGTATGGTATTGATAACTTTTACTGCTGAGCCGTTCTGGGAAGCAGTTGATTCCTAAAATTCTTCATTGTTGCTTTGACATGGCTGCTGAGTCTAAGCTAAGTCAGTAATGATATTGAGAACTTTGGGATATGCAGATTTTTAGGGTGTCCACCCAGTATATGCAGAATCTATTTGAAAAAGTAGATGTCATGGGCTGGCCATGCAACTATTCTTATAGTCCATTAATATGTGTGTAAACTGCACTTAGCACTGAATCAGCTTCTGAGTTTTAAAAAGGGAAATTGCTTTACATTTTCAAAACCATTCTTCCATTTTATAGTTTCAAAACTGTCTAAAACATTTTTGTTTTCAAAAGCTAAAATAAAATTTCTTTGTTCAATAAAGAGTTTACACAAATACCCAACAATTAATTGGGACACTTCAGCCTTGTATGGCAATGTACTTTTGTTGTACTATGAATGGCATGTTGTTGAACTGTGTTAAAACATTTCAGTGTTGTCATAACCACATATGTACATACCACAGCGATGATAGAAATTGTATTTATTTGTGTGTGTGTGTTTTGTGTTTATGTTTTTCAATATGTCTGAAAAAGTCAAAAGATTCTGGGTTCTTGTTTTACCAATGACATTTTCAATGATAAAAAGAAAAAACAAAGTGTAGGTCAGTGGTATTCTCACTCTTTGCTTAAACTTCAATGTGTAAAATCTGATTTGATTCTTTTAAGACAGTCTTAAGCTATAAAATTCATTAAAATAGAAAAAGAATGTGTGATAGGGAGAACTGTGGTGGTAATATAAAGAAACCTTAAAGGGAAACTCTGATGATTTTGACAATTTTTGATATAATATGTGTTTTGATTTACAGATAATGAATATATTATTCTTTTTTTTTCAATAATAACTTAGCAATTGATGTTTTTCCTACGTAATTTTCCTGCGCCTCCAAAACAGTCAGACTTTCACCGGGTTTCTATGTGACGTCACAAATACGTTTTAATCTATTGACTTATTGTATAATAGGAGACCATACAGCAAATTTAACATTCTCGTAAAATATTTAGAAAATTTAAAAAAAAAAGAGAGAAGATTGGGAGACACAAACTCAACAATGTCAAGAACACTAGATACTGAAATGTTGCCAACTAGAGAAAGATCATCAAAATGTGATTTTTACAAGGCTAAAAAAAAAAACAAGTAAGCCAAAGATACACAGACATTCTACTCTTCATGTATTCTGACACAAAATACTGGTACACCAGTGTCTGCCATAGATTAAAATCTCCAATGCTAAAATAACAATTTTAGATCTACAGTTTACTACTTACTTGAAATGAAAGCTTCTTAAATGTTCTGTTTACTTCTGAATGTCAGAAGTATTTGCTTCTAAAGAGCAGCTATTTTCAGTTAGCATTTTGTTTACCTTAATGTACCAGTAGGTCAAAGTTTGGCTGCTTTTATTGTAGAATTATTAATACCCTGTTGTTTTAAGGCAAAATAACTTAAACTTCTTTGACAAGGTGACTGTTATTCTAAAGACTATCAAATTAATATTTCAGAAGAGAACTGCTGCAATAGAAACTTAGGCACACTTGTGTTGCTTCCTTATCATTTTAAATGAAAATGTAATGTATAGGCCTTCAAGATTAATGGTACAACACTTTGATCTCCCAGTGGATTCTATGATAATGTCCTTTTTAATTTATGCTTTTGTTTTTACGTGTTGTGTGAATGGTGTGTGTATCTTGGCAAGTAGTTTTAAGTTTGCCAGCATTCCATGCATTCATGTCTACTACTTGTCTGTCTTGCATCTTTCACCCATCCATTTCTTCAAGGAACAGCCTACTAAAAACTTAAAACAGTTTAATTTTCTAGCATTGCTGATGCTAACTTAAATTTGTTGTAGATAGAATCTACTCAGTAGCTGGCTAGAAATTCATTTCTTTCAAGTCTCTCAACAACTCTGTGTGAATCACCCAGTAGCATCCAAAGTTCTATCAGTAGGCTTTCAAAGGACCAGAATTAGGATCCTTCAAGTTTGAGAATGTCCTGCCTAATGGATGGGATTGAGCCGAAGATCTAAACAGTCATTTGATTGGTGCTATTATGCTCTTCCTCTATAGGTACTAGATAACATTTTGGTACATTGAGATATGTTGTTAATAACTTTGAAAGGGCAGTAATAAAGATTAGCTAGTATTTTCATTTATATACATCCTATGTAACAAAGTCATCACCTACATATTTCCATCACTGTAGACAGAGAAATGTACACCTGCATGCTGGATATAGTCATTAAATATATATGGCCTATTTATAAATATATCTTTATAATTAGTTGTATCTGTATTTTTTTAAAGTAACAATTAGGTCTAAAATACCTTTAAGTTCATACCAATGAGTTAAAGTGAGAGAGAGTGAAAGATATTGTTTTAAGAAAGCTAAATTTGATAGAAGCAATAAATAGGACATTTTTTTGGACAATATTTATTTAATAAGCTCTAACAAAAATTAAGTTTTGTGTGAATGAAACAGCTGGAACAGAACAAACTGATGTGTTGAATTTTTGAATATCTTTTCATGTCAAACTACCAGCACTTTTTATTACAACTGATGTGTTTGGGGAAGTTCAGTTCTGAATGTATTAGTAACTCGGCTTGATGCACTGATCACAAGCTTACATACAAAACTTACTTCACTTTCTTTATCTAGTGTGCAACATTTGTTTTGACATGTAATAGTCATTGAAATTGAGTAAATTGTGTCAACATTATAACTTCATGATGTAGCATTGATTTCATTCATTGTTGATGACATGTAAAGTACTATTAAATACTGAACCAATTTTTCAGTGTGTTGTTCATTTTGTGATTAATGTGTTCAGACATCAGCCCCAGACCTGTATTCATACTTCTTAGAGCTCTCAAGAAGTCAAATATTTGAGAGAAAACAGGTGCAGAAGACGAATTGAAAACCTTTGCATTTGGTGTTGCTAAATATGCAGGGTGCAACTGGGTTTGCATAGTCATGTGAAACACTGCACTCATCTTTAACCTTTGGAATTCCTCTAAGAGTTACACATCTATTTATATATACATATATATATATATAGTCATCTAAAAAAATTATCAGCCTTAAACAACAAATTTTCAACATTTTTTTATTTCATAAAAAATTTAACATGAATTAATTGTAAACATAAATCAACAAGTATTCAGAATATTGTTCTATTTAAATCAAATAAGTATGTACATTTAGCACAAGATTTTCATTGGTATGTTGTGAGGTGGTAAGTTACAGTTTCATACAGTCAAAACAAAAATTAGTTCTAAACATGAAGCAAATCTAGAGAGTGAAATAAAAGCTCGAAATTGTATCCCTAAGCATTAGTTTGAATCACTGAACATGTATACAATCATAAGTACTGATGCAAACCTGCAAACGTAAACAAAAGATGCAACTTTCTAGAACTTTGACTTTGGATACTAGTTGAAATCTGAACTTGTGTTGTTTTGAACAGCAAATAATTTACCACTAAGGCAGAGATCTGAACATTTTCCTCAAGCAACATCCACAATTCACAACTATCACACAGACTTTGTTAGTGTCCATGTTTTGTTGACTTGGGTGTAAGCACATATATTTCAAACATACAACAGACTATTTAAATCATGCAAATCAAATCAAATAATGTGAAAAGATAAGAGTGGAGAGAAACAGTATATCACTGTTTAGATAAACAGTCTATCACTGTTTAGAGAAACTGTCTATCACTGTTTAGAGAAAGTCTATCCCTGTTTAGAGAAACAGTCTATGACTGTTTAGAGAAACTGTCTATAATATATCACTGTTTAGAGAAACAGTCTATGACTGTTTAGAGAAACAGTCTATAATAAATCACTGTTTAGAGAAACAGTCTATCACTGTTTAGAGAAAAAACAGCTCTTACAAGTTATTATTTTCAACTAGTCTAGTAATTTTTCATTGACTTAACATGTAAGCTTTACTCATGCATTCATCAATAAAATATTATATAAGATCATATCCCAGACATTCTGCAGGACAGTAGGCAGGGTTACAACTCAGGACCATTGTGATGTCAGCTTGACGATCCTAATGTACATTAATTAAAAATTTTGTGGAATTCTCTAGTGCTTTAATACTGAGAATATTATTTTCTTTATCTTATTTCTGATCATAATATGTTTTCAAGGAAACACTGAATGAGCAAGCTAATGAGTAAATGCAATTTTCATACTAGATGTTGAGTTAGACTTCTTTTGCAATGTGCTAGAGCTGCCTTTGGCAGACTTCAAGAACAAGTATGGTCAAGCTTATCAACTTAGTTGAGGATCTACATATGTTGTAGTCAGTTTAATGTGGCAGGATCTTGTATTCCTGTTACATCGAATGACTTCAATGTCTTTAGAGGCATGTACACCAAGTGAAGAATTGATTTGATCATAATCATGACTTTAGAATCCTAAACATGCCACACATGAACAGTATCTGTATGTATAGTAAAAAGGTCCCATCTAGGATAGGCTGGACATGCTGTCTTTTCTATGAGGAGCTGTGTCTTGGGAAGCATTCTCAAGATGTCAACACAACAGACAGATACTTTCCTCAAGCAATGCAGAATCAACACCCATGATCCCTTCTTGTGGCATGGAGCCTTTGTGTTAGTGCTCCAAGTTACGAGAAAAAAAGGATAGCAACCAAAACAATAAGTTTGTAAGCCAAAAAATGTGTAGTAATAGCAGATAATAGTGCTACAGAACCAATGTGTGCTTGTTAAAGCAAAGATAAAACATCAACATCCATCATGGATGAAATGTGATTATTATAATGACAATGTGGCATCTGTTTTACTAACAGATATGTTGACCAAGAAACTACTCCTGTAGAAATAACAGAAATTTGATTCTGAAAAATTATTTTTTTTAATCTCACCCTATAGATTTTCTGGTCTTAATCTATTTTAAGTCTCTTTGACCTAATGAAAGCCATTCCATGGTTTCTCATATGAGTCTTTAAATTGGGTTCATTGTCAAACACCTTGTAGCAGACCGTGCACTCCAGTGGATTTACAGCTTTTTTTACAGTGACGGGGGAAGGGCACTCTACCTTTGGAGGCAAAGGCAGTGGAAAAACTTCTATGATAGGTTCCTCTTCGTCTAATTGTTCCACACTAATTTCTTTACTTTTCAGGTAGTTGTCCACATTTTTTATTTTATGAACTGCAAACAAATGTTTTTTAAGAGCAGACACAACAACGAAACACAGGCCACACTCTGGACATTGCGGCTGCTTGTCTGCATTGTGGGTCTGAATGTGCTGGGAAAACTCTGCAGATGATGAGCAAGAAAATCCACACTTACCACACATGTAA
This sequence comes from Biomphalaria glabrata, assembly GCF_947242115.1. Lineage (NCBI taxonomy): Eukaryota > Metazoa > Mollusca > Gastropoda > Planorbidae > Biomphalaria > Biomphalaria glabrata. The sequence goes on along the minus strand of NC_074711.1, from coordinate 5,493,916 downwards.
TCACCATTATCTGCAAGACGCAATCTTTTGGGAGGAAGGGATGGCGAAGAAACAGAGCTCTGGAATTCAGGGATCGTTTGCCCACTGCTAGCATTTCTTTCCTCTACTTTAATAAACTTATCTACCGAGGCCTTTTTAACCACCCGGTGTTTTTTAACCAGGTGACGCACGACTGATTCTTTTTTAGAAAATGTCTTATTCACATCTTTCTTTTGACACTTAAGGCATCGGTAGATGACCCTGATGCCATCATGCAAGCGGCTGATGTGTTCATCTCTTGCTTCCAAGTTTAAAAAAGCCAAACCACACAGCAGACATGGAAATAATGAGGCTTCGTTGTTCTTATTTACTTTTTTAAAGTTTATTGCTTTGTCTTTCTCAGCATCATTGCTCTGCTTTTCAGTGGTCTGTGCGCGTCTTTTAGCACCACTCTTCTGGACACTGACCCCAATCCCAGTCATTATAGTGTAGCCGCAGAAATGGTTAGCATGATTAACTGCCATTTCCATAGTTTCAAAATCTGTGCGCTGGCAACGTGCACAGACTATAGTCCCTTCGGTTTGATGGCTCTTTAAATGTGACAAAAGCATAGAGTTCAGAACCTGACTCTTGCAGATAACACACTTAGTTTCATTTAGGGATGCCAGTAGGTCACCTTTCTTGATGTGATTCTTGATGTGGTCGTCATACCTATTTTGACCTATAAAAACTATTCTACATTGGTGGCATTGAAGAAAAAGATCTTGAGATTTATTAGGTTGGCTAAGAGAAGATGGTGGCGTACTAGTATTCTGAGAATACTTTTTCAACTGGCTAGGAATGTGGTTTTGCAGATGTTTTTCATAAGTGCTTTTACCAATTATGTATGCTTTACATTGCTCACATTCATATAAATTTAAATTTGATTCATCCTTGGAGTGGGGCTTTGAACTGTCTGCAGCCTGGCTAATAATTATCGCTCCTGACTTTTGAAAAGTTAGTTTCTTGTTGACAATCACTGGATGGTCTGCAGAGCCAGAAGCTCTTGTACTTTTTGGTGCCATGTGGACATTCAGCAGAGATTGCTGCGGATTAGAATGAGAAGCCTCATTGTCTTGACTACTTCTGTTGACATTCTGTTGCTTAGAAACACTCAAAGAATTTGCTGAACCTCTTGTGTCTTTGACACTATTTAAAATACTGACTGCATTAGAAGAAGAAAGACTAGGCCCATCTTTAGGGGCGATCCTTACATATGCTGCAGAAGAGGTTGAGCTGCCAGGTAAGGTAAAAAACTTAAAATGCCGATTGTAGTCAACGCGGGCTACTGGTCTTTCTACATCTACACACTGTTCAAAGCAAGTACTAGGTGAGAAAGCACACTTCTTCAGCAATATATGGTCAACCAAATTTTTCCTATTGGAGAACAAAGCAAAACAGATTGTGCAACGCTTTGCTTTGTGTGTATGTTGACTGTTGCAATGTTTATCTAGCTCTTCTTTGTCAGCAAATACTGTAGGGCAGAGGAAACACTGCCACTTTGACTCTGCAGCTTTGAAATGCATTTGTCTTACATGATTTTCAGCATGAATTTTCAGGATATTCGAGTTGTTTAAAAATACATCACACAATGAGCAAACCAGAATTGACATGATTCGTGCAGATATATAATAATGCACTTTGGTGTGGTGCACCACAGCTTTCGCAAGTGTGCTGAATCTTAGATTGCACAACTGACACTTGTATAAAGTACTCAAGTGCTTATCCAAGTAATGCTGCACCATCTGTTGGTTGTCAGTACTCGTTTCTTGACACTCACATCGAATCTCATCCACTCTGTTGAAATGCTGACACTTGTCCACATGATCAAACACAATTTGTCTTTTACTTTCAAGGCTGCTACTTTCCTTAAAATTAAAATTGGTTTCTCCACACTCAGGGCAGGCATAGTTGGAAGGCTCAGCTTCGTGGAGCCTGCAGTGAGTTTCAAAAGCAGTAGCGCTATGCAAAAACATATTGCAATGAAAGCATTTTTTTGTGTACTGTTTATCACAAACTTTTTTTTTATTTTGATCTAACTGCTCACAATTCTTCCTTTTGCTAGGACTTGCTGTTACAAAAACCCTGGCATTTTTTGTCGAGCCACTTCCTGAGGCGGCACCGACAGGACTTGTTTCAGGGTCATAAGGTATCAGTGAGACAACGTCATTGTAAAGAACACTGGTTTCTGGCTTGTGGTTTCTTACGTGTAAATGTAACTGACACTTATTGTAAAACAAAAGTGATTTCCCACAAACACGGCAGGCATACTTTAGATAGAAGGAGGTGCGCTTGTAATGGCTATCTAATCCATCCTGTAACTGAAAACATTCTTTACAAACAAGGCATCTGAAATCTGTGCAACTATTCTGTAACTCTGAGACTATAGGTAATTTTTTTAATTTCAATACATCACTATTTCTTAAATATTTGATATTAATCGTCAATCTTGCAAGAGCTGTATCCACAAATCGCTGAACCCTTTCTGCGGGTGTGAGTTCAGTTGTAACAGACAAGTTGCTAGACTGATTTTTGCTTAATTTAGTTATAGCCAATGTACTATTAACAGACAGTTTATCATGACTGAATGAAGATTCACTGTTTATCACATGACTCTCAGTAGGGCTGGATCGTATAATATTCTTGGCCGGAACACTTGAACTATTTCCTTTTGGTATAGAATGAGTAGCCTGTCTATCTAGTTTCGGGATTTCAGGTTCAGGTACGACACATACTTTTGATGAATTCAAATTACTGGACACTTTTGGAAGAGGACTACTTACAACAGGATTGCCATAGCTTACAGGAATGATGTCTGTTTGACAAGATGAATTAGTTGTCACAAAAGAATTGCATGTGCTTGAGCCTTCACTGGACAAAGTAATGGCTTCTGCTAAATTTAACAAAGTTTTTAGTCTACTACGATCTGAATATGCAATTTCTTGCTCTGCTTTTTCTGACTGTGACTTAAGAGTCATTGAAGACTGATCTACATTGATTGATGCATCCTGGGTATTTGTTGTAATGTTTGACACTGTATCAACAGCTCCCTGACCAATGTAACTAGAAGTCTTAGGCGGAACACTTGTATCATTTAACCAAGGGTTGTCAGAGTCTTCTGGCATGTCAAAAATGCTATCAGAACATGAACCTCGAACATCTAGAATGATGGGTTGAAAATCTGAGCTTTTCTCTGTATCAATTATTCTTGCACCGTTAATGCTATCCACATCAGTTGCTGATAAAACAGAACTACTGGACTCACTAGATATCAAATCAATCTGCAAATCTTCACAAGGCAAACTAGGTGTGGTGGAAATGCCGTTTGTTTCAGATTGGGAACAGACACCAAAGTCATGCTCACTTTCACTTTGCTCTGTACGCTTTTCACCTTGGCCATAGCTCTCACAAATCCCTAAATCCTGAGCTGTTGTGTTCCCTTTTACATCATCCAGCTTAATGACAAAGGGAGAGTCTAATGATGAGCTATGATTAAGTTTAGAGGATAAACTTTGAGGTGACTTCTCAGAACTTGCTTTTAGTCCTTCCCTGCTGATACACCACTTGTTCTTATTCAGGTCAACAACGAAACAATTTTGGATCCCTGTAACTCTACTTGAGTCAGGGGAAGAGTTCCCGCCCAGGACAGAATCTTTGCGACTAACATTTGAAACATCGTGATTATCATTAGATAACAGAGACCTTGTATCTGCTGACTCCATGTTCCACTCGCATATACAGATATTTCAAGGACTTCTGAAAACAAAACAAAAAAAGATGTTAACATTTCCACACAATATGAGTGTATCTCTGAAGAATGAGCAATTGTAATGTTGCTGTGTAAATACTGTTGTTTTCTAAACTTCAATTATCAAATTAAAAAAAGCACTGAACTATACAACATGTTTTTTTTATGTAGCATATTGTTGTTGAAACTATATTAAAAGGATATATATTACAGTAGATAAACTTTCACACAGGTGTATGATATTTTGTATAAGATTACCACAAAAGACACAATACAATACAAGGATGCACTAAAAACTACTGAGAGTCATGCTAATTTGATAATCACAAATATTTTTGAAAACATTTTCAAAATTCAGCTGCAAATCAGTCTCATTTGTCAGCCATCTCTTATATAGATCTTTAAAATTACAGATAATTGTGTTGAAAACATATCCAGGAGTTCTTGTAGTCCATCATGTTAATTAACTGGAGATTTTAATTTTAGTTATTTATCCGTGCTCTAATGGCACCAGAGAAAAAAGAGCACTTGAAATTGTACAAATGCAATGTCTTATCTTATAAAGATCTACGTTACTTCAAAAAAAGAAGATATACATAGTTCAGGAAAATATAATATGGAATAAGATATAGATGTGCCTTTATTTTAAATGCCTTTTTGGGTATTTTATTAGTTGTTTTTTTTAAATAAAATTTGTGAATTTTAGTTGAGCATTTTATGTTTTATAATTTATTTAAATTTATTGTAACTTTACTTTTTAATCTTCTGTCCTGTAGTGTCTCAAAGTTTAGTGATAAATCACTTGTGGTATTACTCTTGTCAAATGTCAATAAACAGTTATTTTAAACCTTACAACCCTATATGCTTCAGTTTTCATTTCTTTGGTTTTTTTGGGTTGACGGGTACCTGTTATGGTCAGTGTAAATGTGGAAAGGTGTGAATGTGGAAAGGTGTGAATGTGGAATGGTGTGAATGTGGAAAGGTGTGAATGTGAAAAAGTGTGAATGTGGAAAGGTGTGAATGCATGTTGAAAGAGGATGTAAAAAGACAAGGGGACGCCAGACTAAGGCATTGACATTTAAAGAAACATTATTAACAGTGTGTGCTCCGTAAACACTAATTAAATGTACAAATTCTCAGTAATGTGTTATTTTAATAATGAGAGAATCTCATTGTCATAACAGTACCAAAAAGTTTGTTCTAATATTGGTCTGAACAACATTATATTTAAAAGCATGTTCTTGTTTCATCTGTTAAGAAACCCTTTTCTAATGCTTTGTTTGATTTCTTAGTTATTTTTTTTTAATATGAGGTTTCTATTACTTTTCATTGATTTATTATATAATATTTTAAAACTTTTAATCTAAGCTATAAATTTTTAATATTTTTTTTTATTATAGCATTTAATGAAAAAAAAAAAGATAACAAAGATCTATATTCTATAGTTATATATAATATACTCTATTACTTAGTATTTTGTCAATTTAGATTGATCTATATTTTTAATAAAATTAAAGAGACAGAGAATAAGTATAATATATTAAACCGGGTAGCCCTAGCAGCCTAGCTAGCCCTAGGCCTCTAGAGTCTAGTCTAGAGTCAAGACTCAAGATAGACTATAACTTTAACGCTATTAAAGAATTAGATCTAGGACTAGATCTCTAAATACCGATAGAAACAAAAATTAAAGTTCTAGATTATCACTAGAATAATAGACATTATATTATATTAGATCAATTGTAATAGTAAATAGTAACATGATACTTTAACTTAATCAGTTAATGATAGATCTACTAGCTAGACTAGATTTTAATGATAGATCTAGAATATCTAGATTCTATATAAATGACCCACAGCACTTCATTTTTATATATTAATTTGCATTTATGATTACCAATTATTATAACAATGAATGTGTTATAAAGACATTTCTTTCTGTGCAAGTACTTGAAGTTTCCACTGGTATTTATCAAGGTTGGATGGTAAAACTCCAGGCACAATGATGGGGGGATGTGATTTTTTATGCTGCATATCCCATCATCCTTTGACGCCTTAGCCTTAGTAAGCGGAGTGCTTATCAATCGTCATCAGAGGCAAATCTGTACAGTAACAAAACAATTATAAGCAAAAGCTTGCTTAATTATTTTAGGTATTAAATCAAACATACATCAAACTAAGAGGATAGTAAAAAAGTAAATCTAGATCTAATACTTATATTTCTACCAATGAAAGTTGCCTACCCAACATGCGCAATTCCCACTCTTCCTAAGAAAGAAACAAGAAACGGTAAAAATATTGGATTATTAGACTTAGATATCTAGATCTATCTACAGTAATCTCCCTTTGGTTTCACTACGAACATCAAAATAAACTCGTGTCTTGTAGTTGTAGAGATCAATCTCGAGCAAAAAGATGAGATGTAATATATTTTTCCTTATTTTATATTTACTGAACTATTCTAATCTAAAATTCAAAATACTTTAAAATAATGTTGAGTTCTTATTAAGAGCATATGCATAGAGTCAATAGAGATCTGGCTCTAGTAAACTCTAGTTTGTTTAGAAATTTTAAAAGAACCTATTTCTTCACTACACTGTGACTACTACACTACACTTCACTACAGTCTGCATGAAGTTCATCCATCACAATGAATGAATGATAATCTGATTAATCATAATGAATGATAATCATAATGTCATAATCCATGATATTGTCCATGATTCATTATCATTATGATCATGATATTTGTAATAAATTTGTATGCAGCTTTATTATATAATTAAATATAATATTTAGAATTAGATAAAGGTATTTATAACTTTACCATAAATTATTAAAAAATGAAACTTACACACACTGCCTCAGTGACACACACAAATGTATCAGAAATGAAATAGATTGCTGATTGACAGAGATGTAGAATCTACACCTCAGTTCACTTAAGTTTTAAGACTTATTTTAGACTAGAGAAGATCTATTTAAATCTATTATAATCAATATGTCTGTGTATGGCTGCCTTAGTGCCTGGTCACGCTAAACTGACGTTAGGACTTATCAATGGTCCAGGGTTCAAACCCTGCCCACTCCCATCCCATGTCGTCCTGCGGGAAGTTTGGATTTGGAGATAAATTATCTTCAACTCTGAAGAAACATCTGAAACATGGAAAACATTTTACAAACATTTTATGTACTATTTGCAGCTTAATGCATTGTTTAGACTACTTTAGACACTAGGTTAATAATTGGAAATTTCTGAAATAATTAAATCTGATGCTAAATTTCTAAATTTTTTTTTACAATACCTCTTTTCAAGTCAGAACTTCATGGAAGTTAGGTGGCAAAACCTGAATTTGAATGCTGATCTCAAAAAACGGCTCTAACGATTTTTCTAGAAATTTAACAATTGATGTATACATATTGCTGAGAAAAGAATTACTAGCTCTTTAGCCAGATAGTATGGGAAAACTTTAGCTTGACCATTAAAATTTTTCAAAGTAATAAATAAGTAAATGTAAATTTGGCTTGTGTACTAGACTGAGATCTAGAGTCAACCTGGGTTTAGGAAGAAATATTGCGTTCTTGAAAGGGCTATATAATTACTAAATATATGGCATTATTGATTCAAGAGTTGAATAATTAATGTTGAGGAAAATTTTGTGTATCATCTTCTTAGTCTAGATTTAAAGGCTTAGATCTATCTATATATATATATATCATTTGAATTATTCAAGAAAAAAACAGTTGTTTATAAATTTAAAGTTGCTTTAAGTTTATTGATAGATTATTATCTAAGCTTTGCTTATTATTTTTACATAAAGCTAATATAGATTACTTCTAGATCTAGAAATAGATAGAGACTATAATCTTAAGAGTTTTATACATGTGTGATAAAGATACCAACAAATGATTGGTTTCTTATACAAGCCTGCTGGCCCAATTGGTTCAACTATTTGATCAAGAAACTGATGGTGTCAACATTTTGTATTCGATACCCTATTTGAGCTAAATAATTTTATTTTTTTTCTATACCTCTAGAGCTAGTAAGATTCTACATTAATAGCTGAAGCCAGTAAATAGACTTTTCAACATTTTTGTGTGACCTCAATATTATCTATAATAGAGTTGCAACAGTACTACAAGAGTGATGACAATGTCTTCAGCAGGATTTTGCTGAGATTTATTTAACTCATATATAAACATTTGCATTGAAATAAAAAAAAATTAAAATAAAATATGAAACAAGCAAAATTTTAAAAAATACTTTAAAAAAAACAACAAAGCTTATATTAAGTGTTGTTGCATCAATTAGTTTGTATCAGTCATGTAATTAAATTTTTTAATAAATCTACACTATTAATAATAAATGGCTGCCTGCGATTTGCGCGCTGGACTGTCGTTCAGATTTATCGATGGTCAAGGGTTCAAAACCTGCCCGCTCCCATTCCCCGTCGTCCTGCAGGTTTGGACTAGGAAGTAAACTATCTTCAACTCTGAAGGAACATCCAAAACATGTAAAACAAAAAAAAAAAAACAAACAAACATTTGACAATAATAAATCTGTATGATATTTTTACCAATTGTTTTGTTAAAGCGCAATTTCATGCTTTAAGCTTTCTCAATATGCTATGATCCTATCACTTGTAAATTGGAGTTGGAAAGAGGTAGGAGGGAAAAAAAAAGGGGGTATCTAGGTGATAGCTTTTTAAATGTATTTATAAAAAAAAAAAGAAAAAGGGAGCAACCTGAATTGAAACTCGAGGGAGGGCTAAGGCCTCCTCAAGCCAACACGTTAACCACTGTGCCAGGGTGCTGCTTATGAAAATATGTTTTATAGTTATTTACAAAACGTTCTTTTTAATTGGAAAACAATAAAAGGGGGACTAATTTAACTTATACCACCTTATCAGTCAAGTACAAAGTCTTTTCCTTGTTCAAGATACCAAACAAAATATTTAATTACCAGTAGTTATTTAACTAGAATTGGTTAATTTTTAAAAATTGATTCTTGTTTTGGCATTTAAAAAATGTGCAAAATTTAAGCTTGATATTAGATTGGGTGTGGTAGAAATAATTTGTACAAACTTTTTGCCAGACAGTCAGACAGAGGGATTGGATATAAGCTTTGTAAATAAATAGTATGTGCAGTGATGAGAATCTATGTTCTAAGACTTGGTATCACTTCAGGTGTTGACCAAGAGATGTTTACTGACTGACAATCTTCTCTCTGAGCACATCACTTTGTAGCCTTAGAACAGAACATGTCAAATCAAATTAGGTCATTGAGATACAGTTATAAGTTTGTGGCAGCATTGAAAGGTTTAAGTTAGAGCAGGTTATTTTTCATCTTGCTTTCTTAAGTCTCAGTCTTTTTCTAAACAATTTTACCAATAATAATTCATTTCTTAAATCCTAGATAAATGAATTTTGTAAACTTTATAGAGTATCTGCATATAATGTATTGTTGTGTATAACGCAAGTTTTCTCAAGCATAATATCATCAAAATGCATTTTTAATAATTCATTGTTTTTGCGTCTGAAGATAAAAGAAATATTGCAGAATTTTACATAATTATGGAGAACCAGCTGTGATTTATATCTCTTACCATATCTTTCAGTGGGGAAGCACATTGCTGATCTTAGTTGTCTTTTCATTTTCTGTTATGTCTTCAGTACTTCTACTTGCAAAAACTGCCAACTATCTTTTTTTTTCTTTAACAGTAGAAGTAAATTCATTTTGAGGTAGTTTTGAGATTACTGAAGGGTAGTGTCTTGGTTTCTTTTTTCCTTCTTAAAGTGTATAAATAAGTTTTCTGCTACGAGGTGTGAAACTGTTACCCTGTTGAATAATTCTTTTGACCTACTTATTAGATCGGGGGCGTCTCGGGTTTAAATCCTGGTGAATACTGGGATTTTTAGGGCACCCCTGAGTCCACCCAACTAAAGTAAAGGCAGTTTTGCTGGCCATATTAAAAAAGAAAGTAAAGTTCCCCTTTCAGACCTTGCGATCTATGGGGCAGATAATGTAAAGGTCATCTGTTTCTGTGGCCCATGGTTAATGAGGGTGTCAATGACCAACCGCCTTTAATTTCCCCCTAGTAATGTCAGGTACCTATTAGAGCTGGGTGGACTTAGCGGCACCCAAAGATCCTAAAACTCAAAATCCCAGGATTTGAACCCGACCTCATTTTACCACTCAGCCACAGTGCCTCCCACTCTGTCCATATTACTCAATCATTAACCATGGGTCCTATAGATCGAAAGTTCTAAAAGAGAAACTTTGCTTTTAAATATTAGATCAAGTTGACTTGTTTTGAGGTTATTTTAACTTTAATATTCAAAAATAGTCAATCATTAGTTTTAGTTTTAATTAGTTCTAATTTATAAAACATTTCAGCCAGGGCAGACAACTAATAACTCAGTTTAAATCTGTCAACTGATTCAAGAAGCAACAATGTACACCTCAGTGAAGAACATCCTCAGCTTTGTTCTCTTGATCTGTTTCCTTCCCTGTTGCTTGAGTCAAACTCCGAAAGCTAAGCCTTACAAGTCTAAAAATTTTCTCACACCACCCAGAGGAGTCACTCTCATCGGAAAAATTTCAAATCCTGCCGTCTTCTATGGCCACTTTGTACATCCAAGCAAGCCATTATGGATGAGGTCTGTTTTAGAATCTGTAGATCATCCTGGCATTACAGATTGGACTGATGATTATTTAAGGCAAGTTTTTTTAACCTATTCTGATCAAATAAGTTTGAATCTGGTCAAGTGGTAATCTTCAACAAGAATATTTTTATTTCATTTATATATTATATATTACACAAGAGATAAAGAATTTATCAAAGCTAAACATGTAAACAAGTAATATTTTTAAAAAATCAATTCCTACTATATGTACAAATAAAATCTGATCCAAATTTGATCTGAATTTGATTGAAATGGATGAGATCAGGTCGTCATCGAAAAATAGAAGGGATCGAATTCTATCCATTCATTCGTGCTATTAGTGCAAGTCTATTAACTTGGCTGCCAGTTTCTTGAATTTTCAGACTTCAAACCATTCTACCAACATCCAACCTTTTCCCATGAACAAAGTGTAAGCTGTAAGGAGGAAATGAATAGTGTGAAAGAAGGTCCAAAGCTGTTTTTAATTTTCTGGAACTAAATGTAGTTTCTGATTATGATTATTTAAAATAACTAGAGTTTCTGAATTTTGTTTTTTCATAGACTGTTCCAAGACTATTCCATGACTACACAAATTTAATTTATTAATTAAATTTATGTTTGATTTGGTAAATTCAAAGGAATTAATATTGCATCAAGAAAACATTTTCCAAACTTCTGTATCATTCCATCAACCATTTCTTTTTCAGTACATTATTTTGCAAAAAAAGACAATTTCAAAAAAATTGAAACATATTTCAAGGTTCACGCTCTTATTTTGGTGGATTGTTTTTCAGAAAGAAATATCCTAATGAGCCAGTTAAAGTTGAAACAAGCAAAAAAGAGGATCGCTCAAAGCCCCCAACATGGCTGACTATAAATCAGTTTCTCAGCTACTACACCTCTGAGGAATTGTACCTGGTACATTCTCTTGATGGCAAAATGTCAGGTAAGGTAGATCGTTGTTCTTTGCTTAAGCTCAAGATTAAACTATCTGATCTCATTTTAATTACCCATTATTTTATTTGACATTTGTTTTGCATTCTGCATTGCATTTAAACATTTACTGACATCAGAACATAGGACAGCAAACTCCCTCTCTACAGAGGTACTTCTAATGTGACTTCCACAGTTGAATCGATTTTCAGGTCTTCTAAGAATGTGCCATGTCACGCAAGATATGGTCAGTCTTGTTTTCTCTTTCCTCTTTTCAGCTACTATGTCATGGCTGACTTTGGTAAATATGTATAAAGATATGTACAGCGAATCACATACGATGTTTGGTCACCACTTCACTTAGTATGGAGTTTAATTCTTTATATTTTTTAAAATAAAATTTCAATTTTTAAAAATCTGTGTACAATCTGACTAAAAATATTCAACAGCTATGCCAGAATGGGTACAATGTTAATTTATCTAAATTTGTTTGTTTTCTTTCAGATATGGTCTTGGTTCCACAGAACCTTCATTGTGGAGGTTTTCAGAAGATGATCCAGCAAGCAGTACTGTGGCTTGGAAGTGGTGAGATTCAATCTGTGCTACACTATGATGAGCTGGACAATATGCTGTGCATGTTGGAAGGACAGAAACATGTTATTCTTATAGACAAAGTAAGTTCTACTAAGCTATTTATAAGCACATTAACTCTTTCTCTCCTAACTGATGATACCAGCGTTGATTCCACCAGAATGTGGTAAATAATTAAGGAGAGAAAGAGTTAACAGCACCATCTGGACTTCTTTCTCAAAATATTTGATATTTTTGGGTTATTTGGCACATCAGCACAATTTAGCCATGTCGTGCCCATAAACCCTCTTGGGTCATTCCCCCTTTATAGCTCAAGAGCTAAATTTTATTCAGTCAAGTCATTAAAAACAAGGTCCATTCACAGTTCAGATGGTAAAAGTAATTAAAATTGATATAGTCTAATAAAAATCTGTTGTAAATATTATATATTCACAATTTCTTTGTCCTTCCTCAAAACTGTAACTCTCAACCATTCAAGCCAGTAATGTCTGTTGTTACTTATTGTAGCACAATACGGCTTGCTAGTTCTCAAAGACCAAAAAAAAACAACATTGCAGTTCAGAGTTTTATGAAATTGAAAGTTAAACATTATATATATATATATATATATTATATATATATTCACTGTTGTTATAAATAAAAATCGTATCTCATAACTCAAAAAACAGAAAACTGAAGTGTTTAAAAAAAAACAGTTACTACATTAAAAATAGAATTCGGTATCAGTAATGTTTCTAAAACTTTTTCATGACTGATTGAAAATACATTACTGTCATTTTTTGTCTCTTATTAAATGAAGGCACACAAAGCAGATGTTGAAGCTGAGGGATTTGTGGAAGCTGGTGGATATAGTTTGGTCGATGTGGATAATATTGATAGAAAAAAATTTCCAAAACTGTACAATATTGAATGGTATGAAGTTCTTCTCAATCAAGGGGACTGTCTTTTTATACCTAGAGGGTGAGTTATCAAAGAATTTTAAATCCGGGCAATTGTGATTTATTGATATCTTTTATACCTAGAGGGTGACTTATGACTGCATTGTGGTGGTTACAACAATAGACATACATAATAACATTCTTCAGTCAATTCTTAATCATCTGCCTGGGTGCCCAGTAAATAGGCATAACAATAATATAACTATAATTTACTTTATATAGCGCTGTTAATAAACATAATGGCTTTGAGAACATAACAAAAGACATGAAATGGAGCTAATGTGGCAAAAAGAAATGAATGATATGTTAGCTTTAGGAAAACATCTTTTCTTATCCCTTAGTCTTCAAGATTTTACATTGTCCAAATAAAAAATGAAAGTGTTTTAAATTAGTTTGTCTAGTGTCATAAATTATAAAAAGTTATTTCTTATCTTATATAATACAGACGTCACTTCAAATAAGATGATTATGTCCTACGCATCATGCATGTTAACCAATGACTTAAATTCTGCCAAGTCACTGGTTTTCCTGGCTGGCTCAGGCAACTCATTCCATGTTCTAATAGCACATGGGAAGAAGGAGCATTTGTACAAATTTGTCCTAGCATATGGAACTAGGAATGTGCCTTTATCTTTGTGTCTTTCTGAATATTTTAAAAAATTTTGTTTTGTATTTGAAGATAATGGTTCAGTGTTTTCTGAACAGAACTGGTATTTAATAGAGTTAGTTATAAACAAAATGTTTCTTGTTTTAGATGGTACCATCGAATGAAATCAAGTGGACATCGCCATATGGCTATCAACATTTGGTTTGCCCACCTCCATTGGTTTGACTCTGATAATTGCTCCATAATTCAGGACTTTTATAAACCACTGGAGCCTATATCTACATTTGGTTTTGCATCTCCGAATGAGGTGTACAGGTATGAACATATTTTTTATATCCTTTTAAAAGGGAGAAGGTTTCCGAGCTGCCTTTAGGCACTCAGCAAACACACTGAGCTGGAGTGAAACGTTTATGCCACTAAGCCACTTATCCTCTAGAAATTCTTGCAGAAGCTTTCAATGTCAATGTTAATTTCTATTTTAGCTAATTAACATTTGTTGTGGTTATTTTTAATTTTCATTGTAACGAACACACATTTTGAGATATTTTAAAGTTCCCCTTTAATGCCATTTGTAGGGCAGATGATGAAAAAGTCATCTGTTTCTGTGGCCCACGGTTAATGAGGGTGTCATGTGGCCAGCACAATGACCAACCGCCTTTACTTTTCCCCCAAACTAATGTAAGGTACCTATTAGAGCTGGGTACACCCAGACACTCAAAGATCCAGACATTTAAAATCACTTTCTTCAATTGGATTCAAACCAGGGGACCCCCAGTTCGGAAGCCGATTGCTTTCCCACTCAGCCACTGTGCCTTCTGAGCTATTTTTAGCTTAAGTATATTGTAGGAAGTCATGCCTTCTGTGCTCTGTGAAATTTCAAGGTTACGTTCTTGACATTTTGTTTTTGTAGTTCTTTAATGATGTCCAATGGCTAGCTCAGATAAAAAGAAAGATGGTAAAGAAATGATCCATTCTTCTGATCAGTAGTTGTTGTTGTTATCTTTCAGTAAAATTATATGCTGTCTTCGTTTTTTAAGAACTGTTTCCCTGTTTCAGGTCTAAACTGTTGGACAAACTAGTGGATAAAGGCTTCATCATTAAAGATGTTCTAATTTCAGCACTAGACACTGGTACTGTGGAAAGAAGGTCAAAGGTGAGCTACAGTAATTATATTGTTTGAAATGTATTTATATAACAAAACACACACCAAAGAAAAGAAACAATAGACAGTAAAATAGTAAAAAAAAAAAATATGAATTTTTAAATAATTCAATTAATTATCAATTTCTCTGACTAGTTTATACATTAAGCTATTTAAAACATTTTAGTGACCATGTCAGTAAATAATTGAAAAGCTAATGGGTGGATCAATCAATTTCTTTTGTAAATAGAAGCAGGGCTTCTATGTGTTCCTGACTTCTACCTAACTAGCCTTTTTGCTGTTGGGCTGAAGGTTGTTTTGCTGTCTGTGCTTGGAAAAGTAGTTCCTAACTGCCTTACCAGAGTGTGGGCTATGCTGGGTGGCTGTGGTAATAGGGTCTTATTTGATGTGAATTAAATTCGGTTATTATTGTCATGCTTGGCACAGTGTCTGCAGTGCAGTGGGTGTTTAGGTTTATTCTGTTTAGGTGGAAATTAAAGATGAGTATCCTGTTAAAAGAATGTAGATTTCTCTTTGAGGGTGAAAGATATTGAAACTGCCCAGTTTGTTGGATGTCATTTCTCTGTAAATAACTCAACTTATGCATCTTGATACCCATTGTTTAAGCCACTATTTCTTTACGACTAACCTTAACTTATTTTAACTAGACAGAATTGTAATATGCTGATTGTTCCATGGATGTTTTTTTTTTGTTTCATTTTCCATAAAGACTATTTGCCCAGGGATCCATTGTAATGTGATGTTAAAATGCATCACTTAAAGAGAATTATCACAAGAGTTGTAAGCTCAGCTCTCATGGGCTAGATGGGATGTAACTAGTCTAGATTTGTGATTCTGTCAGGACAATCATATCTAATGGTGCTTGTCCTAGAAATTGTTTTCTGCTGTGTTTGTGCGTGTGTTCCTGACTCTATTACATTGAACAACGAAGTTTAAAATCATAGTTCAGATATTGGATTTTTTTAAAGCATCCTTTCACGTCAAGATCTTATGGACAAAAATAATTATGTTTTTATTTCAGTTTTTCGACGCAGTCAACAAATATCAAGATGGGGTTTTATCATGGAGTGAGATGTATGGTTTCAATATTGACAAGGCCCTGGCCAAGTTCCCTGACATATTTGGACTACCTGGCAATGTTGCAGATGATACAGAAGAGGTTATTCTCTATGATCCCATCATTGATGTCCCATCCTTAGAGGATAACGAAGAGAACAGTGATGATGATGAAATTGTTACTGGTAGCAGTGACCTTCAGCCTGATGACCCAGGCATAGCTTTGTCCCAGGGTGTATTTCCACTGCCGGACGATCCTGCCTCTGGCTCCACAAATACTAAAGAAGACTTGGACACATTTAATTCTACAACCGAAAATGACAGTAATGAAAATATTATCACTACTAATAAACCTCTTAAAAAGAAAATAGAACTTTAATGTCAAAGGTGTAGTAGTTGTGTACAAAATGATAGACCTGTAAACATGGGAGAAGCTGTTCTAAATGTTTCAGCCCAACTCTTGATGTCACCACTAGGGCTGTTCAAAAGAAAGTGGGATATCTCTTGCTCCAGAATCTCCAGCTGCAGGAGACATAGCTCACAGGGCTCTGTGAGGGTACACGTATCCTGCCTTCACCCCCAGAGTTTATGGCATTTATGATAAGTAAGCAAGGTGTGAAGGAGTGGAGTATTTGTTAATCAAACAGCTAATATCCTAACAGCATTGGAGACAAGACGCATGAAGTAGCCCTCTTGCATTCTCTTTCAAAAAGCTTATCAGTTATGGAATTTGTAGTTATGTTTATAAATGATTGTTTTGTTAACAAATATACTGTGTTTGTGTACAAAAAATATTCTTTTATTAATTTTACAACTTGTCAATATTTTTTCTAGTTCCAAACCTTCTCTCTTTAGATAATAGTACTTTACATATATACATCTAGTAATGTAGCCTGTTGAGTCATGTTTTACTGTCCCAGTGTAGAAGATTGTTAACATTACACAAGATGTTGTACTGTACTTTGTAATGCACTTTATTATTTAACATTTTTACATTCCACAAACTCTAATATGTATACACAGAAAAACAAAAAAGGAGAATCTCAATAATAATTTATTTATTTATTATTTGTTTTTACATTCCAGTTTTTGTAAACTAAGTTATGTACAATTATTTTTATAAATAAATCTTTTAAATAACAGGAAGTCATTTTTTTTATATATTTGTTTCATATATTTATTTGTTTCATATATGATACATAAAAGAACAAACATATATTGGTTATAAAAATAAAAAAAATATAATGCAACTTTTTAATAAACGTGCAATTTTTTTACCTTTCCACATTATGTCTTCCCTTATAGTTATACAAGCCTGTTGTGGCTACATGTTCTATATTTCTTTATTGGTGACAATGAGCCTGAGTAGCATATCAATTTTTTAACACCAGGCTGAATCATCAATGTAATCAATCCTTCGCTACTGCATAGTGGGGTTAAGGGGCAGCTCTATACCCGGTAATGAGTCTGATATGGCCAACAGGCTATGGTTAGGGCATCAACTTAATAAAAACAAAATTACTGTTTGAAAGAACATGGCAGTAGAATAAAAAAGAAAATGTTTCTGAACTTTTAAGAATAGCAGTTCAGAACCCTGAAGCACTAGCTTGACTTTAAAAGAATTTTACTCAAATTCCAAGTAGCCAGTATCACAGTATTTCTCCCCACACAAGCAGCAAAAACAGGTGTGTTGTCTCTCAGTGCACTGAAGTTGAAGCCGTCTAGCCAGCTGTCATCACACAAGGTGACTGTTGATCCATTCCTAGTCAAACTGTCAACACAAAAGTACTTTAAATAAGACAGGCTAATACAAATTTACATTTTAAGACTAAAAAAAATTGATGTACTTATAAATACGTCTTCCCACATACAGAGGACTGTGGATGCTTTAAGTTTTATGATAAGAATGCCCCCCCCCCCCGGCCCTTTTTATGGATAGATTTATTCATATATGTAATGAAATTGTTCATATACATATGTGTTGAGAAAGATGAGTAGCAAGTGTACTATATCTCTGCATATGCAGTTGTTAGTTACTGATATATCTGTAATGATGAGATTTAGTGGTCAAGACAGTACTAAACAATTTTGTATGATTTTCCCTTTAATACAATGTCTGAAGATTCATACATGGTTTTGCTTGAGATACTAAATGAAGAATCAGAACCAAGATACTTTGAAATAAACTAAAAAGCATTTATTCTAAACCTTGGAACCACTAAAATAGTAAACACAATAAATAATACAATTTAATGTTTATACATTTACAGCCATCTTGAGGTCAACATTCTTACTTAAACGATCCTCCCAAAAAGTGCATCTTTCTCACTTGCTGGAACCATCTAATCCAGTGATGCCCAATATACGGCCCACCGAAACATCAGTGTAAAGTGTAGAAAATAACCCTTTTGAAGGGAAAAAAATGTATGTTTACCTATGTTAGGGAGCTCACTTTTTCTCTGATGGATTGCTACCATGACCTTTGTGTGTTTATGAACTAGGACTCTTAAATGTAGAATCTTCTGGGAAAAGTGAACAGTTCTTTGCTTTTTTGTGTAATATGATAAGCCTACATATTTGTTTTATAAAGCAAGTGTGACTATTTTGAAAAAAATTAACATATGAACGACATTATCAAACAAATTTAGCAACATTCTTGATTTGAGCCACGAATACAAGATTATTCAACTACGCCTAGAGATAGGAGGATTGATGGGAATATTAACCAAAAAATGACAAGAAAATGAGTCAGTGGTAAAGCTAGCTGGCTCACATTTTAAGTAGAGAATGAAGTTATTTTCAGGTGCATAAAACAATGGAATAAACCTCAAATATACCATTTATTAATGTAATTACTAGAATCACTGGTTTGTAATAAAATAGTTTGAGGTCAATTTAATTTCGTTTTTGTAACTTTTCGATGGTATAGCCAGCGACACGAGTATTGGAAATTAAAATGGCCCACAGAACGAATTAGATTGGGCATCACTGATCTAATCTATTTTCATAACATGGAAAAATGTCTTAGTTTTAAACAAACTTATTGTAAACAGCTACAAAATGCGGCCTTACTGAATGTTCTCGAATATGAGCTGTGACAAATAACCAAAGCTATTTTTAAACTATGATCTTGTCGCTTACATTATGGGATAATATCAATAGTTTTAGGGGTCTGGAGGCTGATTGATAAAGTGCTTGACTCCTGACTTCTCGAATCTGAATTTCGGGATTTTTAGCTAGTTAGGTAAAAGAAAAGGCATGTGGTCATTGTGTCAACCACATATCACACTTGTTAACCATGGGCCACAGAAAGAGATGACCTCTACATCATCTGCTCCACAGATTGCAAGGTCCTAAAGAGGTATTTTACCTTTTTTATACTTTTAATAATAGTTTTGAACTTGATCTGATGTTTATGTATTTTGTGAAAGGTGGTGCAGACCTGATTTACGGATACTTTCAAAGAGAAAGTATTTAGTAACAAATTATGTCAATGAGCATGTTCATTATAAATCTATGTTGAACATTAAATTCTTCAAGGATTTATCAATAGTCAGGCTAAGGATTAACTCTGACTTAGGCTGTATGTTTTCTCATGTTTCTCCCCATTGCCTGTATATTCTGATTGTATGGTTTTGAAAACAGTTGAATATTTTGTCAAGAATTAACTACCGGTATTGAATAAGACGCTACCAATAAACTTACATATAAAAGTCAGGGGTGAATATAGTTGACACAATGGTCCTTTGTTGAATATCAATGACGTAAAAGTCTTTTCTAGAAATGGAACACATTACGACTGCAAATTTTTCACCTGCTCCTAAAACGTATGCCCTTATTGCATATTGAGGTATAACAAATTGAAAATATTTTTCAATGATTTTGGACTCTGGTCTGATGGTATACCTGCACAGGGCAGACATTTTCTCTTCTTCAGCCCACTGGCAACAAAAAATGACAAAAGGGTCATTGTGACAGTGGTAGAATGATGTGAATCTTGAATCAGGGGACACACGAACATGATAACTGCCGAGCACATTTCCACTGGTATCTGTGTGCCAGACCACAGCAAGTAGAGAATCACAGGTGAGAAATTGTAGCTTATCGTCAGGAGAAGGTAAAAATTTGACTTGAAAGACCCAATCTTCATGAACAGTAAATGTCTTAACAAGATCCGAGGTAGTATCCCCTAGATGCCACAATTTGGACGTCTTGTCCACTGAGCCAGTCAGCAAGTAAGGTTTGCTGGGCAGGACATCGATGGCGATCACAGCTGAGGTGTGCCCACACAGTGAGCGAGAGTGATAGCCAGTCGCTAGGTCCCAGCATTCAGCATTGGCATTGAATGATGCAGTAAAAAGATGTTTGTCTGTCAATCGGAGGCAGGAAACGGAATGTGTTGCGATGGTTTTTAATAATTTCCCATCAGGAACTGACCATATTTGGACTGTATGGTCATCACAGCCTATCAAATAAAAAATAATAGTAGTAATAATAATCAAACATTAAATAGCAGGCAATTTTTAGCATATCATTTTAATACTGTATAGAATAAAGAAAAAATAAAAATGCTTCAATTAAGAGTAGCATATACAATCTTTAAGTTTCTTTAAAACTAACTTATATACGTGCTACAGTGTAAAGCCACTCTTTCTGCTAAAATAAAATTATTTTAAAAAATATCTTTTAAAGTGGCCCAAATCCAAATATCTAAAAAAATTTTTCATTTCCTCATCAGCCAAGTCTTGGTATTTAAAACAGTTACAGAGGGTGTCATGTTTCTTTTCTAAAAGAAGATTACACTAATAGTGGATTTAAGTAGGCCTACTCCAAGACTATGTTTTTCTTCTAAAATATACAATAATTGATTTTGAAAACAATAATTTAACATGGCCTTTTCTCAAAAACTAAATGCAATATTGAAAATTCAATTCCTCTATAAGCCTTCATGTCCTTAAAACTTTGCATAATTAAAATAGTCCTCTATTAAAGTCTACTCGTTTGTTTTTAAAATTAAAAATGCATAATTTATGTAAATGCATGTATACACTTTTTTTTTTAAAACAAGATATAAAAAAAAAGAATGTACATGTGATGTCTGTTATGTAGTAAGTGCTAAAAATAATATTGTGCGTTTGTAGTTGCAACAGCTATTGAATGGTCTTACAAAAGTGTCCCCACCTCAAAGTTGGTTTCACAAGTTGTAAACCCCAACATCCACATTAAGTGAGCTCAACTCACAACATTCATAGGTTTTAGTGAGAATTAACTCAAACTGCAGATAACCTTGTACTGGAGTAGTCAGTCAGTTATTAATTGAGTTACAATGTAGTCTATAATGGAGCTATGATCGGGGCAGTGGATATTTGAGTTAAGGTTAAGAATCAATTAGTAACTCTATAACTAAGTAGTGATGGAATATAGACAGTGGAAAACAAATTATATGAAGGAGTGCAATCACCATCAGATATTGTTGTCTTTACAGACTCTTTTAGCACCTCAAACAGCCCAAAAGAGTTCACAACTCTAATTGTGATAATCCATCAGATATGAAAATTAAATATATCAATATCACACAACAGTGGCTCCCTGGACACATTGGCATCAAAGGGAGATTAAAAGGCAGATAAACTATCAAAGGCTGGATCATCTATGGAACAACCAGATAGACCTGTTAACTACCTCACCCTAAGCTCAATGTTAGTCAACAATCACAAAGAGGAGTGGCTCAACCAATGGGCATCAGGGAACAGGCAGAGTCATGTACAAAGAAATGACCATGCCTAACAAACTGGACAGTATAAACTTCCTCCCCCGCAAAGAACAATCTACAATTTTCCAACTAAGAACAGGACATACATCTCTGTTAAATTACCATCTAAACAAAATAAATTCCACCTTTGTAGATACTGCGCCCACCCTTATGAAACTGTAAACCATATCCTCTTTGAATGCCCCTTTGTAATCCACCTTAAGCAGACCCAACTTCCACTACAGCCCAACATAACCGACACCCTGTAGGGCAGTGCTGAACAACTGAAGAAAACAGCACACTATTTTTACTTGGCACAGTCTGCAAAAGAGCTCACAGCTCAGCAGCAATAAAACTGGCTAGAAGAAGAAGAAGAAGATGGAATATATTTTTATAAAGTGTTAACATGTCATAAGAGCTTGTGATTTAAGCTATATGGATTATATTGATTATTAAGTTGTGTACTAGAGTGGATTATGTGGTGTCTATGTATTTATATACAAATAGAGCTACTCAGTAATTTACAGTAGATCTGAATGTTTGATACCAGTTATACCATACAATCATCTATCCTGACAAAGTGTTACGATCAATGTGACTGTTAATTATACATCAACAGATTTATAAATAGTAGGTCATGAAGACTTTAATCTTGAGTAACAATTAATAATATACCAATAATAACCTTGTTTACATTACTCCATTTTTGGATTCTCCTTTATCTAACCCTTTCAACATGCATTCGCACCTTTCGGCCCACTCGTTACGAGCAAATGTGACTCTTAATTATAAACCAACATAATTTAAAGTAGATTAGGAAGACTTTAATCTTGAGTAACAATTAATAATTTACCCGGTACCAATAATAAATTTTCGCTGACATTACTCCTTTTTTGGATTCTCCGCTATCTAACCCTTTCAACACACATTCACACCATTCCACATTCATGCTATGCTGCCTACTAATACAATCATAAACATGAACCCTATTTCGCACATAGAAATACAGTGGTGACAGAAAGCATGCCAATTCTCTTTCATAATAAGTATGCATATTGTAGGCACATAGTTATACAAATTTCCCTTTCAGACCTTGTCATCTATAGGACAGATAATGTAAAGATCATCTGTTTTTGTGGCCTACGGTTAACGAGGGTGTCATGTGGCCAGCACAACGACCAACTGCCTTTTCTTTTCCCCAATTAATGTCAGGTACCCATAAGAGGCGTATAAAGACCACAAAATTAAAAAATCCCTCAGGACACCCAGTTCAGAAGCCAAGTGCTTTACTGCTCAGCCACCGCACCTCCACATAGTTAAATAAACTATTTTAAAACCAATATATGAAAATAGTTATGAGATCTATGTTAGCTAAAGCTGTGCTATTAGATATGTGTGAATACAACTGACCTGCTGGTGCATAAAAACAATTTAATTTTATTTTCTCTGCTAAGCATGTTTAGTTTTAGATTTGTCCCACTTGTCTTACATGTTATAATTTGACATGTAGGGGATGCCTACGAGTTTGTGCATAACATAGACTTAAATAATAATTTTTTTTCTGCTAATATTGATTAGCTTAAAATCTGTCACACCAATCTTACCAGTCACTAAATTCCCAAACTGATAAGCCAACGTTGTAATCCGCCATGAGTCTTTCTCAATAAAATTTTCATTAATTTTTATTGACATGCCATGGTCCAGCCCTCTGAGAAGAGTCTGAGTATTTAAGTACAGCTTTTTATAAAATGCGCTCTCTGACAGAAAGTTTGATTGCAGCTCTGTCCTAACTTTGTCCAACGTGCTACGCTCTGAGGCTTGTACATCAGCTCCTGCACGCTGAGCTAACCATCTCCAAATAATGGGTAAACTATTGAGTCTTTCATTCCAGATTTTGGATACCTGAAAATATATTTGTAATGTTTATTTATGGCTGAATCCAACTTGGCACAAAAACAAAGAAAATAAAAAATTAAATTAAATAACATATATATGTTAAACATTCACAGCTGGGAAGCACTAGCTCTCGATCACTCCTCATGGCGTGAAGCTGTGAGTCTCGAAGTCTCAAGATTTGAAGCAAGAAGAGTGGCCAGGGCAATAGAGCGCCGAACCAACAAAAAGCTTAGAGAAGAAGAAGGCCTATCTGCAACTGACCAATCCTACCCATGCCACGTATGAAGCCGGCTTTTTAAAGCGAGGATAGGACTTTACAGTCATCTTCGAGTACACAGGAAATGAGAAATGTGCTCATCTTCGACAACGAAGGAGGAGATATATATATTTACATATTTAAAAAATGAAAGACAATAAATGAGATAATAAATAACTGAGAAATGAGATGTGGGGCTCAGCAGCAAAACCCATTCGGCTTCCTTTAAAAGGGAGCTCATGCTCAAATCCTGATTTGAGCTTAGTTATGTTTGCTGAGCGCACAAAGTCAGCATGGAAATCTTCTCCAAGATTCCCTTTCCCCACCACATGTCCACACAAGATATTGGACCATAGTGCACTGAGCATGCTATAGCACAGAAGAAACACTATAGAAAAGTAGTAAAAACAATATCATCTCATAGGTTTTAAGTTTAAATCCTAGAGGAGACATTTTAACTTATGATTTTCTTTGTTTTACAAGTTTCGAATGTTCTTTCAGAATTATTTTTATGTCCTAGTCTAAATTTCCAGCAAGAAGGAAGCATGCAAGGTTTGAACTCTGGACCATTGTGATGACAGTCCAAAGCATATGTATTCCAAATAATCCGGCATTTCCGAGTCTTCTCAGCAGAATGAGGTTTTACTTGGTGAAAGTACAGATGATTGGCTGTGCTCCACCAGACTCGAAGACATTGGACAGAAGGTGATTGAGAGCAGAACACATCAAGATGATTAAATACCACATGCCACATTTTAGAATTACATTTATAAAAATGAGATATCAGATATAAATTTCAAAGTTTAAAGAAAAGTTTTATGCAGAGCAAGTGTGAGTAAGGTTTTATGTGCCACAGTGCATCTTGGCATATGTAAGAAAATTACTAAAAAAGCTTAATATAAACATTTTCTCTAACCTGACAACATTTCAGCAATTGTTGACCATCTAAATACTGCAGCAACTTCTGAACAATCTCAAGTGGCAGGAAGCAAATAAAATCTCTAAACACTAAATCTGGAAGAAGTTTTCTCAGATGTAACAGCTGGTTAGGCTGGGAAATATTAACAGTGAAAATAACTGAATTATTTTTTTGCACAATTTATTCAAAGTAATAATTAAAATAAAAGAAGAAACTAGATTAACATATTTATGGAACTAATTTTTATCCCAAATGTAAGGTGTACATAAAGGAATGGGATAGTCTAAGTATCTGCATTACCCCTGATGCTGCTACTACTGTATCTATAAAGGTATTTACCCCTGATGCTGCTACTACTGTGTCTATAAAGGTATTTACCCCTGATGCTGCTACTACAGTATCTATAAAGGTATTTACCCCTGATGCTGCTACTACTGTATCTATAAAGGTATTTTTATCGTCATCGCTGAGATGCTTGTAGGATGTAATGATTGCATCTAGCCATTCTTGTGATAGATTTTGAGCAGACATCTTTCACCATTCTGTAATGTTAAGTAATCTAAAAATAAATAGTGAGGTAATGTGACTTGTAATGTAATCAAGTGGGAAAAGTTATCAGTATAGAAACAGAAAAATTACAAAATATTTGCAAAGTTAAAACATTGCAGGGGCGTGGTGGCTGAGTGGTAAAGTGCTTCTGAACTGAGGAGTTTCAGGTTCAAATCACTGTGAAGATGGGGATTTTGAGAGTGCCCTTAAGTCCACCCAAATCTAATGGGTACCTGACATCTGTTGGGAAAAAGTAAAGGCAGTTGGTCGATGTGGTGGCCACCTCATATCCTTATTAACCGTCGACCATAAAACAGATGACCTTTACATCATCTGCCCATCTTTGTCCTCATTTTTATTTTTCTTGTTGGAGAGTTCTGATCTGTAGTCCTATATCTGAGATGAACAGTGCATTAATATCCACATCAGGCATATAGTTTTTTCTAAGGGAGGGTTTTGGGGCCATAGTCTTGTTCAGGCCACAAGGTCTAAAAGAAGTATTTTACTTTTTACTAAATCACTGCACACACACTTTTCACCATGTTTTGTTTTACAGTCAACAAAGATCATAGAAATTACATAGACTTTTCTCTAAATCAGTGCAAAAGGTAAACAAAATGTTTCTTAGATGCATGTTAACATCTTTAGACATCATAACTTATTGAATAGCACTGAATTTTGTTTAATCATTCATTCAGGCATGATAGAAAATGTTTGTGAGAACTAAACTTCGGAAAAGATCTGCTACATGGGATCTGTGGACTTTTTGTAGCATTGACATGAACTTTTTAAAGCACAAATTCACAAAAATCTGTCTGACTTTCTTCATTTAACTAAACAAAATGTTATATATCTTATCTTATAAATTACAGACTTTTCTTCAAAATACAAGATAATCTTATCTTATTGCAGACGTTACTTCAAAAAAGAAGATATAATTACGTCCTACGCATTTCATGTGTCAATCTAATCATGCATGTTGATCTAGTTATACTCTGCTTAGTCGTTGGTTTTTCTGGCTGATTCAGGCAACCCATTCCATTCTCTAATGGCACTAGGGAAGAAGAAGCACTCATACGAATTTGTTCTATGTATGGAGTGAGAAATGTGCCTCTATCTTTGTGTCTTTCTGAGCATTTCATTAGTTTTTGTTTTTCTATTAAATTGTAACTATATATATATAAAGGGTCAGTGTTTTATGTATTATAGCTAATTTACTTTTTAATCTTCTGTCTTGAAGTGTCTCTAAGTTTAGTGATTTTACTAATGGTGTTACTCTAATTAAATTTGAATATTCGTTTGTAATACTCTACTTTGTATGTCTTCTAGGTCTAGAGGATTAGTTTCTTAATGTTTTCTTAAGTTGAGGGGTCCCAAACAGAGGATGCATTAGCCTAACTAAACTAAAATAACATCTATCTTTTAGTTTTTGTTTGATTTATAAAAATTTCACATCCTTTGTAATCATCTTCTTTTTTGAAGTAATCTACTCACACATGTTAACTAATAGTCTAAAGGCTTCATCGCTTCGACATTCTCGATTCAGGCAACCTGTTCCTTGGTTTAGTACTACTACTAGATCTAACACTAGGGAAGAAGGAGCACTTTCACTTGTACGAATTTTTCCTAATCTTTGCATAGGGCATTGTGGCCTATTATTTAATTATTAATACTATAGTAAACTATAGTAAATAAACCATTTAGAATCTAGATATGCTCCACTTCACTTAGACTTAATCGTCTTTGTAGAAACTAGTTTGTTAAAATGTTTTACATGTTTTGGATGTTCCTTCAGAGTTGAAGATAGTTTACTTCCTAGTCCAAACCTCCCAAGGACGACGGGGGATGGGAGCGGGCAGGATTTGAACCCTCGACCATCGATAAATCCGAACGACAGTCCAGCGCGCAAACCTCACGACCAGGCAGAATAGGCCTATATACTATGACTATACTAATGAGATCTATATTAATATTACTAGACTCTTTATTATTATATTATATATAAATCTAGAATATTATTATTATTATATTACATTATGATTATATAATTATAGATCTAATATAGATGTAGTCATATGTCATATATAAATCTTGAATGACTTGAATAATGTCTAGATTAGTAGAGATAGCTCTAGACTTAGGTCTGCCAAATAATTGACCAGAGAAACCAGGGGCCTTTGAAGGGAAAGTATTACCCTTGATTTAGAGTCTATACATCTAGATATATATCTAATCTACATCTAGATACATCTATACTATATTCCATAGTCTAGGTTCGAGACCTCTATTCTAAATTGATGTTGGGCCACGGTATGACGTCAGATTGAAGATCTAGCGGCCTAGTTCAAGTGTTTCCGGAAGAGGAAGATATTTTCATTCTTGCTAATCTACATGCCAAAGGAGCTTGACGAATAGGGATAGCCCAGCGATACGTTATAGATCTATCGAGTCTTAATATATCTCTAGATCTAGAATAAGTTTAGAATTCGAAATCTGTTAGGTTTAGTAATTAACTGTGATCAAGCTCCTCGATTTTAAAAAATGCTTTAATAAGAATTTGGGACTAAACTTCAAGGGCATGCTTGAGAAGCAATCGAGTGCTCAGTGTGTAGTTTTATTAGTTTTAGAATGTGTGAAAGCTTGAGGATTGTGTTCGCTCTTTGCAGAGTCGGATTGTATGCTGTAAGTGACACATTTTAGCATGCAAGACTTGATCTATCCACCATATCGGTCATACACCAGGACATCCAGCATACTGATAACTGAGTATAAGACTTTGGTGGCGGCAATTATCCCCTCCCATCCCCATTATTTAGTAGGCTACTTTTTTTTCCCCATGTTACAGGCCCATATGCCATATTTTGAGACATAAGATAATTTTTAACTGTGAATAAAAAAAAATAGACACATAACCTTGCTTAGTCCAATATTAGAATATCTTTCCACCCAGAAAAATAAACTAAAACAAATAAAAACTGTATGTACTTATAAATATTATAAACTTTTAATTTATTCATGGTAAACCAGTTACACAGACTAAAAACTTAAAATATTTATAGACCTAGGTGTAATAATAAATGAAAAGCTGTAATGGAATTCCCATGCTGATGAATTTATTAAAATATCAAGCAAAACATTAAAAGGTTTATTAAAAGAAATTAAAAAAATCAAGAACATATATATATATATATATGCATCCTCTGTTAAAGATCCCTCAACTGAAGAAAACATTATTTAAAAAAACTGGAACAAATACAGATTACCCGGTACAGCTGTGAGATTTGTAAGAAATGAATATATTATATATTCAAATTTAATTAGAGGAACACCATTGCCATTAGTAGTGATTACATAGGATGTGAAATGTGCACAAATCAAACAAGAATATAAAACTAAAATGATATTTTATATATATATATATATATATATATATATATATATATACAGTCTTTGATGCAATCTTTACATTAACATTAAATTACTTTTATTAGGCTGTAAATACAACTGCCTTTCCATTTTGCTGAAGTGATAGAGATTTTTTCATCTCCTCCATTGCTACAGTATTGCAAATGATGTCTTTCCAGTCTCAGTATGCTTTCTATGTATGCATTCTATGTAAGACTTGAAGCTACATGCTTGTTCACTTTGAAACAACAGTGCTCCCAAATCTATCCCAGCATAGCTCACTGTAGTGCCTTGCTTTTTGTGTAAAAAAAGTTGGGTGTGTTAAGTATAAGTGAAATTATAATAATATAATTTTACATCAACATGTACAGTCTTTGATATAATCATTAATTTAACATTTAATTTTTTATTTTACTATAGCTGTCTTTTAATTCTATTGCCTTGTTCTCTTTAAGGCTGATCTTCTCTTAGCTTGGTATATCTTATTCTCTACACAAGGCTTATCTCCCTTAGCTTACTTACTTAGTTAATTACGACTAATTGGTTGGTTTATTTTATTGATTCACATGTTGTCATTTATCTTGAGCTTGTATGCAAAATTTGATGATGATTGGATGTGTAGAAATTGCCAAAACATCTATTGCAAAAATCGAAACATCCAAGAAAGATAAAGAGCAAGTTAATCTAAGAGTTGTAAAACGAGCCACTCATTAGTCAGGATCTCTTTGTTTTCATGCAGTTTCTCAGAAGTCTTACTATCATTGAGCATGTGTTAGATAGTAGTTCATAATTGTAAAATTATAATTCCATCATATTTTATAAATTATAACTGTTTGAAAGTTGTTTTTTGTTAATTTATTTATTTATTTTTGGCATCAGAGTGCCATTTTATTTACAATAGTAACTAAAGATATTATCAGTAATTATCAGTTATATAGGGCTGGGTATAAACGTTAGCTTAGTAACCTATATATAATATATAAGCTGCACTTGGTCTCACTCATGACTTGTATTTCCTTTGATCTAGCTCTACAGGCGATTGTGCTGTAAAGGACCATCACCTACCAGGCCCAATTTTACTGTCCTGTGTATAGGCTTAGAGAATGCTGGGAAGAGCTCAATCTTAGCAACTCTTAGTGGCGATGACCTACATAAGATTGAGCCAACTATTGGTATAACTTTCTTTTTACTGTGACATCAAATCATGCCTTCTCTTAATGATTGAGTCAGTTTGTAACACTTAATAGTTATTATAAAATTTCTTTATTTTTAAAACAGTGCTAAAATGTTATTGATGTGCCCTAAAAAAAAACTTGCTCCTTTAAAAAAAAAACTTCTAATTCAGCAATAAAATAGTTTCCTAATTTTTAAAAAAAGTGGCAAGATATATATTATATATTCACTTGTTGCATTACAAGCTTTGCCTATTACCTGTATCCGTCGTGTTCTCAAAATAACCAGTAGGAGATTGAATAATTTTTCATCATTTTAAAAATGGTTTTAAGCGTATACATACAATTAATTTCATTTTATATGATTCAATACTAAAAACATTATCAATTATCTTAGAATTAAGTATGTTTAAGATTTTTTTCTTGTGTCACATTCCTAACATATAGGCCATTTATACTAATGTTTCTTGTATAATAAAAATGAAAGCTATATTTGAATATACATTATATATATATATACTTCCTTGTTTCCAGGATTCAGCATTAAAGCTATTCTTTTTGAAGATTGTATTTTGGATGTGAAAGAGCTTGGAGGTGA
Organism: Biomphalaria glabrata; assembly: GCF_947242115.1. NCBI lineage: Eukaryota > Metazoa > Mollusca > Gastropoda > Planorbidae > Biomphalaria > Biomphalaria glabrata. The sequence goes on along the minus strand of NC_074711.1, from coordinate 5,463,653 downwards.
GTAAATGTTTTGTAGCTATAGATCTAGTTCTCTTAGGTGCATTCTACATTCCATTTACTCAAAAAACTATATATGTTTAGTAGAGATTAGGCATTATTATCCAAGACATTTACTTGTAAGATGAAAGTGATAGTCTGAAGATTATTGCAAGTACATGGGTTCTACTTTTTAGATGATTGGGGAAAGTGAATAACTTGCATTAGTAACAGCTTAGTTTTGGATATCAGTGCATTAGTCATTAAACATCAATAGGCTTATATACTTCTCTAATCTTGAGGTGTTTGTTAAGTCAAGATTTGATTACATATTGAACTATATTTCTATAACATTTAGATGCTGGTGTGTTGCTTTTTTTTGAAACAGATGTTTGTTAGTTGTTGTTCTTTTTTCGGCGTATTTGTTATTCCTTAAGTTATGACAGAATGGTAAATAAAATTCATAACATGTATTAATAATAATAATAATTAATGCTGTTTCATATTCATCTATAAAGATGAGAGAAATTTACTTAAAATATAAAGCCGCACTTTTTAACAGTATCTCAATATGCACATTTCCAAATGTCCAAAGAAAGATACACCTCATTTAGAATTCGAGGACTTGCCATTTTCATGACTTACTTCACTTCATTCTTTTGACTCCCAGTGGAGCATAGTGGATTAACACCAGTGGAGCATAGTGGATTAACACCAGTGGAGCATAGTGGTTTAACACCAGTGGAGCATAGTGGATTAACAGTATATAGCTCCTCCTTTGTGATCAAAAGATGAGCACATTTCTCATATCATATCCTATGAACTTGAAGATGACTGTAAAGTCCAATCCTCACTTTAAAAAGCCGGCTGCATATGTGGCATGGGTAGGTTTCGTCAGTTGCAAGTAGGCCTGCTTCTTCTCTCCGCTTTTTGTTGATTTGGCGCTCTTTCACACTGGCCACTCTCCTCTTGCTTCATATCTCGTGACTCCTACGCTCACAGCTTCACGCCATGAGGAGCAATCGAGAGCTAGTGCTGCCCAGCCCTGAATGTCCGCATCACACTCCTTGAAGGAGCACTAAAGGTTGTCTTTATAGTGCTTGTATTGACAGAAGTCGTTTGGGAAGGCAATTGTCTGGCATGCGGACTACATGTTCTGACCATCGAAATTGGGACCTTTTTATTGTGGCAGTATCTATGGAACAGCCTTAACAATGATTGGACTCTGTTCTGCACCATCCCCCTCAGTCAAGTCTTGTCCATCCTGCCATCTTTGCTTCTTGATCTACTGCATCTCCTCCGTTTGCTTTGGTCTCTCAAACTTCCTCTTTACCCTTCAACATTTAAATCTTTGCCGAAGGTATAAGTTAATATAAAGGTTTTTATTTTCAGGTGGAGATAAAGTTCGTCCTTACTGGGAAAGATATTACCAAGTTTTTCAAGGCATTATCTTTGTGATAGACAGCAGCTCTTCTGAAGAACTTTTACAGACTGCCAAATCTGAACTCCATAATGCTGCCAGGCACCATCAGCTCAAGTCACTACCACTTTTAATTCTGGCTACATTTCAGGATGTCAAAGGTGCTAGAACTCCAGAGGAAGTTAGTAGTGCTTTTCTTTTGTGTTACAATATACACAAAATAGAATCAGTTTGGCTCTATATTAAAAAGGCTGAGGATTTAAATGTTCCTTGCATTTTTTTAAGGGAATTCTTTAAATTAAATGTTGTGTCATGATAAGTTGGTGGACTTCACCTTAAGTATGCTTTTCTGGATTCATTTAACTCCGGGTCAAGGTCCTTTTCGGTATCACAGTTCCCTAAGTCTTCATTCAGGGTTTCCCGCACGAACTTCTGTCCAGTATAGTACAATCTAGACCCTTATCAAAACATCGGGGGGGGGGGGGGGGCTGCCAACATTTTTGCCTTTTATAAAATACAAGTGATGGTGAGCAGCAGGTTATTCTTATGCACATGAGGATTTATAACCTTAGTGAGTTAAGTGTAGTTGTTCTAGTAGGTGGTATGCATTTTCAAGGCAAATTTAATGTCTACTGTTCAAACAAAAATAAATAAAAGATTCTGCTGGGTTTACTAAAATCACATGAAAGCAAGGAGCTTGATTTGACTAGCAATTAAAGATGCAACTCTTAGGAAAGTTTATATAGAGTTAGAAGTTATCCCAACTACCAGCCCCAAGTATTAATAGCCCTTAGAAACTAGAAGTAAATTACACTTTTCAACTGTGAACAGAACTGTAACATATGTGCATTTGCACACTAGCGCATCAGTGCAACACCGCTTGTGTTTACTTAATAAATGGAGTTCCTAATATGTCTTCCCACTTAAACACTAGTTTGTTATTTGTGTAACACAAATATTCTACATTGTGTCAGTATCAAATTTCCTTCTAATATATAATTTAACCCCACACCCCCACGCTGCTGCAAACACTCAAAATATTTTTTTTTAATGGAAAACAATAATTGTACCTCAAGCTGACCTTTTTTACCTTTACATTAAATTCAACCAACCTACACTCTGTATGGTAGAGCAAAGCATTTTTTTTTCTCTTGGTACTTGTTGCAAAAGATTTGAGCATCAAAAGGCTGTCTATAGTAGAGATATTATATCTGCCTGATTTAATGTTTAAATGTTTTGTAATCAATCTGTCCTGTATGCTAATTCTTTTTTTAATCTGTGGTATGTAATTCTTAGCTGTCTCAGATTCTGGAGATAGAAACAGAATTGACTGGCAGGCAGGTGATGATTCATGGATGTTCTTTAAATGACAAGGAAGGACTAACTCAAATTTTCCACCAGTTTAACGAGACTCTGATGAAAAATTTGGATGCTGAAATTGAAAGTCGCAAAGCCTCTCCACAACATGGCAACAGGTTGTGATTTCATCTTTTCTTTTAAAATTAGAGATTAGAACCTTTTTTTTTTTTTATTCTTTTCCCTATCTTTACTGGCTGGATGTATGGAATATTTTAAGATGAAATCTTTGTACTTTTTTCTGCATGTAGAATACTTATTACGACTGTTGGTGTCAAATTAACTTCTTTTATTTATAAGTGTAATTTTTGAGATCAGCATATTGAGTGGATTTTGTGATCATGTAGCTAAAGCAAGAGAAATGTGGATTCACAAAGAAATAAAACAAAAAAAAATTTGTTTCTCTTCCAATTGAACACATTTAGTTCCAAGTCTTTATAAATTATTCTTTAAAAATCAAACTTTTTTTTTAAAATGTAAATTTTCTACATGACCTGCTAAACATTTTTTTTTTTACATTAAAATGTTGAGTCTAGATTTATGAGATATAAGCATTGTTACATTGTTTGCCACTAATTTCACTATTATTGATGTGGACAACAATAATACTAATAATTCAATGTTGATCTTCTGAAATAATTTGACTTGTCCAAGAAGTGAAAAAAAAGATTCAGCCAAGTTCAGCACTGTGTGTTAGGGCTCTGTAGCCATCAACTACTTCTTCTAGATATAGGGCTACCTTAGCCCTTAACTATAATACAAACCAAACTTATCTCCACCAGGATTGGCACCCAACCTCTTAACCAACATGGCTTCCCCTCTGTCCTCACTAATTACTAACCGTTGTGTGAGCATTAGTTTGTGTATTCATTCTAAAGACATTAAGAGATACTTGGCGTCTTCATTTTGAATCCTTATTTGTTATTAGTTACCAGGTTGGTTTTGTGCTCATAGTGTTAGTCGTTTCCTTTTGTATTAAATATTTATGCACATTTGGTAACACCTATTTTGTTGTAATATTTTCTTTAAAAAAAACCACATGGTTTATAGGAGTTTAAAGCTGCCTGAAGCAGATTTATTTCATCTTATAGGGTCACTGAAAGGTTTTCATGCATCATAACAATTTTTATGATTTATCAATGACAAAACTCTTTCTTGGCCATTCTCTATATTTCTATTTGTCTTGCTGGTCTAAGTTATTGTTCTTGTGATATTTTGTGCATACTTGATTTGCAACAATGATATTTTGTACATTTGTAGAATGATGTAAAATTGTATTTTAATTCTATGCTTAAACATACTGGTGTATACATTGTTATTAAGATACTATTTGTATTATTGTTTTGTTTTACATTCTACACTATTCTATCTCAGTGTATGTAGGTATTACATAAATAGATTCATTTATGAATAAGAATGTCATAAATTAAGTTTAAATCTAGTATGCTGTTTATAATTTATCTTTGTACATATTAATTCTATATTTGTTTCGTGATAGTTTTTTTTGTTCCATTTCTTTCTCTTGAACAAAAAAAAACTGGTAAAATATTTTTAAAAACTTGGTGTATAAAAGTGTGTAGTCTAGAAGGGTACATTAAACATCACTCACTGTCTATGTTGCTCCATCATAACCATCATCTACAGTTACACTGAAGTCTGATTTCATTTAGTGTTGAACCCCAACAAGACATTGACATAGTTAAAGATGTTGTTAGTTGGATTATAAACGATAAGCTGTCACTTTTTAAGTTAATTGTTGATTTTTTTTTAAATGTCTTCCACTAATAGCAAGATGTTCTTTGGTTTTGTTTTCATACCCAACATCTATAGTCAGAATGGCTTGTTAATCAATTCTTGACCGAGATGCAATCAATCAAATGGTGTTTTTTTTTTTTCTATTAATGTGAAGATTTCCTGTTTCATATTTGGTATTGTCTCTTAGACTTTGAACTAATTAAACAGTTTTTCCAATGAGGTAGGTAAGGTAAGGCTCCCCTTTAGACCCGGCGATCTATAGGGCAGATGATGTAAATGTCATCTGTTTTTTGTAGCCCACAGTTAACGAGGGTGTCGTGTGGCTAGCACAACAACCAACCACCTTTACTTTTCCCCAACTAATGTCAGGTGCCCAAAGATCCCGAATTTAAAATCTTCCAATGAGGACAATCATAGAAATGTGATTCATTTCAAAAGATGCAAAAGGTAGCAAAACATTTGTTAATATTTACTTTTCATTAGACGATGCATCAAATAATCCTTAATTAGGTAATATTAGAAGAGCAAGTATTTTTGTGTGTGATGAAGGTCTACCATGTTCTCATCAGTTGGAGTAAATATAGACTCTTGTGCATCGACATCATTTTTGTTGTTTATTTAGCTTACATGTTTTAGCAGTACAATTACTCTCAAGAACTAAGTGTGGCTTTAAGTGATACAACCACTTGACTGGTTGGGGCATACAGGAAGTTGGTATAGCTTTTGTAGCTGTTTATAAACTGTTTGTAATAATTTCATACATAGTGGCTATGAGCTGGAATAGTAAATTACATTAGCTTTTTTTTTATTGAAACAGACTAACCAAACCTCAGTATATCAAAGGACTGACCCAATTTTGGGCAAACATTTTTCAAACTCTTTTCAACAATATTCCTGAATTACTTTAAAGTCAATGACCTTAAATTCTGAGGTTATGTATTGACCTAAATGTCAAATGGCACATTTGATTCATGAAGTTGATATCAATCTAAATTCTCTTTTCATTTTCTGCATCATGACATTAGCTTTTCTATGTGTTGAAAACCAAACTAAGCTGGCACAGTAGTGACGTCAAGTCTCTATTTCCTTCCTTTGGTTTCATTACTATATCTTTTCAACATTGAAGAAAAGCGTGCCACACGGAAAATGGCCAGCTCCTCTACCACCAAAGCAATATATGTGGATGGGAGTGTCTCACCAAAATAGGGCTCCACAACCATATGAAAAACGTGTTTGAGATGAACCATAGTCATTTCACGACTGAAGGAGGCCAATTACTGACTGACTATATCTTTTTTACATCATAATCGTCATTCTATTTTTTCTATTATTAATGTCAGGTATTTCAAGGTATATGTTAATTTACAGCCCTTTATCCTGAACTTCAATGTGATACAACACTGTTAAGACAAAGGCTGGTTTAAATATCTGAAATAATCAGTGCATATGTTTTGGCTTTTTTTTTTTATACCATAAAGAGTGTCCGAAACTTTAAAAAAAAAATATCTAACAACTTTGAAGTAATTGAAACATAGATATAATGAGCTGTGACTATATATTTTGAAATAAGCTGTTTTTATACAATGCAATAATTGTTCATGAAACAAGTCTTGAGTTTCTCGAATATTGTTCTGTTCAATGAGCTTTTGTTTAAATTGGCAAGAGGTCTCAAAAGAAAAAAAGATTATTGCCCATTCTTTACATTTCCTAGTGTGATATTTATAGTAAGAGACGTTCTTGTACTCGATAACACCTTAGCAATAAGCAGAAAGGCTATTTAGAACATTTGGATCAATTCATCAGTAATAATATCTTTCTTTTTTTTTTTTTTTAAGGATAGTTCTGTGATTTTAATTTAAAGTTGTATATCATTCTTGTAGCAATGAGCGCAGAGACAATATATTTGAGAATTCCAAGCTCCTATTTTAAGTCTTAATGTCCATGTGTATGTGTATATACTTGTATTCTCTGGATGACCTTTGTATTCTATGCAGGCAGCAGTGGTTTATTTCTTCACATTGCAATGTATGATTTGTGTGTTGATTCGAGGAAAGCCATTGAAAGATCAAAATGTTTTTTTTTTTAACCTTTGTTTAATAGAATGTTATTTTTTCATCTATTTTTATTTTATTAATTATAATGAATGACAACTATAACATTTTTTTGTTGGTTGGGGGTGGGGTGGGGGGTTGACCCTGTTAGTTTATTTGAAATGTCTGTCCTTATGATTGTCACTGCCATTTGAAGTCTTCACGAAAGAAATATTTCAACATTGCTAATTTGTTTCTTCACTTATTTTCTGATTGATCATCCCGTGATCTGATAATATTTATCTCACTCATAGATTTAGATTAAAATTTTATGGCACATCGGCACAATTTAGGCCATGTCGTACCCTATCTCAGTCATAGAGATTTAAAACTGTTGAATATCTTATATTGCAATTTTATTTTCTAAATAGCTTTAATTGACATCGCATCTCCTCAATTATTTGTTCATTTGTAATTATTGTAATTATTTTGTACAAATCTGAACACAATTTATAATTTTTTTGATTCTTTTTGTTCACTGAATGCTTTTTAAGTATATGCTGCTAATAAATCTTTTTTATTTACAAAGAAATAGTTTTTATACAGACCTTCATTTTTTTCCGCTAATATTTGTTTCTGAATTGTTAGTACACATTTTGTACACAACACTTCTTCATATCGGCTGTTTTGCTTACTATTGTACACGTGCAATTGACACAATATTTCTAGCATTCATCTCATATGAATCTCATTGTTAGCATTGAACAAGTAAAAGTATATTGTATCAGACAAGATTAGCCATTACAAACAAATTTAGATGCAGAACAAATTTAAAGTGTAATAATTTTTTTTTATCTGTTAATGATTGGATTACACTGTATAGTCTTTGAACTAGTCCAGTATTGTAACAGAAGAATATTGTATATGTTGAAACTATAACCTGAATAATTTTCCTTTTTCTCACAACGTAATATACATGTAGCTATAGAATATCATCAATAAAATCGGTAAATTTGTAATACATTTGAAGTGTGTAAATCCTATCTAAAAAAAATATATTTATTGAAGATTTGACTGCTGGCTGCCAACTAAAAACATGAACATGTTATGACTTTTAATATTATCACTTCTTGGCATAGTTTGGTCTCTTTATACCATATTTACCATATTACTTGCTTATGTAACTTTAAATTTTACTCTCCAAAAAATTATTTAGATTTCCTCTTTATAGCCATACATTGAAATGTCTTGGATGTGTTTTCCTAGTTTGAAATAAAGTGAAATTATCTCCCTTAATTTCATAACTAAGCCAGGGTACCTGTCATCTGGTTAATGAAATGATTAAAATGTATGGATTTAAAAACTACTCATTAAATATTTGCTGTCAACTCGTGCTTTTTTTTTTTAAACTTGGGGCATGTTGGCAACTATTTTAGGCAAACATTGATCATTACGTCAAAACCGAACAAGCTTTTTGTTTCTATGTATCAAGTATACTATGTTTATATTTATGTTCATCTACAATGATTTACACAATATATTTTTTTGTTAACCCTTTTTACTATTTATATTTTAACTGTTCTAAAAAGATGATGTAGTCCAGTTGCAGGACAGCTGGTTACACTATATTGTTTTAATGGCTTAATAGGCCACCATGTTTCAATTCAATCATTTTTTGTTTCGTATTATTTTTTGAAGTTAAATGAAGGAACATGTTATTGAAATACAGATAACTTTTTATTTTACCAAATATTAAAAAAAACAAAAAACGTTATTATACATACTTTCTTCAAGGAAGAAAGTTTAGAAGACTATTAGGAGGGTGGTCATGATATACCCATTGTTGGGTGATGTCTCTCTCAGTACAAATGCTCAAATATCATCATGCTGAAATGTTTCCCTTTTGTTGAAAACTTTTTTGTTTTGTTTTTCTTTCCTTAAAAGTAAAGGGTAATTATTGACTCGGTTCAATGGCACAAATTCTAAAAGAAGAAACTAGAATTAGTCATTAGTCTGACTGGTCAGCTGTTTTGGTGTTGGATATTTTTGTTTTGCTCAAAACGTGTGAAAACTGCCTTCCATTACTCAACAAGTGAACATGTTTCCCCCCCCCCTCCCCCCACAAAAGCCTTACTCCCCACCCCTTTGACTGTTCACTGTCCCTTTTTAATTGGATCTATACCATGAACTAGTTTGCTCATTTCTAAAAGCATAATAAATCGTATCTCTTGAGTAAACTTTCTGATTAAATTTTCTAATGAAACATTTCACAAAACTTGGTTATATTTACTAAATGTGTAGTCTTTTGTTTTCTTCCTTATGTGGAATTAACAGATGATTAACACAGAATTAGTTAACTATACATTTGGTTTTGTATAGAACCTATTAAAATTCTAGACTCTATTAAAGCCCAGAGATTAACACCCAATGTAGTGCCTTAAACATTCTCGGATTTATTGAGTTCACTTTGGTTACTGACATGTAATAATGTGAGCTTTTCAATTTTGATTTTTCGTTTTGTCACTTTAATAGCAGAACTGTTGTATTAGAGCCACTTGAAGTCTCATTTCTTGATGTCAATCAGAAGATACTAAATTGAAGCATGCCAATTGTGATTTGTGTGTGTTTAGGATGATCATGTTTGTGTGGACCTTTTTGTTTTCTTTTCACATTTTTCCTGCTGTTTTTTTTTTTATAAATTCTTAAAATTATCCATTCAAAATATAAATTTACATTTAAAAAAAAACATTGGACACATCTTGTTTTTTGTTTTTTGCTTTGTGTGGAAAAAAAATATATAAATTATTTTATTAGAAACATTAGTAGATAAAATCTTTTCCAATTTTGAAAAACTGAGTTTCATTGAGAAAGGCAAAGTCAAGGTGTCACAAATTTTTGCTTTCAATTCAAGATTGTTTCGTAATGTTATGATTAAACAAAATATTAACTTAATCAAAACTTATAATAAATTTAAATAAATGATCCCAAGTCATTGATTTAGGGTAAGATGACTAGCAAGAGACTGAGGAGAATGCTTTTAGTGAGGCCTTATTTTTCCATGAGGAACACGAATTATAATAATGAATTTCCTTTAACATACGCTGCTTATAAAATAACAAGCAAATGATTGTGTATGTCAATAAAATGTAGTTGACAACTAAACGGGTGGATGACAGTTTGAATTTATATCAAAGAATTCTTAGTAACAAATTATTTCAACGGTTCTTCTTCTTCTTCTAGCCAGCTTTATTGCTGTGAGCTCTTTTGCAGACTGTGCCAAGGAAAAAAAAGTGTGCTGTTTTCTTCAGTTGTTCAGTGTTGGTTATGTAGGGCTGTAGTGGAAGTAGGGTCTGCCTGAGGTGGATTAGGGAGGGGCATTCAAAGAGGATATGGTTTACGGTTTCAAAGGGGTGGGCGCAGTGTCTGCAAAGGGGTAGTTGTGTGGAGTTTATTTTGTTCAGGTGATAATTTAATAGTGGTGAGTGTCCTGTTCTTAGTTGGAAGATTGTAGATTGTTCTTTGCGGGGGAGGAAGTTAATACTGTCCAGTTTGTTAGGCTAGTCATTTCTTTGTACATGGCTCTGCTCGTGTTTCCTGATGCCCATTGGTTGAGCCACTCCTCTTTGTGATTGTTGACTAACATTGACCTTAGGGTGAGGTAGTTAACAGGTCTATCTGGTTGTTCAAAAGATGAACCTGCCTTTGATAGCTTATCTGCCTTTTCATTTCCCATGATGCCAATGTGTCCAGGGATCCACAGTAGTGTGATATTGATATTTAATTTTGATATCATCTGATGGATTATGGTTGTCAACTCTCTTGGGCTGTTTGAGGTGCTGCTGTTTAAGTGCTTGCAGAGTAGATTGGGAGATTGCAATCCTTCATATAATTTGTTTCAATTTCAAGGGTTAAAATAATTAGAGGTTAGGAAAGATACTCCCAGGTGGCATTAACGTGGCAGCTTAAAATACAAATAAAGGAAACTTTAAGAGACAAGAAACTGAGACTTACCATACAGTGGTGGGGGCAGAGAAGAGTGCATTGTCTGCTCAATACAATAAGGTAAGTCTTACAAAATAATAGTACAAAAAATAAGATATCTGACACTTTAAAATTGTTTGAAAGTTTTTTATTGTGCTTTGACGACCATACTGGATGAGATTGTTTTACTTTATACTGATATTACAAATATATAGAAGTAGAAAATGATAAAATGTAAAGCAACACAGTGAACAGTGTAAAAACAATTCTAAACTATTTGTGGAATGAAATGAACTAACTAGATGCAGAGAAAGTAAATCTGAGGTTCTTTCACTTTAATGAACTAGTATAAAAATCATCAGTGTATTTAGATATAACATTTAATAGTTATTTTATCAACATAAAATGTGTCTTAAACTGTATAATATATGAACACATAAGAAAACATTCAGTATATATTGCAATATCAGACAAAGCATGGTGACTGAGTACTATAAAACACTTAAATACCAAGCATAGGGTTTGGAGTTTGGATATGAACAAAGGCTTAACATTTTTAAACTGCTGATTGTTTCCACAGAACACCAAGGTCCATAAATGTATTGGGGTCTAGAACACACTGAGTAGGTCATGAAGACACTTTTAAAAAAGCTGCACATGTAAGTTTAATGAAGATATGTTATACAGGTCCACCTTTTGGTCACTGTCTATTGAAATGTTCTCTTAATCATTTAGGTCTGAACACGACCTTACAACATTGGCTAAACAAATGTATGTACAGTTTCAAAAAGAGACTGAAGCTTACAATATAAAACCTACTAGAGAAGCATGACAGGTGGAATGTAGTGTCATTAAAAATTAAATACTTAATGCATTGAGATTTGTAAACATTGGTGATATAAGTGAAGAGAAAATGTTTTTATAACTAGTTTAATAACCTTTTTTTTTTTAAAAACTAAATAAATATTTGTCTGATCCCATATAAAATTAGCTAACATTTTCTACTGACCATAAACGAACTTGTTTCAATAGGGGAGGACAACGGGGTTTGTTAGGTGGTCTGTTGGTAAGGGTGAGCCCTGCATTTTGAAGTCTTTGGTAGATTCTCATTAAAACTAATTTCGGAATGACACATTTCATGCTTCTGGATGTGACCATCATAATGTCCATTTCCAAGAGCTCAGTTAAGACAGGAACCACTTGACGTGCCGCAGACAGGACATGAGCAGGCCACATCTGGGGAGGGTACAGCCCATCTTTCATCTTTTCCGCCAAACACTTCTCAAGTTTAGTCTCAACACTTTCAGAGTCCGTGTTTTTAAAAGGTGGTCCCAGGCAGCCGCAGAGAAAGGAATGGCAGAAGCTGTCTTCGACACAGAAATGTATCTCGTTGCGAAAAAGACAAGCCACGCATTCCAGAACACATTTGTAGATGATGAACGACAAATGCCGCAGATCGTTGGTTTTGTCGACGTTGATGACATTCAGAATATACTCATTGATCTGAGCATTCTCACAAAGCTTGATGTTGAAGACATCCATCATGGCCTCCTTGCAGTGAGCGTCACCTCTGTTTTTAGAAGTGACAGACTTGATCAGGTGACAACAGTGCTTATCAAGAGCCAAACCAAATGCTTGCTGCAAACTGCGGTGGTGTTCCTGTGCCAAAAAAATGTTCACAGTCGCCATATCTGGATGGTCAGCAGAAATAATTGGACAAGGTGACCCATTTCTTAAGCTGTAGACAAAACTATTCAAATCTTGGACAGCTGCCTTAGCCGTTAGCTGAATATCTATAATGTTGGCCTCATTATTAAAGTACTTGCAGAACAGATTTTCCACTATACTTGTCTCGTTGTGATCAAAAGTAATATTTAAAAATCCTAGCCACATTATCCATGTCTCACTGCCAATTAGAATAAGCAGTGATGGGTTCTTGCCAAAAAGGGGAGAGGAGATGATTTCTATGCTAAACAAGGTGGTGAAATCCAAAGGCAGTTTGGGCTGAATGCCATCATTGCATACAATATCCATATACAGGCTGGTACAGTAGCCTGATTGCATCTTCAGTAGTTCCAAGCTGCAACAGCTGAGCTCCATAATTTCTGGAAGTGCCAAGAAGATCTTCATCAGCACATCATTGACTGATGTGGACAGGTGATTGGTTTGCTGATAGAGCTGAGTCACTGTCTCAGGGAGTGGGTAGAGCTCATACATCAATGTGTGAGAGTACATGAAGCTCGGCCTCAGACCACACATCAGCCACATGATGAACATATGCCGGAAAGTGCCAATTTTTGTGAGATGTTTGTTGTGAAATATCAGATTTGTTTCACCAGTATTTTCTAACTGGAAAATAAAAACATTTAATCAACTTTTACAATAAGCAGTAGCCTATAAAAAATAAATCTTCCAAGGCAAAAAAAGAAAAAGAGCGAAAAGTTGTGTGTTTTTGGCATTTTGAGATTTAGCCTACATATCTCTTTAAATAGCGGGAAACGTGGTCGAGATGCTAAGTACGCTTGAACTAAGCTTATCTTGGCTACCTTTGAAGGGGGTTCGAGGTTCGACACCCGACTCGAGCAGAGTAGTGTTTACTGTGCGCCTAAAGGCAGCACGCATAACCTTCTCCCAGATACCCCCCCCCTACTGGTCCACAAAAGAGATTGGACCATAGCGCTCTGAGCATGCTATAAGCATGAAAGTAGCGCTATATGAAAGCTATAATTTATTAAGAACAAGAATAGTTTAAAGTTTGTGTCATCAAAATAGTGACTGTTGTTATAAAGATTATACACTTATATCATTGACCCAATATTAGTCTATATAAAAACAGTATTAAATAAATAAAAAAAAACTAGAAAATCTTACAACTAAATATACACGTAAAATTGCAATATATTTTATAAAACTTACACATTTTCATGTTTATAAATTAAATAATTCTTTTGAAAATTATAGATTAGATATATATAGTTATAGTCTAGTTATTTTAGAAAAACAACACAATTTCGAATTACCAATCTTAAAGACTTTTTTTCACATATCAGTAGGTCTACCCGTTATTCTATGGCCAAAATATCCCCAAGCCATGTACAGGTTACTAACTCATACCATGAGCTAACCTTGTAAAATGAGATGGAAGAAACTGCTCAAAACTAGGCTACTCTACACTAAAGACAGGCGCAGAAGACGGAAATAAAACTTAAGACTGCCAGCGGACCACGACTTTGTCTGCAAGTAATATGAGAAAATATGTAGGTCGCAACTGGGTCTGCATAGTCATGCCAATCACTGCATGCATTTTTTTATCTTTGGAATCTACACTGACCTAAGTATTTTTGTGTGTATAAGTTGTAAATTTTATTCTACATATTACCTTCATTGTTGTGTAGAGCCAAAACCAAAACTCGTAAGGCACAGCTGTAGGAGCATTGTAAATATCAGCAGATGTTATCCATGAGCAGTTGAGCGATGTTCGACAGTACTCATCCAGGAAGTGGGAGGAGTAGACAATGTCAGCCAAGTGGGAGTCGGCCAGTGCACATGATGCCAGAGTTTGGGTGTCCAGATGGAGAAAGATATTCTCAATTATCTCCGGGGGCAGTCGAAGAATTTCCATTAGCACCCGGTGCCTTGAGTTTGTGGTACAGGAGCCAGTTTAGTTCATGTAAGCTGAGAGCACCTCCAACATCCCATGACAAGCCTGGCTACACAAGCAAAACACAAAACATTAACTTTTTGTATACAGTTATGTAAATAATAAACAAAGACCTCCATTATTAAACTTCAAATATAATAAAATAATGTAAAAAAAAAAACAACAACAAAAGTTTGATTCAATTAGGGCCGTGACACCGTCAGCTTCTAAAAACATAATTTTTCTAATTCGGCCAGCTAGGAAGGCATATTTGTGTGTTTATTTTTTGTTGATATGTTAATTATATGGACATCTAGATCTAACACTATCAGTGAGATTCATAACAAACGGATGGCTGCCTGGTCGTGCGGTTTGCGCGCTGGACTGTCGTTCGGATTTATCGATGGTCCCGGGTTCAAACCCTGCCCGCTCCCATCCCCCATCGTCCTGTGGGAGGTTTGGACTAGGAAGTAAACTATCTTCAACTCTGAAGGAACATCCGAAACATGTAAAATATTTTTACAAACAAACGAATATTCAAACTTAACCAGAGTAACACCTTTAGTAAAATCACAAAATTTAGAAAGCCTTCAGGACAGAAGACTCCAAAGTAAAGTAGCAACTATACATAAAAAAAACACAAGACCTAACGTTCTGACTTAGAACTCTTAGGTTGTAGTCTAGATCTACTTCTAGTTCTAGAATCTAGATGTTATAGGTAACCTTGCGAAAAATTGGTGAAGGGGGGGGGGGGCAAAGCCGGTAAAAAAAAAAAATCATTTTTCTTGTCAAACCATGTTTGAATATAAACCAAATAAAATGATATTATTACCAATGTTTTAAAAAAATGTTTAACATTTTGAAATAAGAAGATTCATTACTTATTCTAATGAGGATCTTTTAAAATGAAGGCCTATGTCGTTCTCACTAGACACATCTGCAACAAAATTGACTTAACGTTTTTTTTTGAAGAACGCCTCTGCTAACGCGATTCTTCACGGAATGGTTGTAAGTCTCTATTGACTGTCGTGCATCGTTATGGTGAGGATTTTTGTGTGACTAAAAAAATGTTAACAACAAGGTGTCCTCCTCAACGCAAAGATGATGCTACAGCAATCAGGCCAATTACAGACATTACGACAATCACGCCAATTACATACGTTACGACAATCACGCCAATTACAGATGTTATGACAATCACGCCAATTACAGACGTTACGACAATCACTCTAATTACAGATGTTACAACAATCACGCCAATTACAGACGTTACGACAATCACGCCAATTACAGATGTTACGACAATCACACCAATTACAGACGTTACGACAATCACGCCGATTACAGACGCATGTGCGCTACAGGCTATATCTATGACGAATATGCCTCGAAAAATTGTATCGGCCGGTGATGTCTCATTCTCTTTGAAGATTCATATGACCTGAGACTTTATGTACAAGAATGAAAGATTCTGGTTAGACGATGTGATGTGTTGAATTAGCAGAGAGCCTGATAGAGAGTCATAGCAATAGTATTACAAACGTTAATAAACATTAAATATAGTACAATCTCTTCATTATCTAAGCAGAGACTTGTATTCTGATTAACTGATCTCATGAAAGGCATCAAGTAAAAAAATTAAGTTTCCCGTTCAGACCTTGTGGTCTATAGGGCAGATTCTGATTCTTTGGCCTACGGTTACACAGGGTGCCATGTGGCCAGCACAACGACCAAGGGTCTTTACTTTTCCCATTAGAGCTGGGTGGACTCAGAGGCGCCCAAGGATCCCGAAATAAAAATCCCAGTCTTCACCAGGATTCGAACCCGGGACCCCCAGTTCAGAAGCCAAACGCTTTACCCCTCAGCCACCGCGCCTCCTGAAAGCCATCAAAGATGGATTGAAATCTTCTTTTGAAGAATAAATTTCAAAATGTCTTTGTCTTGCCAGTGATGCCCAAAATTCGGCCCGTGGGCCAGATCCGTCCCGCGGCATGGTGTTATTCGGTCCGCCCAAACATCGGATAAAAAGTTTAGAAAATCACACACACAAAAAAAGCTTGAAAATTTTATCTGTCCCTCTGTCACTCTTTCTTCCATATATTTTATTCTTTGCTATTCTAATATTCATATTAGGCCTATTTGTGTGTGTGGGTGTGTTCTCATAAGAAAAAAAAGTTGATGTTTTAATTTATAGGCGACATGAATCTTCTATTATTTTTAATTCTTTCAAATTTCCGCTGCTGTCTTGAGTAAGACACAGCCTGATGGTGGACCTCATGCTTCTTAGCTCCAGAAGCCTGAAATATCCAGACTGATAACCCTACTTCAATCTTTAATTTAAATATTGCTATTAACCGTTCATTAAAACAAGCAATGGAAAAAATATTTTTAAAATAAAGCCTATCTAGTGGAAAAAAACCATAATTACTGCCATTAATGAAAATTTCAGGGTTCAGCCCCCTTTCTTCTATATAATACAAAATTAATTAATTAGTACTAAATGATTAACTAATTGGTTAATTTTTTAATTGATTCCTGTATTGTCAACGACTATGAATAATTATGCAAAATTTCAGTTTGATCCGAGAATGAGAAGTGGGAGAAAAAAACTTGTCTAAACATAATAAGGGGATTAAATCCATATATACATCCAAATCGGAGTTCATCACTCCTTCCAGCAGAGACAACATAAGTCAAGAAGCAACTACTTTTGATCTATATAAGACTGGTTTTTCTTTTCAATTATGTTTCCTTTTTCCACAAGCCAGGACCGATTCATGCAAGCGCTCCTTCTTACATAGTTTCATTAGTGCAAGGAAAACCAATGGGTTACAGTAATAACAGCTATAGCTGAGAAGGATCCTAGGAATAACATGCCGAGATCATGTCCCAATAGAGTGATGGTTTCCTGCAAAGTCACTTACACCCTGAGTGAAATGGTGACTGAATGCCCTATGAGATTCACGGGACATAGTTTTTCCTTAGACGATACACATTTAACGAAATCAGTGATATCAAGACCGTCCACAAACAACATGGCGTCGCACCTTCTTGGAAAACCTAAAATCCGTGAGCAGCAAGCTGGGAAGAGGCTGAGGAGGTCGCCTATGACCGAACTCTGGGGAGAGAGGTTGCCGCCCTATGCGCCGAACGGCGTGGGAGGACCTAAATCTAAGAGAAAGACAATGCCAACTGGTTGGTATGGCTGCGTGATGGTGCTTTGCGATCCTGGATGTCATTACGATGGTCTCAATTTCAAACCCTGCACTCTGCCAT
Organism: Biomphalaria glabrata; assembly: GCF_947242115.1. Lineage (NCBI taxonomy): Eukaryota > Metazoa > Mollusca > Gastropoda > Planorbidae > Biomphalaria > Biomphalaria glabrata. The sequence goes on along the minus strand of NC_074711.1, from coordinate 5,446,220 downwards.
TCCCTGCCGCCCTAGCAGCACGTAGACCCAATCTTATCTTATATAATACAGACGTTACTTCAAAAAAGAAGATGATTACGTCCTACGCGGCATTCATTTAGTCATGCATATTAACCAATGACATACCAAGTCACTGGTTTTCCTGGCTAGCTCATCATGCAACCCATTCCATGCTCTAATGGCACTAGGGAAGAAGGAGCATTTGTACAAATTTGTCCTAGCATATGGTACGAGGAATGTGCCTTTATATTTGTGTCTTTCTGAGTATTTTATTAAATTTTGGTTTTGTATTTGAAGATTATGGTTAATTAATATTCGCAATAACGTCCAAAAAGTATATAAGAAAACAGATAATATATCTACGCTATCATCATATAGTAGGGCTATAGTTCTAAATCTAGATGATCTGATGATCATGATGTCAAATGATGATAAAGATAGAACTAAGAATAGATGATAGATCTAATCTAAAGTTCACCGAATTTAAGTTGATTCTGGTAGATCTATGTACCGTTCTATGTATTATTGTTGTCGCATTGGGCAAACCTAATTTAAAAGATACATTTTTATGTAACAAAGACTAGATCTAGATCCAATTCTAGATTTAGAAATCCAATAGATCAAGCAGCTTTTGCGTTTTTCGTAGCTGAAGGCGGATAGCAACTTTTAGCTCAGATGTCAATTTGAAGTCGAAAATGTTCTTTCGCCAAAATATAAAATAATATTTATTTTTTTGCGAAATATTGTTTACAAAGACCGAATGAGTGAGAGATAGGCCTATAATGGATAGAGATAAAACAAGAAATGAATTTGTGAAAACTAGGTCTATATATGATAAGAATCTTATTCTTATAGCCTAAGGTAATTTTTTAAATAGATTAAACCAAGGTCAGGATTTAGATCTAGGTTCGGAATCTTTTTTCCAGCAACACTTTTATTTAGTCATTTTAAAAGCAACTTTCCTCTGCGTTAACTTTCAAACTCCTGTGTGGTTTAGCTGAGCTTCATGGTCAGATCCAAGATCTAGGTATAATCAGTGGCGTAGCATCCATGGTGCGAAGGGGTTCAATGAACCCGGGCCTTTGATCAATAGGGGCTGTGGGCTAGCAACCATGGTGCGAAGGAGATCATCACACTTGGACCCATGATTCTTGGCCAGATGGGGGTTGGGGCCCACATTAGAACTTAAGAAGAACATTTGTTCGTTCATTAGAAACACTTTTCAGTCGTTTAACTCTGTTATGAAGTTGTAAAAACATTGACTTTTAAGACAATATTACTTTTATGCAGTCCTAACTGAATCAAACGTTATGACATAATTACTTATTTTAAAAAAAGGTACGATCTTTACATGGGAATGTCTTTACATTTAGATTACTCATTTTGTCACACACTAAATTTGTCTAATTGGCTGGAGGGGAGCCCAACAAGATGTTCTTGAACCCAGGTCCACGGGTACATTGCTACGCCACTGGGTATAATAGTAGTTTTGTTGACCTCCTTCAGTCGTAAAACGACAATAGTTCATCTTCTGAGAAAACGAGATACAGCCTTGACATTGGTTAGGGTTGTGACAATGTCGCCCACTCAGCAGTTCCCACCATGTTCTGGCAGTTGTTGTCTCCAAAGGAACGGCAAATGTCCGATACAGTTTGAGATCAGTTGCGTCGAGACCATCCTGCCTAAAGATTGTAGTTTAGGCGCCAGTTGCTCGCCTTTGCCCCTTCTCTTGTTAGTGAGAACAAAATCACTGACACAGGCCTATACATAGGCTATATATTTAATGGCAATGTCTTCGAATCTAGGAGTGAGTTTGAGTGTTTTGTTCAGAGGATATAAAGTATTGCTGAATAATAAGCCATTACAGTAAAAAAGAGAAAAAAAAAACATTTTCATATTTAGGCCAATGCCTGTCAAACGTAGAACACGTTAGCAGGACGTCTAATAATTGGACGCTATCGTCATGGTGGTATTGAGCTTGTATCTCGCCCGCTGTTCTCTGGCGTCTTGCAAAAGGTTTGCCACCCTAGCGCGGTAACTCTTCTTACTGAACCTACGAGCACAATTTAAGAGAGTAAGCTCCCTTATAACTAGGTAGGCCTTCCAGGTTGGGAACTCAGAGAGAGAGACACACACACACAAAGTTAAAGGAATATTTTACAAATTCTCTTAAAAGAGAAAAAAACTAAAACAAAACAAAAAAAATAATAATACACAGAAGCTATGCTGTTGGGAGACGCTACAGACTTTGACCCTTCCGCGACGTTCGGCGCATTGGGTGGCAAGCTGTCTCCACGAAGATGTGTCACTACAGATTGCACTTCAAAAGTTAATGAAAATGTCAAAACTAAACAATTATATGTATATTTTTTTATTCCCTTTTCTTTTCCTTCACAGACAGTATCATACGTGAAAGATTTTTCTCTATCTCTCTTGAGGGGCAATGATAAGTGAAACATATCACATTACAAATACACTTAGTTCTATAAGTGGCATGTGAACAGCCATGAACAAGGGGGACAATCAGAAGTGACAACTGATTATTAAAATTCTAATTTCTTCTTTTGTTTCTTCCTCTAGCTTTTTTTATGTTGTTTTTTTGTTTTTGTTTTTTTTAAAGTTTCCCTTTAAGTTTCTAGCTTACATAAAATTTGATTTCTACTTTGATTTTAAGTAAGTTATATAGCACAATACATTTTAATAAAAGTTGTCAGAGTATAAGATCTTAGCAAGGTGATTTTTACCAATACCAATACTGAAACTTCACTCCGAATTTTGTTTCATTTTTTTGATTCATCAAATGACTCCCTTTTCGAATGACCAAGATGAAATACTGGTGTTGGTTCCTTCTTGAATTTGAGCAGAATCAGCTGGGACTTAAACGGATCAATACTGGAGGCAACATATTCATTCAAAATTTATCACATTCAGAATTTATCACGTAGGTCAATTGGGGCTGCACTGAGCAGCAGTACAGAAAACAATGGCCGATGGTAGGATTCAGTATCCAATCATAGCTCAAGATAAAGACAACAGTAAGGCTTGATCAAAAGTATCGGTAACAAATGAGACCCAGTTGAACAAAGTTATTTGACCTCATAACTCAGTTTAGCACACACACAACACAGCACTCAGACAATTGCTGAACTTAATAAATACAAATCAAACAATTAAATACATTTAAATAACATGCAATTTATATTATAAACAGTAGGGAAAAGGAGAAATGAACTAATTCTGGCAGCACTAAAATGAAGGAATCAATTCTGTCATTTAAAGATAGAATGTGAGGTATTTCCTTTGTGTTGGTCTTCCAAGAGAGACTTTAAGTTTCTAGCCTCAGCTCCAAACAACTGACCAAACTGGACTTTCGATGACCTGTCGAGTAAAAAGTAAAGTAAGTCAATAGTATGTACATTTAATAATAATAAAGCTTGTCTTCGAGTCTGAAGATTAATGAGGAATGCAGTATTTCCTGTGGCTACATAGCCCCAAATCGTATGTACATTTATAGAATTGTTAAGCTAAGGGGAAAAAAGTCACAAAATAATCTTTATGTAATTAATGCAATATTTAAACAAATATGGGTCTTTTTAATCTCATATTAAGTAGTTAAATTTTATCTCATATTAAGTAGTTAAACAAGATATATTCAAAGTTTTTCTAATAGAATGTAGAATCAAACAACTCTTTTATGTGGTACAAACTAGTTCAGTCGTCAAGGTGTAGAGCTGGAGGTTCAGGCTTATGAACAAATGTTGACAGCAAAGCAATAAGAAAAAAAAAAAAATTGAAGCCAAAGAAGATTCAATCTAAGTCGCTTTGACTTTGTCATTTTGTACACAGACAATTAGAAAATGTTTCTCCTCTGCTGAGTTTACACAAACCAAGCATACATTATTGAGGTTGATGGAAAATTCCATTCCAGAATTAGAAAATGTTTCTCCTCTGCTGAGTTTACACAAGCCAAGCATATACTATTGAGGTTGATGGAAAATTCCATTCCAGAATTAGAAAATGTTTCTCCTCTGCTGAGTTTACACAAGCCAAGCATATACTATTGAGGTTGATGGAAAATTCCATTCCAGAATAAAAAATAATCAAGTCATAACTATAAGAGAGAGAGAGAGAGAGAGTCTTGTGAATACTTGACTTGTACCAGCTGGGCAATTCTGATCAATTAGGTGTAACTTAGCAATACAATCATTGAATTACTTGGTAACACAGCATTGCAGTAATAAAGTAAAAGAGTGTAAAATCTTCTAAGTTAAGTTCAGAGACTGCCTGCTTGCCTCAAATGTAATGGGAAGAAAACTGTCTAAAACGTGAAAACAATTTCAAGGTTTGCGTTATGGCACAGGATATTTTATTTTGCCCTTAGATTTAATCTATTCTGGTTGCATGCAGATGATCCTGTAGAGGTGTCTTATTGGTGAATTCAATAATACTATTGAATCAGCAAAATCTTGAGATTCTTAACAATATTTGCCTTTATAATAACTAGTGTGAATAAACATATTGCAAAGGATTTTGCCAAACCAGCAACCTAAATATTGTGTCATTGTCAAAATTGTAAATGTTGTGTCATTGTAAAATTGTAAATGTTGTGTCATTGTAAAATTGTAAATGTTGGGTCATTGTAAAATTTTAAATGTTGTGTCATTGTAAAATTGTAAATGTTGGGTCATTGTAAAATTTTAAATGTTGTGTCATTGTAAAATTCTAAATGTTGTGTCATTGTAAAATTGTAAATGTTGTGTCATTGTAAAATTGTAAATGTTGTGTCATTGTAAAATTGTAAATGTTGTGTCATTGTAAAATTTTAAATGTTGTGTCATTGTAAAATTGTAAATGTTGTGTCATTGTAAAATTGTAAATGTTGGGTCATTGTAAAATTGTAAATGTTGGGTCATTGAAAAATTAGAAGAATAAAGAGGGCTTGTTAAGTCAAGGTTGATTCATGTTATGACAGAAACAGCATACATAAAATTATCCTTTCCAAAAATAAATTAATTGTGAAAGAACAAAACAAACTTTATTTTAAATTATTTACATTTGATTTTCTAGTTCTTGAGCTTTACGATGAGCCAAATTAAGAATACAGTCTGGTATAGAGGCCAATCTGGCAACATTGAGACCATAACTTTTGGCAGCACTACCTTCTGTTAGTTCATAAAGAAATGTTATGGCCGCATCTGAATCTGAAATATAAGTACTTGAATTAGTAAAAATAAATATATCTTAGTGGCTTTACAAAACTTTTTTTTTTAATTTAAAATATATGATTCAACAATAACTAAGTTTGATCATTATAAAAACTAAATTCGTTTTAGAATAGCAACATGTATTTAATGAATTAACTGTATGTGCTTTGGCTTTACATATTTTTATTGTCAGTAAATAGTGAAAAGACAGCAGAAGTTTGTAGCAAAGTTTTCCTTAGCTGATTAAATAATAAATAACTTTTTGTTAAATGAAATAGATACATTTAATCTCATTACAATGATACCTGCATTGTCTTCATTGTACTGTACAGCCATGTAGCTGTTAATCACAGACTGTGGGTACAGCTCACAAAGTTTGAACAGCATTGGGAAATGGGTCACAAACACCAGTAAACATTTGTGCTGTGGTTAACAAAAAAAAAGTAAACAATTGTCCTGAGTTAGCAAAGAATAAAAAAAAAACAACTATTTACTAATTAAATAATACAAATTTTAATAAATAATAATTAAGTAATTTAGATTTTTGTTCCTCTAAGTGAACTTTTTTCATTTTGAAAGAGAACATAGGCAATCGCCTTAATTATGTATAATTAATGATTATCTTTTCCTTTCGTTTCTTATTTTACAATAATCATTTACTCTTTAAAAACAAGATGATCATATCCTATGCATATGCATCTTATAATCTAGATTTCTATATTAATTATAAATTCAAACTGTACTAAGTCCTTAGTTTTTCTAGTTAATTCAGGCAGCTAGTTGTAAGCTTGTAAAGAACTTTAAAGAAACCGTTCTTGTATGAGTCTCTCGTCATTTTAAATGCTTAAATGTAAAGATGAAATTTATTAAATATATATTTTTTTATAAGAAGTCTACAACAAAACATGCAAAATGTTAAGATCCAATTCAGGATGAAGATGATTTTCATAAAAATTTGTTGCTACGTACATCTTTGATTAAATGTTCTAGAGTTGCATAAGCAATTGCCACACCAT